>NW_025947728.1:21890-579304 GCF_000764305.2 Hyalella azteca
GGTTGAGGGCTTTTCGACTATCTTTTTTATTTTCTGTCCAGCCATTATTAAATGCACGAACTAGATCTCTTGAACGGAGAAAAATACAGAAAAAGGACGGAGAAACATACGACTGAGTTGAGTTGAGTATAGTAAAGTTCCCTCGAAAATTAAGGCTGGAAAAACAGCTGAGCTGCAGCTGGCGAGGGAAACACAGAGGTGTGGTGGAGGAATCAAGGTATCAAACGCGCAAGGCGGGTGGAGAGGGGGAGGTGTAGGGGCCAAGAGGGTGGGGAGGGTATAGGAAGGCGAGGCCTGAGCGCAGTCAAGGCAGCGATTGTTCTCGGGTTACCGGCAGTCGCCGAGGGTTTTCAAAAACTTGCCCTCGTTTCACGCACTAGAATTTGTCGGGAATAAAACACTTGTACTAGCCGTTTTTCTCACTATTCGCACAATTTTGATTGAACTGCACTAACATTGAACCTTTCACTGAAATCGTTTCGGTACAAAATTCGCGAGATAAGTCAACCGGCATAGTAAGAAGTGAGAAAGTTGGGACCCGCAAACACTACGTGCGTCCTCGATCACTGCCAGAACTCAACTCAAAGCAATGTTTCGTGTTTCAAGTTTACGAATATTAGATGCATAACTGTTAGTGAAATCGAGCATTTAATATTGAATTTTTACAGATGTCAGAATGTGAAGGCAAATATTCGACAGTAAAGGAATATTTTTCGTCATTTTTTTGGTAACGGAATCGGCTTTAATTGTTCCCGAAGAATTTACTAATGCGAAGTAATAGAAAAAATCAATGAGGCGCACCTGGGAAACATCAGAGTACGTGCGCTGCAGACTGGCTCTGATGCCCTGGGGAGGCTCGTTCGTGAACTTGATGGAGACCTGAAATTATTCGTAGATTTTAAAGATTAGAAAATTCATAGTTTAAGTTGCGCTTATTATAGACTCATTACCTGACTTTCATGCAGGCGGTTGATTATCATGCATGACGAGCAGAACGAAATTTAATATTTGTACCCGATGCATAAATAATGGTTTTCTCTTGATTTTTTATTGTGATCTGGAATACAAAAATTCACTTAAAAAAACGTTAAATTCAAACTGCATTGTGGCGGCTTAGCACATGCACATGAAAGAATTAAAGATCCTCAAAAATTGAAAAGGAAAACAAACTATATATTTCAATGCGCATCATTTGAAAATGTCGACGAAAAAAAAATAAGAGAATAAGAACCATTTATGACATGAAATATAGTAAAATATATAGAATAATATACCCGTATTGTATACAAAAAGCACATAATGAACCTGCAGTAGGCCGATGGGGAAGTTGCGGTGGTATTCAGTGGTAAGCCAGAGCCGGAAACTCGTGTGGACGATCTCAGTGTCGGAGATGAAGTCGAGAATCTCGAGGCAGAACGAGAGGTTGAGGTGACAGTTCTGCAGCAGCAGCCAGCGACCGTTGATCATGGCCTCCTGCAGCAACCTTCGAGCGTGACCTTCCTGGCCTTGTCCCATGGAAATTGTGCGCAGTTCTGACGAAAAATATTATATATGAAATCAAATTTATTTTGATGTAATTATTCGTCCCATAATAAAATACGAATTGCTTTGAAGCCAAAATAAAATACAACAGTATGGCAAAAACCGAAAATCGAGCGAAAAAATGTTATATTATAAATACTATCTATATTTCAGTTTACTTCACTCGAATATCACATCTAACAGCTAAATGATATTGCTAAGTTGCGGTAGGTTAGTCATTCGAATTTTAACTCTCACACGCAACACTACCTTCACGATGAAAGCCATACACTTTAACCTTATACCGCATTATTAGTATCTACAATTCAAAGACTTACCCATTTCTCGGCTCTTGGCCAAAGCCTCGATCTGCAGCGTCGGGTCAGAGCCCTGCGACAGCAAGCAGATCATGGGCGTCCGGCGGTCACTCTCCTCCCAGGTGGCCTCCAGGTCCAGGACCACGGGGTCGGCGAACTGCTCCCCTAAAGCTTCTGAAAAGGTGAAAAATAATTTTCTTTCTTCAATATGCGTCAAAAAGTTTATGAGATTAAAAAGTGGGGAAAAAATATCGTACTTAAAATTTCTAATGATACAATGTCATCATGTCTCTGCAATTGTAAGAAACTGTATTTTATTAATATTATTATTATGACTGATACTAAAATATTAAGACTTTTTAGATCACGGTTAGCAAAACTAAATGTAAATTTTACAAGGGTTCATGCGATTCAGTAACGTTTGAGTACAAAAACAAAAACGTTTCAGTAAACCCTCTGTTTAAATTTTTTTACCGCTGTAATTCTAAACTGTCTTCTCTTCCTAAACCGACTACTCGTTCTCAAACGATTGTTCGTCCTTGAATCACAAACCGATCTTTCTGACTATACCAACTTCTCTTCATGTATCGATTTATCATCCTTAACTGACAATTTAGGTCGAGATGAAATAAAAATAGCGGTTTCAGCGTTTATTAGGCCGTAGGCCTGTCGCCGATTCTTAACATCACAGAACATTCACAGTATTTTGCGGTCTCGAACTCGCAACTCACTGCTACAATTCTGCTTTGCTTAACCGCCCGACCTCCTCGCCGATTCTGACCAGAAACTGGCGCACAGAGCTGGGATGGAACCCGCGCCTCTCTGCGTCAATCCTGGTACTCTGAACTTTAACCACTGGGCCACCCTGAGGTTCATGAAGGTAATAAGCCACATGAAATCAAGAAACAGAATCGGCGAGCTTACTTCTGATGTATCTTTTAGACTGAGAAAGTGTCCTGTCCGGACACCAGGACCGGACAAGCAGCAGCTGTCGTAACATGTCCAGCGATTTCGAGTACCCGCATGGCAGTTCTTCCTGAAAATAGCCAAGTTTAGTTTCTGCATATCATGTTTTTAGAGGCAGCAGAAGCTGCTTTGTGGTAAAATTTCCAGACCATCGCCGGATAGCTACAAACATGCAACTTTTCTATCGCTGTTTTCGCTTATAGGAAATTTTTCCTCTAGAGTCCTGTTAAAGAATTCTTGTAATTGAAGTGTACGCGTTTTACACAATTAAAATTCGATCGAAAAATACCTAGTGTAAAAATTGTTCATTATAATATACCGCAATCTACTTATATTTTGGAAATATTTATTGTTTGTAAGTTGAGTTGTTTGTGTGTCTGTAGCCTGGTACTGCAGGAAATTACATAAAGTCTATTCAAGCGCATGGCTACAATATTCAACGCGTCGGTGTACTAAACGAATCTGAAATTTCATTCCTAAATTGCGGAACTCCCAGCTACCGCAAAAACATGGATTATATATATATATATATATATATATATAATCCATGTTTTTGCGGTAGCTGGGAGTTCCGCAATTTAGGAATGAAATTTCAGATTCGTTTAGTACACCGACGCGTTGAATATTGTAGCCATGCGCTTGAATAGACTTTATGTAATTTCCTGCAGTACCAGGCTACAGACACACAAACAACTCAACTTACAAACAATAAATATTTCNTGCCTGTCTCTTATACACATCTAGATGTGTATAAGAGACAGCTAAAAATATAGTTCGATATATTGAAAAAACTAATAAGAAAATTGCGAATAAAACAAATTCTCTGGTCTTCAATGAAACCTGCTTGAAAGAAGAAATTCTGCCAACCTATACTAATATATATATATATATATATATAAATTAAGAATTTTAAGCCTACTGCAATAGCGAATTCAAAATTCAATTTTATGTGGAATAAGGTACATAACTTCGACATTCTTCTCCCATTTCGTTACCTTATTTTGGAAATTACGATGTGTGGCTGAAAATACTAATAATATTTGAAGGGCAACGAATAATCGATAGTTGCAAGTTTTCGGTTTGAAGCCTGGAGCTATGAAAACGGAAGGATAATTTGAATTAGATTCCGCAATACCTACCTCGTCGTAATATTACCCAAGTTATTTTACAATTAAGTAGAATCGTGAGGCCCTGCTAAACGAGGGTGTGGATATTCCAGAGTTATAATGAAAATTTGCATTTTGTTCAATTTTCCTGAATAACTTTTATTCAATAAGATCCTAATTAAAAATACCATAATACATAATTATATTAATAAATATATAAGTTTCGTCTTGCCTCTTCAGGCTTTTCCTTTTCAAACCAGACGCGCCACTCCCTTTCGTTGTCAGTGATGCGTTGGAGAAGATCCTTGAAGGGCGGCAGCTTGCTCAGCTCAACTATGTTCAGCCACGTGATGTCCAGGATCCATCGGAAGGGCTTCGGATCAACTGCTTTCAGATCTAGAGACGCTCCACCCTTTAAAGTCATACAATTTGCCTTTTGTAATAATGAACGTCAATTGTAATATTTCATTAGCTCTTGGAGGTTACAAGTTTCGAGATAATAAATAACTATTTATTATCTCAAATAATGATAAATATTTATTATTTGTAAATATTCACAGTAATTAAATCGTGAATATATAATAAATTCCGACCTAATGTCTTAATAGGAGTTCATGTATATAAACTAATATGTGGCTTTCCAAATTGTGGCTTGCAGTAATGTACGGAATCAATTGTTACATTTTCATGAATCATAAAATCGATGGAGTAAATTTTAGGAATCATCATCAATCATTTGATTTCAGAATTTGAAAATTGGTTCCTAAACTGGTCAAAGTGATGAATATTCATTGATGATATGAACATACCGTACTTCATCAATACTTTATTTCGAAAAATCACCTTTTGCACAACTTTTTTCGAAATTACTATTTCGTAACAAAGTATAACATTATAACTATACGACAACACACTTTACAGTTACATTTTAAAACTAAAACCCTGCGGGAATTTCCAGCTAGAAACAAATAAGAAATTTTCATCAAAAATTTCCAGTTAGAACAAAGATGAAACTTTCATCAAACATTTCCAGCTAGAACAAAGATGAAATTTTCATCAAAAATTTCCAGCTAGAACACAGATGAAACTTTCATAAAAAATTTCCAGCTAGATTAAAGCGAAATTTTCATCAAACCTTGATGAAAGTCATGAACTCCTCGTGCGTGGCGTGACCGCGGTGCATGTCGATCTTCATGGCGAGCAGGAGCGTGAAGAGGAACTTGTGTCGCTCGTAGAAGCCACGGCACGCGATACGCCACACTTGATATGTCAGATACTTGATGATGTTAGAGATGCGGTTGCGGGGGATCGAGCTCTTCTCAGCTCTGAAAAGTGGCCGCAGCACCGAGTCAAGGAAAAGAATGAAAATGACACCTAAAATTTTTAATTTTTTGTGAAGCGATGAACATTTTTTAATGAACTTCTGATTTGTTTTACAGAAGCTTTCTTTACAAGCTGAACGTTAAATATAATTTTGGTAATTAGCGTTTATCGCGAGATTATTCTGCATGTTCTGAACAGATTAAATATCAAGAGAATTTTTTATAATACTAATTACCCAAAATTTCGATAAAATTGTTTTCCCTCACCTCACCATTGTCCAGAAGCGAGTTTTTCTAGACATAATCAATGGCTTAGAACACATATCATGAGTACAATTCAACGGCTGCGAGCAATTTTTGAACAGATCTTGGAATACTTATAGTGAAAACCAAAGAAACTTCTAAGTCACTCTACACCATTAACAATTCAGAGCAGTATACGATTGAATCACAGATATTAGTGATTCACACGATACTTGACTGATAAAGGCTAAATCGCGACTCACTTGAGCAAAGCTGTGTCAAATAGACTCACTTGAGCAAAGCTGTGTCAAATAGACTCACTTGAGCAAAGCTGTGTCGAAGAGTGTCAGGAACTGTCTGAGGGACGTCTGGTACATGCACGACACTTCAACCATTTCCATGATGAGGAAGTATAAGATGGAGCCTCTGGCAGCCACGGCTCGGTACTCTTCCCGGGCTCCGTTAATTTTAAGTTCGGTTTCAGCGGCCACTAGGAGCTTATGGCTGACATCTTCTGCAGTGGCCTTAGTCTCATGTAGCACCACAATAAGATCGTCGTCGTCCACTAGCGAGCCCTGTGTGAAAAAAACGTTTAATAATCAAATTTGAGACTCAAGAACAATTTAATTGATGCAAAATATGAGGTGCGAGCAAGTTCACGTATCTTCAGCGTAAGGCGAAAATTTCTAGCACAATTCATTGGAATATGTGAACATATATATGCAAATTGCAATATCAAACACGAACCACAAACATACGCGCCTCTCTTTCACAACGAAAAAAAACATAGTCGAGTTCGCAGTGATGCAAAAAATGTCTAAACTAAAAACACGGGCAACCAGATGAAGTACATGGCATTGTTTGATTTGTACAGATGCAGTCACGAAGACATTACAAGAGTAATGTTGCGAGTGGTTTTGAGCATAAAATTACGTGCACCACATATATAGCATCGGATTAAAACAATCATTTCTACAAAATTAATCCTAAAAATACATACGAGCGCTAGACAACGTATCAACATGACTTTATGCTATCTCATCATGCAGTTTTGAAGATGAGACTTTCAACTGTTTTTTATTCTCTCTTGAATGAATAAAAAGTAAATGGATGCATTCACCGTGAGCACATAGTATACCCACACATAACACAACACGCACCTGGGTGGATGTCAGCCGCAAGAGTAAATTGTCTTCCAGTTCCTTCATTCTTCTCTTGTTATCCATCACCTCCTGGATGAGAGCGATCCTCTCTTTCTCCAGTTCACTTTTCTCCGTTCTGATAACTCGACCTAAAAAAATATAAATTTCACAGGAGTCAATTCATTAGGAATCAAAATTGACACATAAATCCAGTCTCACTGAATCTTGTTAGGCAGCAAAAATTCAGTCGTACTTGAACGTTCGGTTTTATCTGAGCACCAGCAATATTTTGGAGGTTCCACATACAAGTCACAGTCTTCCATTTCCAAATATTCACCGGGAAAAACATCGAGATCGAGAAATTTTCTAATTTACTTCTGCGTTCCATGAAGACCTGTCTTCGGTTCTTATTTCAGTAACTAAACATAGATGTTATCATGGATTGTTTGAAGCTGTTTTAGTGGAAAAAAATACCGTGTTCTATCAGACGAGATGCCTAATTTTACCTAACAGTTGGTCTTCCAGCCCGTGAACCGTGACGGTAAAGTCGATGATGGACGTTTTTGCTGCTGTTTCCGGAGTGTAGGCAGGATTTGGTAGCTTAGTGGTGATGTAGAGCATAAAACCAGGCATCACATCACACTCTTTGTCTCCAACACCAACCTGTATAAGTTTGAAGCGTCTTATATACGAGGCGGACACAGTACCTAATGCTGAGTCGCGAGAGAAAAATTTACGAACGGGTATTTATATTTATCTGTATTTATTTCATAAAGTCACTGAACTGCCAGAGTAACTGTCAACCGAGAAAAGCATGCACTACGACAAGAATAGCATGCACTATGTTATAGTTACAGTATTTAGGTAATAAAATCAAGGAGTAGGAAAATTGAATTGTTCACGTGATGGTTAAATACTATAATCACGGATAATTTGCACTATTTTGATATTTTGACATGGAACGCGATACATTCTGCTCTCTAGTGTCCAGTACTTGACCAGTAAATTGAAAATTTTTCAAAACTTGCCTTGAGAATCGATCCTGATTTGATAAAGTTCCTATCGAGGAGGTTATCGAGCACAGGGTCCAGCTCCTCCCTGACGTCTTCTACGACCAGAGGCCGGCCAAGCGACAGGGAGTCCTCGAGGTGGGCTCGGAAATACTTGTGTTCCAGAGATGTTATCTGAGCGAGGACAAAATTATTATATTGTTCTCACAAGCTTATACCACACTAGCGACTCTAGAAAACCAAGGAGAAGTTTTACTCGTAGAATAAATAAGCCAAATTTTCATAACTTCAAGTCTCAATTCACCTGGAGTTCATTTTTGCTTTCACGATTTTTGATCCAATTTTTGCCTTGTCCCTGAGGGTCTATCAGCAGAGGGTAGCAGGAAGCCTTGGTGACAATGAGGCCATTCTGGATGCTCAGCTCGTCATTCGGAAGGCCTTGCAAGTTCCATTCCGTAACCTTTCGAAGATAAATCGGTAGATTTTTTTGTTTCGTGTTTCAAAAAAGTTTTACGTTGGTATTTATCTTTCACGGACACTAGTTGAATTCTGGTTTAGGTAATTTTTATTACTATTTATAAAACCCTGTTTTTTGTGAGCAGAGTCGTAGTAAGCCTGCGTTCAGTATGGATTCAAGTAACCGTTACGTTACCATTAATCAGTCAAATCTGAATTTAGCAATTTCACTGTTTTTTCAAGCTGGAAAATTTTACTCGTTGTAGTCTTTAGAGGAGAATTGCATATATCCTGATGGATCAAATTTCGTATTTGCGGCGTAAATACGAGTAAAATACAAGTTTCAGTTCCACAGAAGAGGGAATTTACCGTGGCGTTGTCAACCAGCCAGTTGGTGATATTGAGACTGGTGGTGAACGGAATTTGGCGGCTGTTTAGCATTCCTTTCCACGTGGCGAGCATTTTTGTTCTGTACTCTTGATTGAAGGGCCCGGCGTATGAAAGGAAGCACGTGGTGATCAACACGTCACCCACAAGCCTACGGTGAAAACGTCATTAATCTCTTAAAATCACAGGATACCGTGAATTTTTTTAAGTTTCGCTGTGTCAAAGTTTCTCTCATTGAATGAAATAAAAGAAATTAGTTTTTCCTAGTCGAACTTATTTTGCTCTCTTGCTGATGGATGGTGAACACGCATCAATCATAATTTCTTAATGTAGACTTTTGCAGGAACCATTGGTATTAAGTTTTAGTTACAAATTTCTTCCGTGGCTTTCGTGCGCTAAAATTACATAAAAATCGTGCACATCCTACCTTCCCAGCTGATGTTTGAAGTCTAAACATTGTTCAGTCCATCGAACTTTCTCTCCAGCCAGTCCATTGATAAGAGTGACTGCGGCCTGCATCTTGCGTCTGCAAGTATCGGCAGCATCCATCAATCTCTGCTTGTCTGCCAGGGCAGCTTGGTACTGATCACGGACTTCCTCCAGCGCGCGCTCCTTCTCGTCCAGGGAGGCTTGAGCTCGTGCCAAATCACCCATTGCAACGCGCAGTCGCGCTTCTTGCAGTGCCAAATTCGCCTGAAATTTAGCGTGATGCAAACCTTATATATTTCCAATGTGTAATCCATCGTCTACTCTTGGTAGCCTACGTTTTACCAGGCCTCTGCATAGTAATAGCATTGACAGCAGTTAATGTTGTTGAATGTTGAGCAGTTAGTGTTAATGTTGTGTAACATTAATGCATACCTTGAGCGGTAAAACTTCTTTGTTGACCGTGAAGAAGGCAACCATGGCTCTGGTCCACGAGAGGAGTCCAGCGACGTCCCCGCAGACTCGTCTCGCCGTGTCCATGTCGTAATCCTCAAGGTTAAAATAAGGCTCGAGGAGCTCCACGACCTCGTCATTGATGGTGTCCTTCGGGAAATTTTGCAGCGAAAGCAAGAACGTAGTGCTCGCCATCATCTGAAGCGTGAAATAAAATATTCTCATCGAGAAAAAACAATCATTGTGCTACAATATAAATAGTCGGTTCATACAAGTGATGGCTCCCGCTTGTCACTGATTATATAGCTCTCTTAGGTTACTTCTCGTCTGCGTCCAAGTGACTGTCTAGTTTGAATGCGATTTATTGAACAAAGCAGAGCATACAGTGCTCGAATAAAACAATGATCACTAACTGAACTAAGTTCTTGATTCTTGCACTCTGAGCGAAATATTCAAGGTAGACAGGACAGGAAAAGTCTAATTGGAACTTTGAGAAATTAAACTTTGAGATGAGATTTTGCGGTAATGATACTTAAAATTGAAATTGAGACGTTAGAGTTTTCTAGGAACTAATAACAGCAGACAACGAGGAACAGGACCGGTAGACTGGAATACCAAACATTGATTTAATCTTAGATAAATTAATTTCTAGGAACACGACAAGAGGGAAGGCTGTGAGGAAAATTCGCCATGGCACGAGACTCCACACACCTTGAGACTCTCAGGCCACGAGGGTCGGGGGCAGGCGACGAGAGGATCAGCCTTGACGGGCTGCAGGCGGCGCTGGAAGAGGATGAGCACGCAGTCCATGATGCGCATGATGAGGTGCGGAGGACGCCCAAGCTTACGCACAGTCGCTGCCAACAAACACCGTAAGATCATGAAACCGTTCACGCCGAGCTAAAATTCGTGAAACATTTCAAGTCACCTTTATAAATAGAAATATAGATTGATTCAGCCAAGGCTGGAAACGTCGTACTTGAAGAAAGACTTGAAATTAATCACTTCAAATTAATCAAGTTGCAGTCTTTGGATTTGGTTTTATACGAAACCATTTCTCAGAGAAAGTTTCCAGACGATCACACGTTCTGCTATTATACGTGTAATTATTAGCATTTGCTCCAAATCTGGATGGTGAGTGACTTTAAAAACTTCTGGAGTTTTCGGTCATCAAACAGAGCCTAATACTATTATAATAATCTAACTTTTGAAACCCAATAATAATCAAACTTTTTCTGGAGAAGTTTCTAATGCCACCGAAAACAAGTACATTTTACTAGGTAATCCAATAAATTATTGGAAAAATAGCACAAAAAGTTTCATCAACTGTAAATAATAACATAGAAATAAATTAGTCAATGCAAAGCTCTAATATAGTTATGCATAATAAGAGGTATACTGATAACTAAAATTATAATTCTGAATTTTCTAAATTAATTTTAAACGACCACATCATCTGCGATCACTTACAGGAGATGTTGTGTAATAAATATCACCATACAGTGGTCAACGGAATCAAGTTAAGTTGATCACCCACCAATATGCGCAGGTTTGATGGTGTTAAGAGCTTCCTCGGCCTCCTCCAGCGCTGGCCGCGCCGCCTCCAGTTTCTCCTCGGCCAACGCCTTGTCTTTGGCGATGAAGTCCACGAGCACCTGCGCCTTGTCCCGCACCTTCTCCACCGCCACCTTGATGCTCTCCGCTTCTTCTGCTCTGATCGTCACTTCTTTCAGGATCTGCAATATCCACTCGCAAAATATCCATATTTCAGGATCCAATCGATTAAGATTTCACGAGTAATTAAGATCTGATGGGAATTCGTAATCAACACTCTTCTAAAATTTCATCAGAATCCAAGATTTAACGGTACATAAGGATATAAATCATGAATTCTTTCGACATCATAATATCATCAGAAAGAATAATTTCACGGTTAATCAAGATTCATGCCAGAAACGTCAATATTGATGGTTCACTAACAAATAGTTCAACAAAATTAATTTAATGACCGTTTCATTCATAATAATGTCCATCAAACAGTCGTACTATATTGTTTATCTTTATAATTTTTAACAATTCTCAAACATTTACCAAACAGCGCATATAGTATGCTCATATATTTACAACATTCCCGTACTTAGTCTGTTCAAGACAACATTTAATCCGGATAAAATAAACAAATACTGCACGAGTGTCTGTTAAATGAAGAATTATTCACAATTTGGCAGAAAGTTTTAAATATATATACATGAATTGCGAAAAAATAGTATGAATATTCTGCACATGAAAAGTCAACGCTAAAAAATATCAATTGAAAATATTCACAAGCTCCTCCCCTAACAAAATTTATAGTCGCCCCAACTTCTGGTAATCCAAATTTATAGTCGCCCCAGCTTCTGGTAATCCAAATCAGAAGCTGACGCGTCTGTAAATATTCACTGGGTAACAAAATTCAGAGTCGCCCCAGCTTCTGGTAATCCAAATCAGAAGCTGACGCGTCTGTAAATTTTCACTGGGGATCATACCGACCTCCTCAGCTCGCAGCGAGGCCACCTCCAGCTCGCCCTCCATCACCAACAGCTCCTCCTTGAGCCTCTCGACGGCCTCGGACGCCTCCTGCAGCTTGTTGAGGCCAGACGTCATCCTGGCCGCCGCGTCGCCAATTTCCTGTCGCTTGTCTGAGTAAATTTTCTTGTACATGCAAATGAACGATAGGTACGACTTGGGTGTCACGTGAGCAGCGCGACGATACCTGTGAAGTGGAAACATTTGAACACGGTTATACGTAATATGATTAATATTCCATCACGGTGAATATTATTTAATGATTCAGTTAGGTCGAGTTTCCCATTATCTAGCTGCTAGACGAATCTTGTATGTGTTCTAACATTGGCTAGAGTTGCTCCATCATTGAATAATGGACACAACATGCATTTCATTGAGGTTTATATTCTCCAAATTGTTAAGAAGCATTAGAGAGAAACATTCTTTTACACATAAAATGCAAAAATGCATCATAAATTAGAGCGCAAGATGATATTTATTGATATTGAGAAACAATCACGAACCTCATGAAATACTCGTGGCAGAGCTGCGCCACCAAGTCGTGCATGGACCCCATACACTTGACGAGGTTGGCCTTCACGTCGTCGCTGCAGATGATCTCGAAGGCGCGAAGGAAATGATCGGCCACGGCGACGAGAGCGTCGCGCGGCCACGGCTGCAGCCAGTCGATGGTGCAGCCGCTTATAAGACCGGGGAATCTCATTGCACGGCTTCGGAATTTGTCTCCTACCTAACAAATTAAGGAATTCGTATTAGGATATCATTATCGTATCTATAATGAGGGTATCATTAATGTAGCACATACATCACACGACGCGCTCACAAAAATTTAGAAGATCGTTTGAGTGGATTCTCTTCTCATCATAGACATAATTTTTAAATTTTCTTTGTTCAAAAGAGAACATGTTTGCAATAGCCTCACGCATGAGAAGGACTTTAGCAAAAAAAAAAACAATGTAATTCAAAATATCTCGCTAAATTGCCAAGTTTGTTCACTCATTTTAACCGTGATCAGTCACTCAAATTATTTCCCGACGAATGAAAACTACACAATATGCTTATTGTAGAAAGTTGCATAAGCTAAAATTAGAAAAAATTAAAATACTTAGCCCTCTACCGCCGTATATCACTCTCCGGGAACATAACTTTCAACTTAAATTATACGTAAACTATTGAGTGTAGCAACCTGAGGACGTTTGTACGCAACAGAGAACATTTTAAAGTTGTCGTACGTGGCGGCAACCATCGGTGCAAGTCATTTTGCGCTCACTATAACGCATCCTTTTTGGGAAGTAGGCTTGTGACAATATTGCTCCGGTTACTCATGTCAGGCGGTAGAAAGTTAAATACTTGAAAATAAAAATTTGAAATAACCCACAGGTGAGAAGCACAGGACCACATGCAGGTTCTGTCTGGTTCTCTGCAGGAAGAAATCCATGACGCTCTCAGGCGTCGCAGGCCGGCGGGGGTGTTCCCTCTTCATTACGGGCAGAAGCTCGGAGACGATCTCCGCCTGCTCGTCTCGACTGAACAGGTTACTCACCATCCCTGAGAGAAAAAGGAATCAGTATTACTTCTTTCACTCTTGTGACACCTGCATTCAGTTAACTCGAAAGATTACTTACCATGCCAGTAATCAGTATTACTCCACTCACTCTTGTGACACCTGCATCCAATTAACTCATGAGGTTACTTAACATGCCTGCAATCAGTAATCAGTATTACTCCATTCACTCTTGTGACACCTGCATTTAATTAACTCGAAAGATTACTTACTATGCCTGCAATCAGTAATCATTATTACTCCATTTACCTCTTTCACACCTACCTCCAATCGACTCATGAGGTTACTTACCATACCTGCAAATAAATATAACTTAATCATAATAAAATTTTGGCAAAGCCTTGGTCATTTGACTGAAGAAATCACTTGTAATGTCTGTTGTGAAGAAGCTTGTAGTCGGTTAGTGTTATACAAAACCGCATTTTGTATCTTGAAAAAAACATGTACCCAACTGAAATGAAAGCTCACAACTGCAAACAACGCCATCAACGAGCTTATGAATAGATTTCAACGTTTTTTCCGCGCGCACTCATAACATAGCAAATGTTTTACGTTTAATATACAGTGCTTTAAATTGAATATCGCTACAAAAGTTTCTCGATCATACAGTGCATTATGTCGCACTTTTGGAGAGAATGATTACAATGGCTAAATCAACCTTCACATTCTCCAGAAAATTCATCCCTAAATAATGGAGTAGACAATTACTGCCAACTTGAAGAAGAATACTAAACGCGTCTATCATGTTTACTTAACTGAAATTTCCTGCGAGATATTACTTGCTAGGGATGCTCTATGTCGGTTTTTCTGTAGATATAAGACAAATTAGAAATTGCAAAGAAAATTCTGCCAAAAATTTACACTAGAAAATAAAGACTTTCAAATTCAAAAGGCAAATCTTTTACCAGACGAAAGCACATTGTTGAGGTACTCCAAGAAGCTCTCTTCTTTGATGTCCTGGTCGGTGAAAATAAACGTGGTGCCTTTCCCTTGTATTCCGCAGGTTCTGTACAAGACTTTAAGATCCTCCAGTAAGTTGGCGCTGTTATACGACCTGGGCGGGAAAAAATAGCTAAAATGAGTCAAAGTAATAAAAAATATTCAGTATATATATTTTTTCCACCATGACAATAATACTTTTATTCATACATATTCGCTTGCTGCACGAGCCTCATTTTCCGAAACTACGAAGATTTCATCAACTTTATTACACATGAACAATCAATACAGAATTTGATAGAATTTTTAATACAGTTTATTCAAATCATTTTTTGGAAAGAATGAAACGTGAAATCATGCAACAAAAGGTTTTGAACTGCTTGCGTAAACGAACATTAATTTTAAGGCAAGTTCATATTAATCGTGAATTCAAATTAAAACAACAAACGGTTTGAAAATTGAAAGAAAACACCCCAAAGTAACACACATCATTAAAAAAAATAAATTTCATTCCCTTAAACCGTTAGATTGTTTTCGTTAGAAATAATATAGATAGGATGTGAATAATTTGCATTTATTACAAACCTCGAGTATATTGAAAATGCACTTTGCGGCGTCAGAATCCTTCTAAGTTCACGCTGACCTGGCAAGTGTTCACGCTGACCTGGTAAGTGTTCACGCTGACCTGGTAAGTGTTATCTGGAAAGTCTTGTAGCCAGCAATGAAGGAAGCCAGGCGAGTGAGCGACTGTTTGCCGGAGCCACCAACCCCCACAAGCAGAGCGTTGCCGCCGGGGTTACAAATAACGCGGGATATCTAACGAGCAACAGAAAATTAAATAGCCTAGTTATTTAATGATATATTACGTGGGGTTAGAGAAACATTGATGCAACTTATTCGCGTGTCACGGAATAATGGTCGACCAAGTAATTTTAACCAAAACCATAACTGGCACACAATTATCCGCAGCACATGTTTGTTATAAAGAAAATATATATTTATATATTTTCAACAACCGTGCTTAAATATTGAATTTATGAAGATGAAGACGAGAAGATTACACGATGAGAAGATGAAGATGACGCGAGGAATTACATGAAGACAATATAATCTTAGATCTGAATCTATTATCAGTTCGTCCAGTTGAATTTCAATTTTCGTTTTTTTCATTTACATGTTCTTTGAAACAATAATTATTGAGGTAGTGAAACATTCACCATGATACCGGCAGAGGTGGGCAGTAGCGCGCTACATGTAGCGGCCGCTACATTTTCAGTAGCGGTAGCGGCGCTACATTTAAGCAATTGTAGCGGTAGCGGTAGCGCCCGCTACATTTATAGATAAAGCCTTCAGATTTTACTTAATAGTATTAATATTATTTAAAAATCAGCATGATACAAACATAATATAAATTAAAGAATAACACTGCACGAAAGATTTCGGTGTAATGTTGTCAACCTCAGCCTGTTACTAGTGTCAACACGTTAGTTGTTACCAGAGGTGGGCAGTAGCGCGCTACATGTAGCGGCCGCTACTAGCGGCCGCTAAATTTTCAGTAGAGGTAGCGGCGCTACATTTAAGCAATTGTAGCGGTAGCGGTAGCGCCCGCTACATTTAGAGCAAGTAGCGGTAGCGGAAGCGGCCGCTACATTTCAAAGTAGCGCTGCCCAGCTCTGGATACCGGTAACCGATTGATCACTTTTCATGAACTTCTGAACATAATTCATCGATAACTTAATTGTCGTTTCCTCACTGCCGAATTGCTCGTCACTTGAAACCAAAGGAAATTATTTTACCCGTCGAAACTCTCTTTATAAATCTTAACTAAAATTCATCGGTCACTTACACGCCATGCAAATCAAGTCTCTCAGTCACTAGCTTGTGTTTAGTACGAACCTGTATGAAGTTGTTTGTGTCGGAAAGGTTACAAACTTTCGTGCATATGTCTTCATTCTTATACATCCATCCCTTTTTGTAAACCATTGAGAACGATCTTAACCTTCCTCCTTTATTAAATTAACGTTATTATTGTCAATTCTAATAATTCTATTCAAGCAGTCATTTAGCGGCCGGGCTGGTTGCGACTTTTCTCACTGCTTCCGAGGCTTTCTCTGCAGCAAAGCAAAAATCTTGCATCTCTGGCCGGCAACAGACAGATTCACTTCAACCTTCACACATTCAACTCGTCCCTGTGTCGTCTCGCGTGGTCTATTTTTGTCCGTTCTGCGTAGTTCCTACTCCGCGAGATGACAGTCCTCAGCCTCTAGCCGGTTCTTCAACTGGAGTGATAACTGATTCTAGTGTTAAAGTGATAAGTGATTCTGCTTCGAATTCTGAACTATAAGTGATTCTAGTTCTAAAACGATTAACCCTTAATTTCATAGGATGAATGTCGTGACAAGATGTTCATGATAACGGAGGGGGGCACAACTTTCTTCTACCTCTCCAGTGGACGGGCGACTACGGCTTTTGTTTCCTTTTGAATAAATTCAAATGAGAATCTGGAGTATGTCATTTACCTGTCCTCGCCATGAACTTATTTTCGTCAGTTTGCGTACCACTGCTGAGATGTGAAGACTTTTAATGCCAAACGATGTATTGTTTTCATTTTGCTTCTAATAAGTGTTAAATGCCCAACAATACATAATCTAGCCACGACTTGTAATTGTTTTCACATGCTACTCATCAGGCCCTAGCTGGTGAGTGGCATTCTTCATTAAAACCAAATATCCTCTTATGTAAATTCTCAGCTCATTAAGAATGATAATATCAAAGTTTTGTGGTACCAGGTGGTAGAGAGCTGTGGTACGGGACCTCCAAGAGATACATGATCGCAAAAAGGTACTCATTCTCCCAACTCGGTACTCACTCTCACAAGATGTGCCATGGCGTCTCTAAAGAACACCGGGCACCGCCCTAACGCCCTGCAACTCTGTACTCACTCTCAGAAGATGCGCCATGGCGTCTCTAGAGAACATCAGGCACCGCCCTAACGCCCTGCAACTCGGTACTCACTCTCACAAGATGCGCCATGGCATCTCTAAAGAACACCGGGCACCGCCCTAACGCCCTGCACTCTGTACTCACTCTCAGAAGATGCGCCATGGCGTCTCTGGAGAACATCAGGCACCGCCCTAACGCCCTGCAACTCGGTACTCACTCTCACAAGATGCGCCATGGCATCTCTAAAGAACACCGGGCACCGCCCTAACGCCCTGCAACTCGGTACTCACTCTCACAAGATGCGCCATGGCGTCTCTAGAGAACATCAGGCACCGCCCTAACGCCCTGTAACTCTGTACTCACTCTCACAAGATGCGCCATGGCGTCTTTAAAGAACACCAGATCCATGCCAGAGCCGCGCACCATCTCGTTGTACTGGGACAGGAACATTTCCAGCCTCTCCGCCAGAATATCAAAAGACGGAATGGGTTCATACACGTGCGGCATTTCCATGTCCGCGTCCTCACCCTCGTCACCAGTAGGTTCAGGAGCGTCTCTATTATCGAAGTTTAAACACGAATAATTATATTTAAATGCTATCATTTATAGCCAATGAAAGGGCAATTCTTGAAGCGGATATATATTTATAGGATGTCAACTCAAGTCCACTTCTTGGGAACAAATTTTTCATCTAGCGAGATTGAACTGAGTTGAGTTATTAACGAGAATATGGTACATATTGTAGTCAAGAAGTCTACAGCATTTAAACATTAATGTCTCTAATAACTTTCTCTCACTAACTTATGCTAATAAATTTCTCTAACACTCATTAAAAATTTCATTAGATTCATGATTAAAGCAATGCCTAATATACCGAGTCTCAAATTATTATTACAATAGAACTACTATTAATGCTGCAGATAAAACGAAGGCAGAACACTTAATTGAAATGGGATCTCAAAGTTCGAGATCACCTCAGGAAGTCCACGAAATACTCCTGCTTCGTCACGCATCGTCTGGCTCCCTCGCCGAGATGTTCGGTGACGTGAGATTCAGTGATTTCGTCGAACCACTTCAGGTCTTTCGAGGTGGTGAACCTGAGGAGGATACGCCGAATTTTTTTCTTAACGGTTTGTTTAGTTCAGCTTTACTTAATTTATCGGAAATTTTTAGTCCACTATTAGAATTTTGTTTTAATTTTATTTATTTCTGCCGGCAAAATGCTGGCATACATCAAGATAATTATTATTTGAAAGGTTTTCCCATCATGGATGGAAACAGCTGATCGGGTGATCTCGACGACAAATTAAACTAAGCATCACTTCATATTGGATAAATTCAAAATTGACGCGACCGAACAATTTTATTGATTCCAAAATCAGTCTACGGGTTTTGAACCTAAGATTTAGATTACTTGTGGTAATACAAAAACTAAAAATTTCAAGCCTAATTAATAAGCGACTCCTTTTAAACATAATTCTTTGCTTTAAACATTCAAATTAAATGATTACTATGATAGAGAGGATACATAAAAGCTGGATTAAAAGAAATTTATACAGATAAATAGAAATCGAGAGATCCTCTATTTACAGGGAGACAATAATGAGGCTGTGATAACGCCATCGACTTGTGACAGAAATTACAAGCACCAAACTTGTTGTGCAAAATGTACTTGAAAGGTTTACTATTGATAATAATAACCATGAACGAGATATTTTCACCATTTTCTACACTAGAGGGTGAATGAATCAGAGACTGCATAGTAAAATGATCTCTGCAGAAGATTCACTCCAATAACGTAAACTACATCTCTTTGTTATTTAATAGTTACAGCCTTTTTAATTTCTCGTTATAAATTGCAGTAACTCAACCTTTATATAGCGGAATATTCGAGTAATGCGACTTGTCCGCATGTTGATGAGAAATTATAGCAGTGGAATTCATAAGTTCATTTTATTTGATAACTTTGCTACGGTTGGAATGAAATAATAAATTACGAACACATGAAACCGTTTTAAAGGTACATTATTCATTTCCAACATTGCATTACTGCAAGCGCAAAAAACTCATCGCCTTAAAAGCATTCAACCTTCTAGGATTGGTCAGATAGGCAAGCTGCCGGTGAGATATCATGAGATAATGAAGTTGATTAATTGAACTCACGAACGACACTATCACGATTTGCATCTAATATCAGATAGACAGGCCGTCAACGAGATAATGAAGTTGTTGAGATCACACCGAAGATGAAAAATATCACGATTTAATCTAACATTTTAATATAATATTTTATATATATTACATTATTGAATAAACGCCGGTTATAATAAGATAGAATTGTGCCGTAGCTCACAGCTTACCTGTCTGAGATCAAAAAATATCACGATTTAATCTTATATATTAATCTTATATTTTATATTTATTATATTATTGAATAAACGACGGTTAGAATAAGATATAACCGTGCCAGTGGCGCACAGCTTACCTGTCCGAGATCACTCTGGCGAGCTCATGCCTCCACATGGCGATGAGGAGGCTAGGCGTGGTGACCACGTTGCTCGTGGCGTTCAGCATCCCCTGCCAGATGCGCGACAGGTCCCGCAGGTTGAACACGTAGTGGAAGTTCGCAGGTGTCGGCAGTAAATTCAGCTGCGGGGCATAAGTATGTGAGCAAGATTCAGTATTGTTTATAAAACGATATATTTTTGTGATCGTGACATTCATCTTGATGAAGGTAAAAATTTCATGTATGCAAAAGTTCTTCACATATAAAGTTGTAGAGTCCCAATTTATTTTGATAAATAAGTCATTCAAAATTATGGAAGTTACTGAATTAAAAAAATTTTGAATCGGTGAAACATAATGAACCATAAATTTTTGCGTTCAATGAACCATATTTCAATATAATGAAAATTCCTTCCTAAGCATGCTTAGTACTGCCACCTTTGTGGCAGTCCAAATGATGCGCGTGAGGGGAACAAGTTTCTCGACCACGTCCCTGACGTCCGATGTGAAGCCACGCTTCGCGTTGAAGTGACCTCGTGCTATGCTGCCAAATATTTTGTCTATGGACTGGTCCGATGGAAGCGTCGAGTTGAAGATGCAGAAATGACGCTTCAGTCGGGAAGGTATGTCGTTTCGTCCTCCACCTTCAGCAACATTTATTAATCATTTTGACAGCAAAAATTGAATTTAAGCAATGGCGCTAACATTTTTAGCATAACAATAGAGTACAAACCAGAAGACATTGGAAGTGTTACGTAATAAAAAAATGTACACAAACTCAGTACCTGGGTGTCCCATGGCTGCGAGGAACTGCATGTCGACAATCTTAGTGAATTCGCCAGGTTTTTCCAGACTGTAGAAGCCCCCTTGCTCCAACGTCTGACGAACAATTTCGTTCGTGGGCTGTACAAATAATCAATAACTCAATAAACGATTCAAGACGATTTTAGTGATTAAAGGATTAAAAAATTCGATTTTTGCAAAGATATTATAAATAATCCGAAATATTTTTTATATCATTTTTATCATCGCTTTATGAAAAATAATCGAAATAGCAGTAACGGAGAGCAGCATAAGGAGAAATTAAACCTTTACTAAATAACATAGTTAATCTTAACTTGGGATCGACATATCTCACCTGATCTCCCCAGCTGTTGAAGTGAGGCATGTTGATATCATCTATAAACACGGACATTTTCTTGCCAGCGGGAGGTCCGAAGGTTGTTCCCAAGCGTTTGTCCACGTAGCTTTCTATGGTCCTCTACGAGATTAATTTAATTATCTTTGATGTAGTTACTTTAACTTATGGCCCAATCGTTGCTGACAACTACAATTTCATATACAAGTTTCATTCAGAGCGGAAAGTTAGACATTGAAATCTTTTCACAAATCGTATCAAAAACACAATTACCTGAAAATAGTATGGCGTGGAGGCTGAGGAGAAGTTGAAGTTTCTGTAGAGATGCTCATCGGGATTGTATTTCTTCAAGAAAGCATTGATGGTGACGGTCTTCGCCGAGCCTTGTTCTCCGATGAGTAAAATGCCCTGACCGCAATAAATCATAAGTAGAAAAATAAAAAATTTTGTGTATATTTTTTTCGAATGTAGAATAATTTACCTGTCAATGTTTTCGATAACTACATTTTCCCAGTTAATTCTAAAACCAGCTTATTATTGGGGAAAGCAACGCTATAAAACTGGTAGTGTACATTGAGAATTTCAACAAGTTCTCCAATAACAATAATCTCAAATAATCTGTTCACTAACGTTCAGATCCTGAACCTTGTTCTTAGGTTTAAACTTACCATAGAATTATTTCGAAGCAAAATGTGACAGCGAAACCCAATTCATAAGATTTTTGAGGGGCATTTGACTTTCTTCGAGTAAATAAAACTAATAAAGAAATTCACAGTAAATGAGCTGCTTACGAGGCCTTGCTTAGCGATGGTACGGATGAGGAACTCCATCCTGACGTTATCAACGTTAGGCACGAGCAGGGAGATGTAATCCAGGGAACCAAGTTCAGGGTAAACGAAACTCGGAACCCGCGACTCCCACCGCTGCCACCAACCTGATGTAGTAAACTGTTACTGTGTGTGAGTAACTCGTAGTAAACTGTTACTGTGTGTGAGTAACTCGTAGTAAACTGTTACTGTGTGTGAGTAACTCGTAACATGCCACTCACCATTTTCGTCGACGAGGAAGTCAACTAACACTAGACATGCCACTCACCATTTTCGTCGACGAGGAAGTCAACTAACACAAAACATGCCACTCACCATTTTCGTCGACGAGGAAGTCAAAGATAGTTTCGTACGAGTCCTCAGGCAGCGCCGGGAAGCTGAGGCTGCTGTGCTCGGTGAGCAGTCGCTGCTGGAGCAGCAGGCGCTCAGGCAGCTCCATGAAGGCGCCGATGCTCCACATCATCGCGAACACGAACAGCCGCTCGATGTGCTCCTCCATGGAGGCTTGTTTAGGCTGCAAGTTCAAATGTGTTGGCTTAATGATAGGCGAGCAAATAGTTATCACATGATTGTAGACGATGGTAGCTGGCCAAAAAGGAATATTTTTTTTTGTTTTGGCCAGCAGCCTCCTATATTGAATGATAAATGAATGGCAAGCAGTGCTTGGATTTTTGGCGCATGCCATAAATTGAATTGCATAAACGCTGGATAATTTGTTTAACTGAATAATTAGACTCATCCGTTTCTTTTAAACAGAATATTGTAGACTATTATATTGAGATAAGTTTGTTCGTTCCACTGAAAGACTAATCGTAACGTTGAAAACCGAAGAGATATTAATATCCAGCTGCTCACAGGAGGTTCATCAGAGTCTGGGTCGTAATCTTTCGGCAGAGGTTTGTTGTAGTCCGTCTCCTCGGGCAGCGTCCCAGCGAGAAGATGAGTCACCTGCCACAAAAATCATAATTAAACCCGCAAAAATCATCGTCCAAAGCCGAAAGTCTCGTCAAAACACCAACTTCAAAAATTTGCTCGTGAAAAATTCCTTTCTAATGTTCAGGATACTTGCAAAAATCTCATTATCAAAAATATAATAGGTCTCAAAATGTTAGGGAAAAAAATTCTAAATATCATATTGCACACGAAAAATTTCAATTCATGCACAAAATTCCTCTAATATGAGATTTGGCCAGATTTCACATGGCTCGCTATGACTAGTAAGCGTACACAATATGTAGGCAGCATGCGGTTAGTCTAGTCCGTGTTTCTCATGCACAAACGAATACATTACTTTAAAGTGCAAGTTTTAGATCCACCAATACAATTAACAAATTAAAAAAAATCAATTACTGGTAGTTATTCACAATAAATTTGAAATGCAATTAAGAATACGTAAAACATTTTTTAAACCACACCTTTATCGCCATATTTTACATTTCTCACCGGCGTGTCATTTGAATACAGTGGCGCTATTTTTTTCATCATTTGAGATAATTGTCAGAATTATAATCAACATGAGAACAAATGCCAAGTAATTTACATGCGTATTAATATGGTGCGTAGGCTTATGTATAGAATTAAATACCAAGGATCACAAAGGCTCGTTGTTAATATGGATCGATGTTATTCACAGCGGCGCTCAAAGTGAATGAAATTAAATTCAAAGCCAGAAAAGTAAGCTGACTGCATTAAATCCTGCATTAATGGAAGGCTCTTCCAGCAAAAGTTCTGTCAAATGTAATCTTCAAAACTCTCCTCAATGGCTGATGCTCCTGATTTTGTTTCTTCATTATCATAACATTGAACCCAAAATTACAAGAATCATTATTGGAGACAACTGGTTTAGGTAAAACTATTTATGCCAATTATCACTCAACGATAAAATAATGAATTCGTTCTTCGCGGCCCGTTGACCTGAGGCGGGACCGTGACTCGTCCCAAAATGTTCTACATGAAACCATTAATTCTGGACACGGGAGGAATTCCATAAAAAATACAAAGAAATATATTATTTGAGAGCAAAAACGCAACAGGTTTTACTGAAATCTGCTTCTTTATATCGTAATATTTTATACTTAGCAATGCTTTTATATACATTAAAATGATCTACTATACATAGTTGTCATAGTTGTCATGTTATACATGTGTCAAGTTAGGTGCACCTGTCACTGAAATTCTATTCTTCCAGTGAGAATATCCTGTAAGCTCAACTTAAGGACGCATTTTCTAACGAATGTGTTGAACGAATTAGGAAATGCATTAATATTAGCAGTCAAGAATTATTTACACAGGTTTTCTTCAATAGAATATAGTTGATTGACTGCCAGTCAAGTAACGCGGCATGCAAACGGATTATCACTCCGGGTTTTAAAGAACCGGTCCTTGTTGGTTCGCAATTTTTATTCCGTACTTCTTGTCACTTTTCCTTTTATAACAGTAACTTTACACATTATTCGAGAATGCTCTTCACTGTTCATTCTGAAGAATAAAATTATTTAATGCCCCACTTATCTCAACTAATTATTATTCAAACTACTTGCAATTCAACGTTTACGCATTCTGGTGATTTTTTTTTTTCAGAGATTCACACGCTGGACTTCACGAATAAGAAATAATTCTAGTTAGAAATACAAATATCTTGCATGAAATTAAAAGTTATAGTTATGCAATTCCAGCACATTTAAAGTGCGCACGAAGTACGAGCTTTTAAACAAAACTATTTAAAATAAACTTTATTTATTCGGTATTGCCGAGAATTTTAGGGACTTTTATAGGACAATTAGAGCACGCATGGTTACGGGTGCAAGTCATTATCGTGGATATTTGGCACCGCGGATTGAGTGTCGGACGCGGCTTCGTCATATCCCGGGGAACAGAAAGCCTCCGACACGACACTGTTTGTATCCGAGCCTCCACCACCGACGCCAGCACCAGGGTAACCAATTGCGTCTTCTGAACCAAGACCGTAACCCGAGTGTACCGAGGCTTGGCCGGCCTTTCCTCTGGAGCTTTCTTGTAGACAACTATCACTTAGAAGGAGGCCATCCAACATGCGCAGCATCTGGTAGTTAATTAGAGGTAGCACAAACCTTGAGCAAACTGACACACAAATCGTGGCGTAACAAAATACCATAAAACAATTGACGAAAAAATGTTATCAAATAGAATGAGCATGTAAGTCCGATAAAAATATTCGAAACTACGCTTGAAAGAGCGAAATGCATGAATATCGTCACGAGCTCCGAAATAGTTGCAAAAAATAAAGGTTCTAATTTCTTACCATATAGTGCGTGCTGAAAATATGGAACTTACCAGAATAAAATAAGACAATGAATTTTACCTCCAATCTAATAGATTTTTCCTTGAGTACAGCAGGTAGCTGGAGAGTAAAGCATTTATCCTCCTCAAATAATGTATTCTTCATGCCATAAGTTTGTACTTGAATCATTTAACCACTTGCCAATATCGCGGGACGCGGAAAACACGAGGTAGGAAGGCTGCGACTTCAGCCCTAAGACTCCTGGCACATGAATGTATCGGCTTCATCTTATGTTATTCATTTATCTTGGCGGTTTCAGTGAGAGTCGATTACACATGAGAAGCGCGTAATGCTTTGTTAGCTGAATACCCAAAAAGTGCTCTTCACGGTTTAAAGGCTTTTCATGAAAAAATAAGATGGACGCCTCAATCTATTGAATATAGACACCAACACAATAGCTGATGTTCATTTTACCGAGGGCAGAAATAATCAATTAAATATCAGTGTGGATTTGGTATCACCGCCATAGGTCAAAAATACGTCAAAATTAGTCGCAATGCATGGTTAGATGCGGTGAGGAATAATCATCGTTAGAGACAGAGGAATGATGGTACGGAAAATTAATCATTGTCGAATAAAAGAAAAACGCAAAACGTTGCCGAAAAAGAAACAATGCTGATTACCCAAAATTGTGGGATAGATTGCCGAGAAAAAAACTTCTGGACGGTAAATTTATTTGACCACCGTGTGACTATGAATTGTCGTACGAAAAGTTTTCTAACGTGCCTGCGTGATGACATTGATTTCAATGACGGAGAGGCTCCAGTGCAGGTTTTGTTTGGCCCAGGTGAAGATGGACTGGAAATGCTCCGTGAAGACACGGCTGAGAATTTGATGCTCGAACTGCGGTCTGTTATTCAGCCAAGCCTGGAATATTGGCCGCCAGTCCAGGCCTGAGGAGCTCATGTAGACCTATTAAAAAACAATTATGAGTTGTTCAGGCATCACTTCGATATCATCTTAGAGATCTATTCAATAATTTACTCTGGAACTTACACACATGGACGCGTTCATTTGTAGAACATCAATAAATGGAAAAATGGCAACTGGAGTTTTGGGTACATTGAAAATTTAAATCAAGTCAACTCTGTAGCAAATAAACGCCATCATGGTTCAATTCGAAAATTCAGGAAAATATATCATGAAATCTTCGAGTAAAAGTTAGTTTTACAATCTACTACAAACCATGCCGTTCCTCGACACCGTGGAGGGGGAAGCGTTTTCGATGTCGGCAGGCTCGAAGATGATTTTGCAGTTGGGAGACATGGGTATCCGGTCCCCGTTAGCCAGTGTCAAAGTCCTGTTGTCGTCCAAGACAGAGTTTAGGTTTTCAATCCAGATGGCATCCACAGGGCCATCCAGCACGATCCAAACATTCTCACCTGTAGCGAGGGCTATTCAGTCAGCCTGGATAGATTTCAAACACATAGTCTAATTAAATATTTTTCTATCAAGCTCATTTAAATAAAAATACTCGAGTGATCAACTAGTAATTACGTCTGACGCTTTAATCGAAATAAAATCGTGCACCTCAGAGCATGTGAAAACATCACAGTTGGACGAATATTCTCTTATCGGACAACGATGGTACGTATGTACAAAGAGAAACCTTTTTTAGTCTTCAGAGTCCTTCGCCAGAGGGTGGAGAATATCCCGTCCGTCCAGTCATTAGTAGCTACGTCAAGTCGTCCGAACATCTGAGCCGAGGTGATGGCTTTTGGATTCATTCTCATCTCCCTGAAATTGAAATGTGTTCATTACGTAACATTTTAAACGTCATCTGCGCACAAACTGTTCATTTTCTGTGACTCAATTCCTTTCTCAGCATTCAGATAGATTTTGAAGCGTGCAAGCTGTTCAACTCCATCCTTCACCTGTGCGGCTGCCCTATTTTAGTCAGGGCTTGCATCAGTACGTGGATGCACGAGGTCTTGCCGGCGCCGCTGGGCCCCAATGTCATCATGCCGTGACGAACTCGCTGAGTTTCGTACAACTGAAACATAAGAACAAGACTTCCATTCAGAACTAATTTTAAGTTATTCTTTAAATTTATCTTCGAAAATCAATCTGTAGAAAATCAATCAATCAAAAAGTGCTGTTGGATAAGAATAACCCAACGGCACTGTCCTGATTCGATCGAACGAATGTGATTCGTATACAACTAAACCCTCAAGTCTCCATGCATACAAAGTGCGATGGCTAGACAAACCTGTATTAGTTTGAGCCTCCAAGGAGGATGATTGGCGAGACCCATCTCTTCCGTCACCTCAGCAATGGCTGTTGTAAGCTGAGAATAGTAGCCACGTTCTTGAGACATATTCGGGAATAGGTCGTCGATCAGGGACAGGAAGAGAGGTTCATCTTCGTCTGCAAATAAATTCAAAGTTGTTGAAGACATCGTTGCAGAAGCACTTGAATTCATCTAATTCTCTCAAGTCTAGGCGATGAGCTGAGCAGACTTTATACGTGATTATAATTACAATTAAAAATTTTACTAGCGTGAAAATCATGAAATGTAATTTTTCCAAACCTATTTCTCCTAGTGTATACTATAAAAGCAAAAGATTTGAACCAAATGTTAATTATCTATTATGGTAAGAAATTTTTCAATGTTCCTCAAAGCATAAGGTGTCAATCTGAAGAAACAAGAAAACTGAAAGTTTTTTGTTAATTTTTTGTGTCATGTGATTGTTTGAACTTCCAGATTTCAAAAGCACTGCATCAAAATCTCCATTGGGCAGGACTTATAATCCGTGTTTTATGGTGACGCAAATATAAAGGGTTTTCAGCGGACTCACCCACTAGTTTGGAGAGGTTCATATCCCTGAGGACCCTCATGACGATCACGGCTTCCGGGTCCTTTGGGTTCGCTCGCTTCGCAGCTCCCAGCGTCCGCAACACGGAAAGTATGTTGCGCAAGCCAAAGTCATAGTGAACCTGCTCGTAAAACACACAAGTAAAAGTTTTCTATTTACAATCTTTTTATCTGCAAAAAGATAATAGTAAAAGAATGCATAATCATCAGAAAAGCCGACAAAGGAACGGACGGATAAAATTAAATGCCATTATAAATTATTGCTGGATAAAGTTACTAACCTGCCAATCTGTTTCAATTTTCTCATTTTCAAGTCATCAAAAATTTGTTTTCAGTTGAAAAGTATTCATCGTGACTCGTGAGGTATTGTAATGCACTAGAGTCTAGACCCTTTTCATGTGAACCATCTTGTACCTGTTTGGTGAGTTGCTCTTCACAAAGTTTGTAGAGCGTGTAGAACTTGCGAGCAAGGGTGATGTTCTCCAAGAATCCACAAGATGCGAGTTTTACGCGAATGATGATTTGTCGGTCCGGTACCATCATCGCCACATTGCGGAATTGGATCTTCAAATTTTCAGGGAGTTCTTGACGACCGTGATAGCCCAAGTTCTAGTAAAAATATGAATTGAATCGATGGGCATTTGTCTTATAATTTATAGCCGTTGATTGAAATCAGAAATCACAAGTTACTTCTTCAATTTGATGCTCCAGGCAGCTTAGATTTGGTGTAGGCTCGTTGAGAAAATACTTCAGTAAATCATTATTGGCTCTTTTTTGAGAAAAAAAAACTTACGGGGCGCTTCATGAAGAAAAAAATCCCGCAGGTGC
This sequence comes from Hyalella azteca, assembly GCF_000764305.2. Taxonomy (NCBI): domain Eukaryota; kingdom Metazoa; phylum Arthropoda; class Malacostraca; order Amphipoda; family Hyalellidae; genus Hyalella; species Hyalella azteca. The sequence goes on from NW_025947728.1 coordinate 50,683, forward strand.
CGGATTTCACACTAGCATCAATATATATCAATGTATACAATACTGAGGATCTGCTCAATTTCCTGTTCGTTAGTATAAGCAACATAAAGCTTAAAAATTTCAGTGCAAAAACATGCTATTCAGCACCCGCATGTTTCGTTGGCTGTGGCCGGCTCAAAAATTTGGCAGTGGCCGGCTCAAATTAGGAAAAATCCAAAAATATCAGGAAGACTTTACGAATTCTAAATTAATTTACCACAAAAATGTATTCATTTTGATGTTTTAGAAATGCATATACTCTTTTCAAACCTTAAATGTAACTGTACAATTATAAAGAAACATCAAAATGTCTAGGAAACGTTATAAAAATCGTAAAATTTTCCACACGGAATAATTGCAGGTCAAAGTCATCAGGAAGTGTATTTACACAAGTAATTATATGTACATTGCATTCTATGACCCCATGGAAGGATTCTCAAATTGAAACCTGAGCAGCATTGGAAAAATCTGCTCCAAATGTTTCAAACGCCAGCGAAAACTTTTATGAAAAATAAGGTGGGCTTTCATGGCCTATACTTCAAACAGAACATTTCTTTACCTCATCCACATTGCGAGGAACGTTCTGTGGGTGAAGGTTAGGTTAGAGAGATTATTATGCACTGCCTTCAACATTTTATTAGGGGAAGGGAGAACAGTGATTGGTTCCACAATGCATGTTGCCCAGTCTGCCGATGTGTTTGCGTCTTGCATGTTTATGTTTCGAATTAACTCCTGATCCAAACATTAAAACTTATATTTAGTTGTCACTTAAAACAGCATAAACTTGTAAATAATTAATTAAAAATAATAAATAAATGATAATAATAATGTAAATAATAATTAAAAATAATAAATCATGAATCGTAGGCTGAATCATCATGAATCGTTGATATTTCTTTTTTTAGGATCAATTTTAACATTATCCCAGCTTTCTCACTGAGACGCAAGAGCACTGTGATATGGAGATTATAAAAGTCAAACAACATGAACCTGTATACATATTTATAATTGTATTACAATAAGAACTTGGAATACAATTCATACTGTTCCTTTCCCATGCCTCCACTCACCATGGTGAGAAAAATACCAAATTCAGGGTTCATTTCGACAAGGTCGCCGTCGGTGAAGACAAGGTTAGGGCGGCGCTCGCGCTTACAGTTGTGCAGTACCGCGACCTGCTGCGCGGCCACCGAGAGCACGGCGAGCTCGATGCGGTTGAACTCGTCGAAGCAGCCCCACGATCCAGACTGCACCAGGCCTGATAACGGTGAAACATTCTCAATACCACGCACTTGCCAATCAATGGAACAAGTTTTATACATAATCGAAAAGGTGCAATTAAAATAATGACGATATTAACAAGACATATGTATTCAACATCTTTTGTTCCTGAAAAGCTATTTCATGCACATTCATGGTTTTGATGTGGACAATAAAGTTTTCTACATCGGGGTAACCAAAAAAAACGAAAGAATTTGACTGCTGCAGACAAAGACCTTTGTAGATGCGTCCTAGACCGCGGTAGTCCATCTGGTCGGAGCAGTTGAAGACGACCACGTACTTGCCAAGAGTCTTGCCCATGTCTTTGGTGGTCTCAGTCTTGCCTGTGCCTGCCGGTCCTGTTGGAGATCCTCCACAACACATACTCAACGCCTGCGCTAACGTGATGTAACATCTGGGGAAACGGTGCAATACTTCTGATTTTATATGATGGCAATTCGATTGGAATTGTAATTTAAGAATCTTGCGCTCAGGAAAAGATACTATTAAGGTTAGAATACTGGCTTACGTATTTCGAGAAAGAAATATAATGTTAAAAAATTTACCTATATGAATACGAGGCAATCAAATACAAGAAACATGAACAGACTAAAAATTAGGACATAAATGGACACATTGCAGTGATTGCTCAGAAACAAAAGCTTGTGAAGCCACCATTGACAAATCGGATGAAAAATATTTTGCTATCAAAAAAGATAAATGTTGATAATTTCTGCTTCAGACTCATCTAGCCTAGTCTTTATTTCTCAAGCTATCATGAATCATACAATTTTGAGCAGTCATAGAGTGTTAAATATATGATTTAATTTATCATTATTTAACTCTTAAATTATTGTCGTACCTGTCTGTCAAGGGGGTAATGACCAGTCGTTCAGTGCAGCCCAGAAACTCGTTTTGGTAGGTGAAGTTCACGTCCGTGATGGCAATCGACGTCTTGTCCGCGTCTTCTTTGAAGTAAAACCGACTTTGTCGCAACCAGTCGAAATCCATCGGAGATTTTACATTATTTCGGCACTGGCACACAAAATGTTACAATTTCAACGCAGTTTGGTATTTTCGAACTATGTCATTTAAATCCTGGTACCAAGCGAGTTACATTCAATTTATTGTCAAACTCCATGCCGACTATACATACCATCTTAAATTGAGATGGTCAATATTATTGGCGTTACTTACCAACCCATCAAAGATATCCCGTTGGTGGATATGGATTGTGATGAGCGTTTCATACTTGGTTCTTTGAACGTGTTCCAGATCTCGCGTCGTTGTGTTGATCAGCAAGTTCAATAAGTCGAGGAACCTGTTGTTCATGTCCGTCATGACTCGCCTGTCGGCTCGAGCTTGCGACAACGCGATCTCAGAGTCTCTGGTCCATATCATCTGTAGCCCTAACAACCCCACCTGCCAACAAATAAATTGATACTCTTCACTTCTCCAATTGAAAATAATTTTTGATAAATTATGTTAGAGAAGCAAATTTGCAGTTCTTCAAAGGAAACAGAAGAACCTGCCCGTCACAAGCTTTATAATATCGTGTTGATATGGCAATACAAAAATTGAAAACGTCAAAAACCAACCCTGTGATAGGCCACGACTCGGCAATAAAAATGAAACAAGACAATATAATTTAGGCCCATATTTAGATACATTCTAGCCGCAATTACTATTCTACGAGAATCGTGCAATGACCATTCGAAAAGAAATTAATAAAAATAATATTATTTTTCTGAAACATTTCACATTCGGTTTCTCTCTTTGCACGAAATAAATTGATTACCTGAGCAGGGAACTGCTCTAGGAAGCGCAGCAGGTTGAGATCCTGGTCCTGAATGACGTGGTAGGCTTGCCTGACGATGCCGTGTACCGACTGCTGCGACATCTTCAGCAGCTTCATCAGCCACAGCTCCACGCTGCCCTCTGCACGCACCGGCTTCTCGAGCTGGCACCAGAATAAGTTCAATTAATAAAGTATAGCAACATGGAAAAATTTTATGCATGTAAAAAAAGGAACTGATTATATAGTTTCTTTTGTATTCTGATATTTTGTTGACTAATATGGTCTTCGGGTTCAGTAAAAGTATTTGCTATTCAGATGGTCTGAGTGATGTTCCAGGCGCGTAATTCATTAAATTACCAAACCTCATTTACTTGAATAAAAATTCAAGAGACTATATAAAGTAGCAAAGCACCTGAACAACCTCTCCCTCGGAAGACACAATGGCTACTATTCTGTCATAGTCAGTCTCGTGAAATTTCACGAATTTTGTGTTATCAAAAATGGACAAAAGATGCGCCTGAATTGTGTGAGAATCTGAGGCTTGTCCAAGGATTTCCAGGAGCGCGGGGTCCGAGACGAAGAAGAATCGCGGGAACATCACCCGCTTCTTCTCCAAATATCTGCAACAAAGAAATCGTACATCTTACCTTCCAATGCACTTGGAAAAATTGGAATGTGAAGAAATAGTATTAAGCGAGAGATAACGCGAGTCACATAATTAGTACTAAAATTTACAGGTCCAAGTTTTTCAAACCCGCGTTATAAAAAATACTTTCGGTAAGATTCGGGATGAACACAAATCAAATGTTTATAAATTCACTGTTTTCAGGGCGGAGGTAAAGTTATGCATAAATTAAAAGGCTGGAAAATATGATGGAAGAGAGAAAAAAATTAGAAAACCTTACCTAGAACCAGAGAAAAAGCCTTCAGAAAACCTTACCCAGAGAGGGATTTTTGGCAGAGTTCGAGCTGCTCCTGGAGGTGGGGTAGCAGTTGGTTGAGAAGCTCCTCCCCAACGCAGCAGGTAACCACGTTGGGGCTGTCATGCGCACGAGCCATGATCTTTTGCCAGTTTTTGTCTATCACATAAAACCTGTGAAATAATTCCAAGCTTTAGACATTGAAAATACACTAACGTTTATGTATGACGTCGCAAACGTTCACAGCTTTAATGCTAAAATAATATAGTTATAAAAATATAAATCTATCTGGAAATTATATTAAAAGGAGTAGAATTAATCAAAATTAGAATTCAAATATTTTAAATCACACTTTCGTATGTAGGCCAGGGCATATTAAGAGGTGGTCATTGCATTAGGTTATAGGTTAAGGGTTTTTCATCTATTAAATTATGAGCATAATAGTGCTCGTATAGTAAAAGGAAGCTATACCTGGAGTTAACAACTTTTAGATAAATTTCCCTGAAAAATTTATCTCTTCAATAATGGATGCAACTTTGTTCTTGTCTTTGATGCCACTCGAAAATGTTGGAGTTGATAGTAGACGAGTAGTAAAACTATAGGGTAGAAAATAGTGGACGTAGAAAGTGTCAAAGAAATGGTTGCCGGGCTAATTGGTATGAACTAAGAGCAGGCTAGCGTTTATATTATGGTTTTTATATTATGGTTTAAGTAAGGTTCTATCCCATTTAAAATAAGAAAGTTTATGTAAATGAATGGAAGTTTACTAACCTTTTTGCTTCTTTCGGGAGTTGCTTGGCGATATCACCCCCCACAAAAACGGCCTCGAGATACACCCACAAGTTCTGCACGAACAGCCAGCGCTCCAGCACGTCGTTGGTGCTCGAGAGGTCGCTCACCCACTTCTGGATCTGCTTCCGGAAGGGCGTGTTGTAGCTGCGCAGAAAGTAAAATATGAATGGATGACAAAAACAAGACCTTCTATAAGTTCAAGCAATTTTGTCGTTATATATCATCAATATTCATCGTCGTATGTATAAGAATTTTACTGCACAAGTCCCTGAATATTAAATCAAATTATCATTCAATTGGTTTATTAGCTCAAGATGGACAATGATTCACGATTTAAATGAGATTTTTTCAAATCAAATGAGATATCACGATTTAAATGAGATTTTTTTCAAATCTTATATATGTATCGCGATGCACCAGAGAAAAATGGCAAAAACTACTTGACCGATTACAGAACAGGGATCGTAGGATCATGTTCCGTTTTCAAGAGCGGAGGTCATGCACCAACTGATTAGAGGTCAAGAAACATAGCGCCATAGGCCGTACATAACGGTGGTGGTCAACTGACAACCTATACAAAGCACAGACCCAAATATCATGAAGCTGTCCACAAGGCGGGAGTCACTGACCGCTTAGAAATCAGAGACACAGGTATCATAAGGCTGTCCTCAAGGCGGTCACTGACCGATTAGCAAGCAGAGACCCAAATATCATTAGGCTATCCTCAAGGCGGAGGTTACTGACCGATTAGAGAGCAGAGAGCCAAGAATCATGAGGCTGTCCTCGAGCTGCGTGATGACCTCAGCGGTGCTCTCGCCCCGCAGCAGAAGCTCGCCTCGGTTCTTAAAGGCAGCAAACGTGAGCTCGTGACTCGCCCACTCGTTCGTTACCAGACGCAACTTGGCCTCGATGTCTTTCTCTTTCACGGCCGAAATACAAATATCCTACGGGATTGTTTTCCGTTTCAAAAGAAATTGAAGAAAATAACAAGAGTTTAAGGAAATCAGCTAGTATGATTACTATTTGAAGCTGAAATGAAGAATGGATCAGATCATTGCAGCAAATGGGATAATACTGGGAATAAAACTCGCTTGAAGAAATAAAAGAAAAATCCTTTTCCATTGATTCCCTTTAAAAGTTAACTAAAATCAGCGCTGAATGGACTAACATAATTTTCAAGAACAGTAATTATTATATGTTTGTGTCTTGAATAAACAGTATGGCAAATTCTAGTCCTCGTTTATCTGACCTCGATATCCTCCTTGCACTGCAGGATCGGAGTGTCTAAAATATTCCTGAGGCAGAAGTTTTCAGCCTCAGTGTTGAGTGGCCTATCGATGGCTTCAGATATCCTCTGCCAGTGCCTGGCCTTCATGGCTTTGTTCGACATGAGCTCCAGCAAAGGGCACATGTCGTTGAAGTCGTCGATGGTCTTCTTGAGGGCGTTGAACGCAGGCCATTCCTTCAGAGCTTTCGGCAACTTACGACATCTGATGTGTAATTCAAATGAGAAATCAATCAACATTTAATCATATATTCGCGTTTGCAGGAACTTTAAAGGTTTTCAAGTCGATGTTGAAACCAAATTGCTCTCTCAAGACTTAATCGTTTTTCTGGATGTACTTTACAGCAGAAAAAAAATTTATTATATGGCTAAGAAATACTAATTAAGATTAATTCACGCAGCTTCTAAAGTGCAACTCACCGATTTTGGAACTCCATAAGCTCGTTATTGATCTCTTCGATGTTGACTTCCGTCCAAGGGATATCGTAGTAAGAGGACACGCGATCGATGACGTCATTATAGAGTTTGTAGAGCTTCTGCAGTAAGTTGAGCTCCTTCCTTATCTGGCCAAGCTCGACGAACTCTGAGCGCGGTAAACGGAAAAGCTCTTCGCCCACCGAGTAACTTGCGTGTTTCCGCCACAGCGAGTCGAAGCGGTTCTGGGGTGATATTAAAGTGTCATTCCCAGCATACCTAACCCTGAAAACCGTTTATCATAATCATGCTTCTAACTAGCAACTTATTTCTAAACCTTAATACCTGGAATTTTGTACCTGAAATATCACAAGACGATCTGAGGCTTCCCTAGGCAGGAGACTGGGTACCATTGGTCCGGAGCTTCGGTAATCTTGACAGAAACGAGCGCAGTCTTTCTTGAACGTTGCCACATTGCGGATAAGTTCGTTCCTTAAAAAATATTTTAAAATTTTATCAAACAATTGAAACCATATCGTTTAAGCCTAATGGGGTTTTTAGTGTAGATTAATATAACTAATATATTCATGCACGTTGTACAGTTTGATACTTAACAAATACTAGCTTGGAGCATAATCACATGGAGCATGAGGCAGATTTATGTACCTGAAATGAGGCTGCACTCTGGAGAGATTATTTTGAACTTGTACTGACTGCGCCAGAACTTTCTGCCAAGTCCCTCGTAGGCTCTCCATTTTGTCACTCTCTTCCTCGTTAAGGCCAAGGCTGAACTTGGCTAGCAATGCAAATGACTCCTGTGTGAAAATGAGCCCATGTTAACATGTGAAAATACGGCTTAGAGTACCGCACACCTATTAAACTTTTTGTTATAATGCACTTAAGTATGACATCCCTTAGAGATTCAGGAGCAATCAGAAAAAAATCAAAGTATCGAATCACATTCAGCTGCTCAGACCAGTTTGTCCATAAAATATTGGTAATAGTATAATAATATTAGCACGACTGCTAACCTCAATTGGATCGATGGAATCGTCCATGTCAAGTTCAAGGTCCCTGGTTTTGCGTAAGATGTCGATGGCACCTTTAATGTCATCCAAGTCCTTGAGTGGACGGTCAAGACGTCTTGATAGCTCGTTGAGCAGAGCAAACAACCTCTCGCTCTCCTTCATGTAGTGACACTTAATGGCCTCCGCGTAGCGAGACACCCAGATCTTTGTTTCTTCAATAAGATAGCTCTTCAGACGGCCTGGCATTGCATGGTATTTGTGAGTTACGATTACTTCTCACATTAATTATTTAAAAAACTGAACGCTTCGTTTGTGTTACTAGGTGATTACGCTTTCCAGGTGTGCGGGGAGAATCATATTCGTGATCATATTGGTTAGTGATATGTAAATAAGTCACATAAATAATTAGTACAGGAAATTAAGGTCCACAAATAACACAAATGCAAAATGTGGGAAATTTGCTTCTAGTGAAAAGTTGAAAATTTCCAGGCAACAAACTAACATTATCTGCCCATGAAAGAACTCTTAATTTTGTAGAACCAGGCTATTTTTCAAGATAAGTCAATTCAACATGATAAGCAATGCAATAAAATCTTCTACTGTGGTACGTATCACATCGGAAAAGCATTTTTAAAAAAAATTTTCAATTTATTGCGCGTGTAAAAGTTGTCTTTGCGTTCCCCTCGCAAGTCTTACGCAAGTAAAAATTTGCCAAGATTAATCAGTGTCTGATTATTTATCAATATTTAAAATATATATTATTGCCTGATAAATTATCACTATTTTAAGACTATTTATCAGTGTCTGGCCCAAGGCGTTCTCACTTGTGGCGATATCAACAGCCCCGACACTGTACGCGTCAGGCTCTGCCAGGATGCTGTCCCCGAGCTGCATGTAGCCCTCGATGACCGCGGCGTACTCAGGCAGCGTGGGGGAGCTCGCCAACATGTTGCGAATTGTTGAGTCCTTATCTACGTTCCAGAGGGTGTGATATTTCTCCCAAGGACTGAACGTGCTATCCAGCTCCTGTTGTGACGAGTATTATATCATATGACCTATGAAGGGATTGAATATGATTATACATCAGTAGATTTTGACTGGCAAGTTACATGCGGTCATACTTTCTAATAAAATATGTCACAAACATTAAGGCACGCAAATAGGTAAATATTTAATGAAATCTAGACATGGCTGCGATTCACTTACTACCCATCTTCATTGATTTTTCGTTCCTCAAATTGAATTTACGCGATTATCAGAAGATTTAAACGACAAGTTTCTACATTGCCGCAAAAAAGATGAAGACGAAACACAAACATGCCTTCGCAAAAAAGTCCAATCTTAATCTGATAATTATATGCATGGCTTTTAAAGGACGATCCTTTTAATGTAAGTCTGACGTAAATGAAGGAACAGTATGATAGCAATAGCCGTAAAGTCCAAATCCATTATAAGTTCCCACAGCAGCTTACCCTCTGCAGGTACGAAAGCCACTAGAAAGTTAAGTTTATAACAAACAGATGTTTACCGAATTGCGCGCTAACTTACACGGTGCGAGGGGGTAGACCATTTTTTATACATAAAAAAAGATATTTATATGATGACCACAATTAACTGTTTCTTGTAATTGTGAGGAGGTTATTGGCAAAACAAGTAAAACAAATTAATACGATTCGAATTACCTACTTTAAGTAACATGGTATTGCAATAGCTAGTTAAAAAACGTGTACGCAGTAAAAAGAATAAGTGTCTGATTTGAACTGTTGTTAGTAACACGGTTATTTCTTACGCTAGTTAAACAAATTTAAAGGCTTCAATACCAACGCCATCACCTACTGCTACTAAGAAGGATATTGGAAGAACAAGTTGAAGCGACTTATACACTTTACACTACCGACGCAATTACCTGCTGTAAGTTAGCTAGTCCACTCGTGAACTGGTTCATAATCTTGAGGACTTCCTTGCTCTCGCAGACAGCGCTGTAGTAATTCCTCGGCCGCGCCGGCACCTCCTGGAGTTTCTCGCGCTCGCGCCAGTCCCGCCGCGCTGCCAGGGCTTGGCGCTCTAGTTCTGCCTCTGCAGCGGCGTTCACCTGTACCCCCACCACCATATAAATATATCACACGAGTCTTATAAACGTTTTTATTTGATGACGATATATTACACGAGCATCAAATAAAAAACTTCGTCAGCGGAAAAAATTTTCTATGATAAAGGTAAAAAATTATAGGATTTTTGGTTGAATATAAATCGGACTCTGTTTCAACGAAAGTAAAATTCATTACGCGAGAAATTTGTTTGCATAATAATTACGCAAATTTTGGCAGGAAACTGGTAGATTTGCGCGAAATATTTGCGTGCGGGCTGCGTGGAAAGAATATTAATCGTCGCCAAAAAAGGATTTAATTTGAGCTTAATAATTTCTTTTTTAGTCTGACACACGTCTGCTACCAAGAGAAACGAAATCAATGTGGCGCATAGTTTTCGTAACACAACTCAATAATTAATTACACAATCAATAAATTGAGTAATCCATTAAAAACTCATTCAATGTTAAATTAAATGCATCAATTGCATAATAATAACCAATGACCACAGTAATCATAGATGAAATATTATCCTATACCAGAATATAAGAATTAAAAAATTCCAAACAATCACTTTAGTTCTAAACAAAATAACGTACCGGATTTTTGCAGCCTTTTTGCCAGCGTGCGATCCCCTTGGCCACAGAGAGGACACTCCTGGCCATCTTCACGAGGGCTTCGTTCACTTCGTCAAGTTTGGGCGTCACTGCAATGCCGGGGGCGACGATGTGAGCTTCTAGCAACACAAGAGCAACTCTTTTGGGTTCATCTTTAGCGGAGTCGAATTTGCACAAATCTTGCGAAGATAGGCTGCGGCCTGCGAACAAGGCATTCCATAAATCAGTAAATTTCTTAGTTACTATTGGATTTAGTCATAGAAAGAAGTGAAGCGGGTATCTGCAATATAATAATTACCTTGGATTGTTTAATGATAAATATTGAAACATATTTAAAAAAAATACGCCTAAATATAAAACGAACACAATAAAATTTAATCCAGCAACGATGTATAATAGACCTTTAGATGTTCTAATGCAGAGCGCCGAGGGTTGCGTGTAGGTACAGAGCGTTGTAAGCGCCATCCGCACCGATCTTATCACCACCTCCAGCACTCTCTTGTGATATGAACGCCGGATCTCCCGCACTGCGGACGCCACCTGCAAAAATTATTAAATTAAATTGAGCTAAATGCCCGTTCATTATAGTTTCTATTTATTTTAAAATATTTTCATGTGAATGAATAAGCTTGAAGAGTCAACGAACCCATTGTGAACACATGAACGATCATTGAATTAAAAATGTACTGGTCACATAATTTTAGAAATCTGTTTCATTAGACGCAGTTTCACAAGCGATAAATTTATGAACTCGCTGAACTGGTTTAGAAATTGGTATTCAAATCTATAACTTGCGACATATTTCACCAGAAATTGATCAACATGGAACAATAACCATTCATATTATATTAATTTCCGAATGCAAGGCTTGGTGGTTGAAGGCTGGTATTTAAATAAAACCGAAATAAGCTACTGCGTGTCACATATACACTAAGAATAAAAAGGTCATTGTCCAAATAGCGAAAGACTTTTTGCCCTTGATTAACTCATCCTCACCATGCTCCCGCTATGCAGTATTTCGTTCGCTCGCTGCTAATGCAGTTGTTAAAATATGTGTCACCTACCGGAAAGGATGACCCATTCATTTATCTGAGTGTAACGTTCCAAACAGTGCTCATTGAGTATGAAAATAACAATAAAACATAGCAAATGCACAGCAACAAGAACATAGAACAACGAAGAACATACTTTCTCCCTCATCTCGAGAAGCTTCTTGTTGTGTTTCTCCTGCGCGGTGAGGGGACGCGGCAGGTCCAGTTTTGGTACCCCGAAGCTCTCGTCTCCCCCGGGGCGGTTGGGCTGAGGACTGTTCGACCGGGACCGGCGAGATGAACCCAGTGATGTCACTGGGAAAACAAGTTTTTCAGAAATTTTGTTGGGCTCATATTTTTCGAAATTTTACATGAAGTTCATGAAGTGCGTGCTCTAAATTTTCTATATATTTTCGAAATGAAACTAAAAAATATAACTAAGTACTCACTGCAGTGAGTGACAGAGAGCGCATTTTCTCGTCAATGAAAGCTTGAAGTCACGGACGAACATGACGAGCGGGTCACGGACGGACATGATGAGCACAATGGCGCCTTTTTTCCATATATGTGAAAATGCGCTAAAAACCTTGAATTTGATGCATTAAATTCGGATAGGATCTAGGTTAAAGTGCGCTATAAATTCAATAATGAAATGGAACATCGAAAATCCAGTATCGTTCAACTTGGAGCTCAAATTTATTAGGCTAATGAGTATTCCTGTCGCCTCATTGACTTTGAATATCCGCGTTACAAAATTGAATTGTCGATTCCAGTGGTTTTAATCAATTACGTGATGTCATGCGTCTCACCTGATTTGGAATCATCGAAATTCTTCCCTTCCTCGAGCTCTTCGAAGGACAAGTACGAAGACAAGCCACCTTCGGTCCCTCCAACCGAACCATCAAGTCCGGCAACCTTGTTCATCTCGCCCACCACCAGCGAGATCAGGTCGAACAAAGCGTCCTCAATGACCCGACTCAAGGCGTTCAAATCCTGTACAATGTAAGAGGGGCCCAGCAAATATTAATCAGGAATATAACATCGGGAATGAAACGCCTAAGGTTGAAAATCGCTCTTTCGAGCGCGCTTCGAAAACAAGGTCTACTTTTAAGTTCGGCAATTCTGCTCGCGTCTCCGATTCAACGAATAAGCGATTCATTGAACAAGAGAAAAGAGGAACAAAATTTGGGCGAAGAAGCGCCAAGATCAGAAGCCCTAAAACCAGAAAGAGCGCTACGATTCAATCCTGCCTGCGTTAACAATGTAGGAAGGGAAAGCAACAACAGAACTAATAATTTCTTGGTCCTCCTGTAATAGCCAAGTATAAAAAGGAAAGATTTCAGTTTCGAGGCAGTTGGTCTTCAAGATAAATAAATGCACTTTTGTTTGTAATAGCACATTTATGGTGACATTGGCTGGACGTGGGTTATACCATTGTGTATTACTACACAAATTTGGAACAACAATTTTGGGCACTAAATCACAATAAATCTTTTCCAAAAAGTGTCAATAGAATGCATTAAATTTAAAATTAGTAAACAATAGATCCCCACCCTAGCAGCACGACAGCACGTCGCGAAGGCCGTGTTGACTAGCGTGTCGAGGCTCCACGGCTTTTCGGTGGGCAAAGTTAGCAGTGCCACGGCAGCCATGTCTTCCAGCGTGCCTTCCATGCGGTGCTGGAAAATGTCGTTCACTCTGGAAAACAGAAATGAAATAAATAGATAGACACTAAAAGAAAACCTGGCTATAAATCTGTAGAAATGTTCACGACAATTTTCTTCAGGTGAGAAGCATGAATGTTTTCCGGATAATAAAAAAGAGATATCTGAAATATCTGTATATAAATTATTATAATATTATATCCACAAATTATTTATAATATTATTAATCTAAAAATATATATTATTGTTATGGTTGTAATTTAAGTAATAGTCTGAATAAATAGGTAATAATAGTATATCTTTGAATCCTCTCGAGAACAGAGAAATCTCACCGATCAACGAGAGTTTCGAAAGACTTGAGTTGTTCAATTGTGGCCTCAAAGAAAGCTTGCGTCGAAACAGAAGACCAAGTCAGGGTCGTGAGGCCAGGTTGAAGCGCCTCTCGCAGCCTCGAGGCGTGGGGCACCAGCAAAGACCTCACTTGGGGACAGGCTTTTACCAGCACCTTCTCGTACTCCTTTAAAATGTGCTGAGGGCGGAGGAAACATTTTACCACAATATGGGTTTTAGAAAATGTTTAGCTCTGATTATTTAATCTCATGGGTCAAAAATTGATATGCAGTATAGTTTACCCGCTGACTCACACGGAGCTGAACGGGAAATAAAATCCCTGAGATCTGAGAATCATATTGTCAAAAAATGTATGAAAATCTCGTCGCTAATTTTCAAACTATCTTGATGTTAGATAGCTGGAGGTATTTTAATGCAAGTTAACTAACTGTCAAGAAGTAGACTCACTCGTGCCATATCTCGTTTCTGGTAGAGCAGTGGAGCTCTGTTCAGAAGGAGGTTTACCGCGTAAGGGATCTGATAAAAAAAATAAATCTGAGTAGAATTATCTAGGTGAATTATTTACAAAAAAATTAAATAAAAAAATTTAAAATTCTAAATTTAACGTAAGAATTGTTCCACCTTAATTTCTTTTATGTATGATTTTGAATTCACAGTGATTCTCATTCGACGCAGATCGTATAATATCTGGATAGTCAATAAAAAAATAATATGCAAGAACTCTCATAATTTCTTAAAAATTGATTTGAATTAAGAATTTAGCTTAGAACCAACTTGAAATCCCATCTGCTGCATACACGTCGCCTCACGACACAGAGCTTGGATCCGAGGATCCCAGTTGACGTAGAGATCCTCGTTCTCTGGATGCTTCACAATGAGGGTGCAACGCAGAGATTTCTGCACCTCTGCTATCTGTGAAGAACAGCGTCGACACTTGATGTATGTCTTGAAATTCAGACGAAAATACGTTAGTCAGTCATAGTCAATGGTTATTCACACTAATATCTGCCTTAAAATTGACGGCTTTATTTACAAAAGATCGTGAAAATGACATAATAGATAGCAATAAGTGAAATAATTGCTCAAATAATGATTAGTAATGGATAAATTTCATCAGCCAAATAGAGATTTTCTTCATTAATTTACTTAACGTAAATTTTGGGTTAGCGTTTTTGAATAGTTTGATCTGAGCAAGGTATTTATAGCAACAACGACTTCGATGCCAGCTGTACTAGCAACGAATTCAGGAGTATATCTATGCAAAAGGGAACAAAAAATATCAATATCATATATAATATACATTGCATGTAAACATTTTTCCAAACGCTTTGAACTGACGCTTTGTCTTCTCCACATGTCGTAGTACGTGATCTCGTACTGTACGAGGATGCGCCCCAGTCTGTTGTAGCGCTTGACGGCTTCTTTACCCTCAGGTAAATGCAGCAGAACTTTATGGTCTTTAAAAAAGTCCATGGGCTCCTCCAGGTGCTTGAAGAGCGTCCGTGCCCACATGATCTTGCCTAAAGACAAGACTATATCTCTTACAAGCGAAATCGCTAATTACCCTGGAATAAGGGACCCTATAATTTCTGAAAGTTAATGAAAGAATCTCGGTGATTTTAAGATTTATATTAGTTCAAGTAAGATGAACATTAACCTGTGTATTAACCTGCAATAATTAAACCCGTTTTAAAGCTACTAGTAGCTTTTCGCCGATGAGCAGCATACACGGGACTTCACGCTGAAAATAGATATGACGGTGCCAGTTAACATACAATTCTTCCATGACAAAATTGATAGAAGTCAAAACTTTAAAATAACTCGCCTGCAATGGTCGGTAAACCCAGTAGCGGTAGCGGACAGTCGCAGTATTTGTTGTAGGCTTTGGTCACCTTGTCAATTTCCTGATGATAATGAGCCAGGACTTTCTTGTGCTTCCCTTCAACATCCAAATTTGGTACAACCTCTGCTATTTTCTCGAACCTGTAATTTGAGAGAAATTCTAAGTGGCAAGTAAGCAGCATAAATGTTTTGTTATGAAACTTTTTGAGAGGTATCACTAAAATTCTATTTTCTGAAGCCCAATAATGAAATTTGGCTTCTTCTGATGATATCAATACTTCAATGTAAGACAAAGGTGATAAGTACAATTCTACTCTTCGGATCAGTTTCAGATAATTGAGATAAGAATAATAGTAAATATATCAGACATGGTGGAATAAATTATATGAGCGAGTGTCATTTTGGACATCCACCTAGCTAGCGCTTATACCAATGCTTATTACATTTAATACTTATATAAGTTCAAAAGTGGACGAAGCTGCACCTGTTCAACATTCGCAGAGCCATGGGCGTGTCCCAAACCTCCTCATGCTCTTTCTCCACCATCGTGTGCACTCTCCTGAGCAACTCCTTCACGCTACTGCCAAACACCTTCCAAATAGGGTTAATAATTGTAGGATAAACCTAGGCAAGGATAGTAAATCAAACCCCCCAAAAACAGTAAACCAACAATATCAACTATACCTCCAGTCAAATGACGTTTATTACGAGTTGATTTTGTTGAAGCAACGTTTGACCAAAATTAATTCAATGTTATGGGCTTCGTGGGAAAGGGCAGCACAATTTTTGTTACAAATAATCTTTGGAAACATTACATGAGCTAAGGACATTCAGCAAATAGTCTCGAAATAATAGCTATCTGATCCATTGAAGTTTGGCTCACTTCTAGGTCGTCGTCGAACTGAGAGTCTCGGTAGTTGAGGTAATCATATGACTTATTCGATACTTCGGAACACATCTCCTGCCATGACTTGATGATGTCTTTCAGGCCTGTGATTAATATCAAATTCAGATTATATTTCCATATTTATTTACACTTCACAAATACATACTAAAAGCATTAATGCATCCGCTTATCCAGTGACTATTAACACAACTCAGTAGAGAGGGAAAATCAAAAGAAAATCATAATATAATGTTTAAATAATAGAACATAAGGCAAGATGCAGCAAATTGCACAGAAACTTTCAGATTTTTCAGTTTAAAAATGCAGTGTTGCATCACTAATTATACGCTCGAAAAAATACATCGAGAATGCAGAAGAAATGTTACATTGGGTACACATGTAAGAACATCGTAACCAGAATTTCATATTATTTTTCACTACATTAATGAATATTTTATATGACAGCTATACAGAGCTGAATTGCTGCCTGAAGCAGTCCTGTAGCAACTCAAGCAGCAACGTACGCCATTCATGAAAATATATTCAAATAAAAATATACACGGAATACTTGTAAATATCACACGGGTAGGAATTTTAATAGAATACTGAGAAGCTTATTAGAAGCATTACACAAGTAGGAGATTAAAGCTTACCCTGCTCCATGGGCAATAGCGCTGAAAGATCAGAACGAGAATTTAGTTAGCAAACAGAAAGTTTATCTCAAACAGATGAGGACCGGAGACTTTAGCACAACAATGGTTATTTCAGAAAATAATTTATTAAACCCCTAATGTAATTATTTATTTTTAAATTTAGATCTCAATTCACATGCAATAATGGAAATTTCAGTGCAAAACATGGAAGAAGTAGAAGGATATAAACAATCGTACAACGAAGTACTTTTTGGTAGTCTGTTCATTTTTTAGAGTTTTACAACGCTGAGCAGCGATTAATTTACTCGGAACTGTAAATTTACAATAAATTGCAAAGCACTCCTAAATAAAATTAATTTAGTCATCGAATTTGGTGAATTTAAAATACCATAAGGATGCAAGATAATTAGGATAGATGGATTTAACAGCTCTGCATTTTCACCAAACGTTCAGGATGCAATTATAAATTTCCAAAAATGATTTTACAGGGCGTCCTAGTTTACAAGTGAAAGCAAATTAAATGTTTATGAACAAACATGGCTCAATTTCATATTGGATCCAGCAAATATACAGCAGGATATTCATTAATAATAATGAATAATTAGACGATTAATATTAATTGTACATACATTTGAGTCACGCCGTGCAGATATACATACCTACAAAAAATAAGTAATTATTTTATCATCTACGAAAATTAGAAGATTTTACACTCCCATTTTTAGCGCATTTTCTCATTTATGGAAAAAATGCACTATTGTGCTCGCCATGTCCGTCTGTCTGTCTGTCTGTCTGTCTGTCTGTCCGTCTGTCCGTGACCTCAAGTTTTCGTCGACGAGAAAATGCGCTCTCTGTCACTCACTGCAGTGAGTTTTGAGTTAT
This sequence comes from Hyalella azteca, assembly GCF_000764305.2. Classification (NCBI taxonomy): domain Eukaryota; kingdom Metazoa; phylum Arthropoda; class Malacostraca; order Amphipoda; family Hyalellidae; genus Hyalella; species Hyalella azteca. The sequence continues at coordinate 68,211 of NW_025947728.1, forward strand.
ATTTTTTAGGAACATGAAACGTTCAAATTTTATTACAATTATTACAGAATGAACGTGCATGCACGAACAATATAACTCTCATTCGTTTGGAACGTTTAATATAACATAATATTTATTAATAATAGAATATTTATCAGTTCCGCTTAGGCCGATTTCTGGCGTGAAGTCGATTCTTAACCACCAGGAAATGTGGCCGATGTCGACAAAAATTTTTTACAGCTAGTTACGGGTTTCGAACAGACCTATCTTGGTGATTTTAATCACTGGGCCACTCCAAGCTTCTTTCTTTTTCCATAACCACATCATCACTCATGTTAAACATATAATCCCTACCATAACACCACATTGTCATCATTCAAATCAAACATTTAACCCTTTCTAGAACACAAAATTTTCATAATTTATATCGAACATTCATATAAAACATTTAACCCTTTATACAACACCACATTTTCGTCAGTTATGTCAAACATTCATTTCAAACATTTAACCCTTCCTATATTCCTCACTCGTCGCAAGAATCCTGATCAGTGTTTTCAATTTAGCGATCAACTGAAGAGCTCACCTTGATTAGTTCGCATAAATGAAAAACTACAGTTTTTTATATTTAATATTTATAAAAAAAATAAGATTATTTCAAACGGGAAATTTCAAACTGAAACTTTAAGAAAAAAAACTTATCAACATTTTGTTTAAAATACTTCAGTAAATCACATGCAGTTACTAAATAAGTTAGCTAATGCTGGATATAAGAATATCGAGATTTACATTCACTTCAACATTAACTTAGAGAAACATATGGAAAATACTTTTTGAAGCCTTGCTAAAAGTATTATACTTGCACAGGCACCCAATTTAAACATGTATTTAAACTTAGTAATATAGTTAACGAACAATTTAATTGAAATAGGCAACCGTGCAAGTGAAACTCACATTCTGCCCGTCCTTCGAAAAATTCCGTAAATTTGTCCATCTGGTCGAAGAGAAGAAGGATGTTCTGCAGGCGGCCACAGAAGAGCTCCAGTTTCCCGAACACGTACTGCTCGCTGAAGCCAAACTGGCGGCGCTCCCCTGGAGTCTTGTCGAGGCGTTCCTGCGTATTTAGGGGCTTTAGAATCACTGAACCCAGTGCGATAATGTGTCTAGACTCTAGAAAATTAATAATCTTTGTATCCTTGTTGTGCGTTTCAGACGTAGCAGTTCCAGGCCGCGCCGGAGTGCAACCTCTGTATTCGATCTACCGCTCTGATCCCAGGTAGGCATGAAATAAACATCAGAGTTAATATCAACATCCTTTTACAACGATAACTTCCTCAGCCTTAAACGTCTTTTGCTGAAACAAGAAATAAAGTTTCATGTGTGAACAATAAAGAGTTCAAATAAATATTTACATATACATATAAAGAGTTGAAATACGTATTCCTCACCTTGGTTTTCTCATAACTTCTTCGATAGGCAGCGCTGAGCTTGAGGCAGTCGTTGATCTTCTTCCTGACCTCTTCCCTAGGCTGGTTCCAGATGGTCTTCTCGCCTCGACACGACACGTGCACTTGACATGCTCGGATCATCTGATTTGTGATCTGGAAAACAAAAAAAAAACACCATTCTGATATCCAATCGTTTTTAAACCAGCTGCTTGTAAAAATAATTCATTGAGGCATGCGAACTGCGTCTAATAGTAATTTTTACCATGAGCCTCAATCGAATTGGTAAACTAGCATTTTTCAGGACTGCAAGCGAGTGAAAATTTTTAACAAATTAAATTGGGAGAGCGCGTCACAATACATTTTATTTGTGCCACGTAACAATATGAACGTCTTACAAAGTGGATCTTTCGCACGACATAATCGTGATCACCATATCGAACCCGGTGGAAGTCTAGTAGCTACTTGAAACTATCGTCAGTCATGAAAATATCCGGTCAAATGACATTATATTAGATCTTCTCTGAACAAGGCACGAAAAGGAAAAGAATCGGCGACAGGCCACATCAGGCCTACACTTCAGCGCCGAGATCAATATGTTATGTTATGGGACCTACGATATTTTAGTTCTAGACCTCAAATTAATTCCGGAATCATAATCTTCAATTTAATATCCTCCTGTTATTCCCAGAGCACAGAACCTTTATATTAACATTGGCCTTGGTTTAGTTAACTTTTAAATTGTTATGGCGTCATTATACTTTAATGTTGACTGTCCCTAGAAATAAAACAACACGCTCGAACCGTGCCATTCTCAATATTATCAAATATGCATGGTTAGCTGGGTGAATCAAACATGCTTTTTGGTTTCCGGGCAAAGTCATTTTGAAACATGGTTGAAATTTATTTCTGCAGATTTTTTGACATAAATTTCACAAACAAATAAAAATATTTCAACAGATAGATTCACTTGGAAAGGAAGCTAAACCGAGAACCAATAAACTATCTTCATGTCTATAATTTACACTTTTTTGTAACTATCATATACAAATCAGGTGATACAATAGATATTTAGGAACACATTCGAACGTAATCTGTGGTTTTTAAAGTTTGTAATTTATAGCGCGGTAGGCTTCAATGTCTTACTTTGATCAAAAGAGCAGATAGCTTTTCCGACGTGTTATAGAACCTCGACACGAGATGAATCATGCGGATGGTGTTGAATAGTGGCATGATGTAGGGGATCATCCCGGGCTGCAGCAAGAAAATCCATTCATATAAATAGTGAAATGATGTAGGGGATCATCCCGAGCTGAAGCAAGAAAGTCCATTCATATAAATAGTGGCATGATGTAGGGGATCATCCCGGGCTGCAGCAAGAAAATCCATTCATATAAATAGTGGCATGATGTAGGGGATCATCTCGGGCTGAAGCAAGAAAGTCCATTCATATAAATAGTGGCATGATGTAGGGGATCATCCCGGGCTGCAGCAAGAAAATCCATTCATATAATTAGTCTCTGATTCGGTTCACTGAATTTCATATGTTGTCAAGTTTTTACCTTGAAGTTTACGTTAAAGATCTACAGTAAAATATACAGTAACGTTAACTTAATAGTTAAAATATACAGAACATTCACATGAATTCAGGTACAAATAGACAAAAATTCTGAAGTCACACGAGCTACAAACTCAAAGGATTTCTTGTCCAAACACAGAGTAATATTTAGTTCTTTAAATAAACTCACAGGATCGTTGAGATAGAGCGGGTGGCAATGTTCCTCGATGGAATACACGAATTTTGCGTTGTCTTTTGCTTCTGCCAAGTTCTTGGTGACGCGGTCGTCTGCCGCCTGCCACGCCGGCAGCACCTTCGAGCGCGACAGTTGCAGCACCAGCACCACTCCACGAACCTGCAGTCAATGCTTTTTTTTTTAGGAGGAATACATAATTTATCGTTAGCTTCGCTATCAAGTAGTATAACGGTGACAGCGTTGGTCAGGCCATTATACCTGCATGTCGCCGATTCTGTACATAGCCATAATTTTCACCGCTTGTAGCACGTCTCGATCATCCAACTCATTGCTCCAATTTATGCCCGGCTATATAACGCCGATTTTAATCAGAACTGTCGCAGGTAGCTGGAATCGAACCAACAGCTCATTCTCCAATCCTGGTACTCAGCTGAACTGTAACCACTGTAACCTTCTTTGCTAAAAGCAAAGAAGGCGTTATTTACGCCTACAAGCCTACAAGCGTTATTTACGAACTCGTAGCGATGCTGAGTATAACCTGTATGCAGGAGCTCGAAATCAAGCTAAAAAAGCTTGTCGAACCGCAGTCAAAAAATTTGAAAAAGACGTTGCCAAAAACTCGAAAAAGAACCCGAAAGCCTTCTTCTTGTATGCTAGTTCGAAGTGTAAGACAAGGGACGGTATTGCTGATTTGAATGTAAATCAACAGAAGATATCTTCTGACGAGGGCAAGGCCAATGTTCTAAATCAGTTCTTTAGCAGCGTCTTCACTGATGAGGACTTGCATAGTATTCCAGCTATTTGAGGAGCGACCAGACACCCCTGTTCAAAAAAGGTGACAGGAGTAATCCAGGTAACTACCGTCCTGTAAGTCTCACAAGTGTTGTGTGTAAAGTGATGGAATCGGTTATGAGGGATATGATTATAGATCACTTGACTGTTGACCATCTTCTATCAGACTGTCAGCATGGCTTTATTGCTGACAGATCATGCACCACTAATCTCCTGTCAACCTTGAATAATTGGGCTCGCCTGCTGGACGAAAGGCAGCCAGTGGATGCTCTGTACTGTACCTCGATTTTGCCAAGACATTTGATAGTGTTCCGCATGAGCGACTGTTACGTAAAGTGAATTCTTTGGGAATAGAGGGAAATGTACTCCAATGGATCATGAATTTCCTAGTAGGCCGAAGACAACGTGTCAGCATTAATGGAACCGTATCAGACTGGGTAACTGTGAGCAGTGGTGTACCGCAAGGAAGCGTTCTTGGACCTGTTTTGTTCGTCGCTTTTATAAACGATCTACCAGAAGTAATGTCAAGCGTGTGCTCCATGTATGCCGATGACACAAAAGTTTATAATACAGTTAAGGATGCGTCAAATAAAATGCAACTGCAAAATGATCTTGATAGTTTAGTTGACTGGGTTGATGCGTGGCAGCTGCGTTTCAAAGCTGACAAGTGTAAAGTACTTCACCTCAGCAAGAACAATGAACAGCAAGCTTACAGCATGAGAAGACACGGTTGCAACGAGAGAGTTATGATTGAGAAGACTTGCGTGGAAAAAGATCTTGGAGTTTGTGTCGACAAGGAGCTAAAATTTTATAGGCATATTGAAACGCAAGTTAATACATCCAATAAACTGCTTCGGCTGATCAGACGCTCCTACGAGTACCTAGATATAGAAATGATGTAGCTGTTGTTCACCTCTGTCGGACGCCCGAACCTAGAGTTTGGACACGTTGTGTGGTCACCGAAACTTGAAAAGGACAAAAATTTAGTTGAGAGTGTTCAAAGACGTGCAACAAGGATAAACCCAGGAATAAAGGGCAAGTCTTATGAAGAAGATTGAAGATTATGAAGCTTCCCAGTCTCCGTTATCGTCGCCTGCGCTGTGACCTCATTGAAGTATACAAGTATACTCAGGGGTTGTACAAGGTCCCAGAAGGATTACTAGAATTTGAAACAAGAACCAACACCAGGGGCCACAGCTATAAACTAAAAAAATTGCGGTGCAACTTATCCACGCGACAAAATTTCTTCTCGCTTCGAGTCACTGACATGTGGAACAGCTTTTCTGAAGATATTGTTGACGCTCCGAGTATGAACGCGTTCAAGAACAGACTAGACAAGGCCATGCATGAGCATATGTTTCGTATGAACGCGTTCAAGAACAGACTAGACAAGGCCATGCATGAGCATATGTTTAGTCTTAAAATGCCTCGTACCCTACGGAACAACTCATATCTAGAAGCGATTTTTAATCTACCGTCCGTTGAAAAGATCTGATCAAAAGGCCAGTCTAGTCAAGAAAAGTACATGAATCGGCGACAGGCCTATCCAGGCCTATTCTTTAATGCCAAAGATACTATATTATACTACTATACACTGTGCCAGCCTGCTGGGGCATCAGAAGCGTTAATGTTTTGTTTCGATCGATAATTTATTTTCAGACCACTTAACTACTTCACTCTTGTAAGATGTAAAGAAACGTTGGAGAAATTGAGTGAGTGATTTATTGTCCTCATTCCACGATAAAGAATTAATCACAAGACTCACATTTGCTCCATCACTACTTCAAGCCTTCACATAAAATTCATTCGATGCGTTAAGGCTGGCTCCCGAAACAGCCGTTGGAAGCTCTACCCCAGAATCGATCAAGACAAAATTGAGGTTAAATACAAGATTACTGTGAAATTACCATCAATTAATATTTTTGAGATAAAATAAAATAATTTCGTGTTGATTAATTATCATTGAGCAAGTTCGTTGAGGCTCACATGAGGCAGGTCCATCTGTTGGGCCAAGAACGTGAATTTGGCCATCCTCTTCTTCCAGTACTCGAGCTCGTCCTGCGGCCCAGCGGAGTCCGTCTCCAGCCTCAGCTGCTCCATCTCAATTAAAACGGACTCTGCAATCAGGAAAATGGATGAAGCATACTGTGTAAATAGTGACACGCTTTCAGCGTGACACTTTCAGCTGCTCCATCTCAATTAATTAGGCGATTGTCTTGTGGAAATTTTATTTCGGCTTATTACAGACGGATCTTTTTGAAACTTGGTACACATTTGTAAACAGAAAAATAGATGTTTTAATTCCTGTAAATTTTCGAAAATATGAAAGAAAACGTGAAATTCTTAGAGAACGGCCAAAAAGGGGTGCTGTAGAAATCTATTTCCTCCTAGGAGGCTAGGACTTTCAAGCTATAACATCGAGACGTAGGGTAACGTGGAGCAGCGCGCCCCCCACTTTTTTTAAACTAAATTTTTGATGAAGTTTTAATTGATACGAGGTGGTTCTTTATTTTGTTTAAAGGTGCAACTAATGAGGAATGTATGATGTGAATTAGACGCCTATAAATTTTTATCTGGACTAAAACAGTTATTCGCAAAGAACTTAATAACGAAAACACTTAGCAAAACGTAAATCCATGCACTTCATCCCAGTGAAACTGTCGACCGGCGGTAGAGAACACGGACCAATATCTGCCATACTTAGCGAGAAACCCGCTATGGGCCCGTGACCCGCAGTGGGCTCGCTGCCCCATGTTACCCTATATCATTCGATGCGTAAAGATCATATCTATCGATTGGTCTTAGCTTTTTTTCGAAATTCGAATTTTTGTAGTGGGGTGGTCATTTTTCGAAAATTTTTCGATTCCCCCCCCCCCTTTCGAATTCCCCCTCTTTTTTCAAAATATTTTCAAAACTATAACAAAATGTCAAAAAACCATCCTCTAGATCTTTTATTTGCAAATCGAATGGTATATCTCTTAATTCTGCAACTACAAAACTAAAAGAGGAGATAGATTTCCAGTGACAATAAGTGCGATGTTCAGTAGAGCGCGACAAAGCCCCGAGCGCCCCGCGGCGCGCTATAAATATAGAATAGAATAGAATTGTCGGCGTTGAAGAAATAGGCCCATGGCCTGCTGCCGATTCTTGAACTTTTCGTGACTTGATTCACAAGGGATCCGGCCTTTGAAACCCGATCTTTCCATAGCTGACGATTGATTGAGATAGCTGCTGGACTTATTGCCTGCAGGGCTTATACTTTCAAAAAAAGATAAGAGATCGTAAGTTCATCAGCCAATCGTTGACGGCCTTTCAAGCAAAATCCACCAATCATAGACAAGAAAATAGAGCGTAAGGACTTACGTTCACTTAGCGAGTTTTGAAGGTATGGCTCTGGTCCGTAATTTGCTAGGCATTTTAAAACTGAACATATGCTCCTGCATAGCTTCGTCTAGTCTGTTTTTGAAGATGTTCATACTCGGAGCGTCAACGATGCTATCAGGGAGGCTGTTCCACATGTCGGTGACTCGAAGCGAGAAGAAATGTTGTCGCATGGATGTGTTCCAACGGTGTTTTTTTAGTTTATAGCCGTGGCCCCTGGTGTTGGCTCTTGTTTCAAATTCTAGTAATCCTTCTGGGACCTTATTATGCCTTTATGGTGCACGGATACCAGTCTAGGCGTTACTTGAGCTCAATTCCAATCACAGATGGAGAGAACGACTGCATGAGCACCTTCCCGCATGACAGCTACCGAAGTGCAGGGTCCACAGACATCAGTCTTACGTGTCCGGCCGCGAATTTTAATTATTGCCGTAACAAAATGTGAAAGAGCTCCGCGACACCTAGCCCTAAACCTTTTGCGATCTGTCGTGAACGCATACATCAGCGTACAAGGATGATTTTGGTACCGTTTTATTCGTCAAAATGTCAGCTTTCGCATAAAAACCGGAAAAACCAAAATCCTAAATTTTTCGCCAGACGCTTCCCTTATTAGGACGGACTCTGCAATCAGGGTTGACCAAATAAAAAAAAAAACATTGCCCAAATATTGACACTCTTTTCGCGTGTAAACCTGATACGTTGCTTTTCTGGACCAAACGAGGTCAGAATGGCCATCAAAAGGTCAAAAAAACATGGCTATTTGGACAGAATTTCATTCATTTCTCTGAGTGTTGGATGTGCATACGACCGGGACAGTCATCGTCATTGTATGCTCAGAGAAGTAAGTGTGTCACCTCCCAAAAATATATTATTATTTTACCACATCGATTTTCACCGACGTCGTTCATTTATTTTTGCATCCTAAAGATCGATTAGAAAAGTCGATAAACTATTAAAATTGCTAAGGTTCAGCCATGGCGAGCAACATTGCAACTATGATCTTTAACTGCGACGAGTTCAATTTGTGTCGGCACTGAAAAATTTATTTGCCCATGAGTCATTCTTACCTAGTTTGGTCCTGTAATAGAGCATTATATGTAACAAACTTGCATTGCCTTCTAGAATGATGCAGATCAAATATTTCACTCGTTTTGATGCAATTTGAATAACGCAGCGGTAACTCAATGCGCTGTAATAATACAATTAGACACCAATTACGCATCTTTTCATATTCGAAGCAATTTGATACTAAAATATTCTCAGAAATATGAATTCAATTTCAGTAGAGTTTAGTAATTGAACACGACTTGTGGTGTAGCCGTTTGATATGATTTCATTAAAAATGAACTTATTTGGTTTGATTAACGCATTAACCGAGTAAGACCAAGTAACCGAGTAAGACGTTTAATATAAGCTACAGGCTGAAATCTGATGCAACGAACATAATATGCAATTACACTTTGAATTATCGAGGATCATTTCCTATTTGCTTGATACTATAATGATGAACCACTATGACCATATGGAAGTTATCATCGCATGCTATATCTAGAACAATTTATTAAGGAAACGAATTTGATCAATAAAATATAAATTATTAATATAATAAAGAAACAGTAGGTGTATCTCACCGATGACGTGCAGCCATGCCCGGGCGGTGCGCTCGACGGCGGCCACGTGGTCGGGGTTAGCGAGCAACCGCTGGGCGCTCGACAGCGCCCCGCCCCCCACCTCCAGCCCCCCCTCAACGGGCCCCAGCTCCAGCCTCTCCAGCAGGATCTGCTCCGACACTGAGTGCGCCCAAAACAATTCAATGATAATAATATTAAGAATGATAGCTTGGAAATCAGTCATGAATTGATGCTACGATTTTAAGGTGTGCATGGTAGTGATTGATTTTCGAAGAATTTATAACTTTTTTGGCTGTTTTGCGCTTAAATAAAAGTATTTATAGGCATAAATTCTTGTCTTCGAGACAAGCCTTGCAACTTATCACAGATAATATCCCGAGTAGCGGCAGGTTAGCCTTCTATCACACCATTAACATATGCCAACTTAACCTGTAACATATCACATACAACCGCTAGAGCAGCACCAGGTTAGCCCGTATGAATTTACTATGCATTATAACAAGTGATAGAATCTTGAGGCATCTCATTCCACATCTTCTTCAACCAACACCAATTTAACTTGCTAGTTCTTTAAAGAATTCGATGAACTGATGAGTCTTCTGCAAAGAACTATAAAACAATTAGTATTTAAGACAAACAATAGGTAGAGTGTTATTTTTCTCGGAGCTCGAATGAATATAATTTTTATGACACTCGTTAGTGCTATTCATCAAGCCGTCCTTCAGCACTTCACCATTGAGGCAGGAAGCGAACGACCGCAGACCGGCCAGGAGATGGTCCCTTGCAGTGCCGCCGGCTGAGGGGTCCGGTCCCGGGTTGAGGCGTACAGCGGGCACGAACACTCGGCGCAGCATTGCTTCGATGGACCGCAGCACCACGCCCCCAGAGCCCGCGCGCAGCACTCCAAAGTTTACCTCCTGGGTGTTGAGGAATCTCAACGTTAAGATCTCAACAGTAAGAGCTCAAGTTATCTCAACACCCTCGCATAAAAAATAAATGAAACAATAAACTTGTTTACCAAAAGCATGTTGAGAAATACGTTCGCACAACATCCTCGGATGACGTTCTAAACTTATGTACGAGAAAAAAATTAGGCTCTTATCATCCAACGAATTTCGACTACAGCTTTCAATAACCCTTCAATCAACCCGCACAATCGACTCTTCGGTCGATTGAAGACTCTCTTCAGTCTTCGGTCTTCGATGAGTTTTAAAGGCAGTGGACAATGACTTCTGAGAACACTAGAAATAGCTACCGTAAGACTGCATATTATTACGTTTCAATTCAAACTAAAACAACTTGAGGTGTCGAAAGAAAAAATCAAATTCATGACTACTGGGCTTCAAAAATATATGAGAATTTTTCACCTTAACGTAGAATTTGAGTCGAGTTTTCTCTCGTTCATCACATAAAGTTTAACCTCTGAACGCTTCTTGAGGCCCAATAAAAAAAATGTCCTGCAAATGTTTAACAAATCGTTAAAAAAACTTAAATTTCCACTATTTTTATAAGTATCTACTGCCTTTTGACCTGGAGTAAAATGATTTGCCGGCTACAAGACGTACTCTGTGAACATTTTCTTCAGAGACTGTACGCTGCGGGTTGGTACGAGTCATCCAGACGCAGACTCCAGTGAGCGGCACTAGGCGCGGGTCGCCCACAAACAGACGCATGCGCTTCCCTGCCGGACCCAAGCCCCGCGCGTCGCTGCCGCCGTCTGCTGTGCAGAGCTAGGGTTACTCCGAGCTGCGACTTGCCACAGCCAACATCATGCATTTCAATTCAATGAAAATTTTTCAAGCGTGATATTCTGTGATATATTTTCCAAACGTTTGAGTTACAAAGTTACGGCTATTACAAAGATAAATTTATGAAGCCCAAGATCCAATTTGGTCATCGAAATCTGCAAATTTTGTGCTAAATCTTTAATTTTATTCGAAAATTACTAATTCAGTTTCATAGTTGAATTTTAGTTTGAGATTGATTTTGCTTAAACACACTGGCTGAGAATACATATTTAAATATATATTTTATCTTGCATATGATTATAAAATCTGGCTGCAGGCTACACACTGCAATCAGCTTTTAACTAATTCTGAATGCTCTATTGCACTCTTTGGAGATCCAGTTCACTTTTCCGTACAAGCACTGACCAATGTTGTTAGATGGGCTTTTTTTGCCCAAATATGACGAATTGTGCTTTTACGTAAATAGCGTTTGGCAGCAAAAATCTCAAATTTATAGTAATTTTCAATTTAAGAAATCCTTAAAAAATTTAATTGTTCCGCTAAGTACAAATTTACTGTTAAAAATTGTATTTTGGTCGGTTTTAGCCTTTTTTGCGAGTAAATTAGGCCGTTTTCACATGCCATCATCTTGCAACCCTGGCACTGACCGTCAGAATGTTCGGTCGCGATGGAGTTACGTCTGGAGTCATGCAGCTCCGAGGCGCTGCTGATCTCAGAGTTCCGGCGCGACACTCCCGACGGCGGCATCAGAGGCGATGTCACCGGCTACGAGGAAGACAGGTTATTGTTTTTATTCTAATTTTTCAACAGCAAATTGTATGGTGATTAGATTAATAATCATTATAGTAAATATGTTTGTATAGTGATAACCATACGAGTGAGTTAATCCTGTACCACACAATTTTGTCCATGGGCAACAACTTTTCTAAACGTGAGACAAGAAACAACAACTCTTCTAAGACGAGAGGCAAATTAGGCGTCACCTTGAGTTTCCATAAACTTATATGGCACACATCTGCTCAGTCATTCATCCAACGACCAACACCAGTGATGATTAAAAGATAAAATAGTTGCATCTGCCAATACAAACTTTGCAAGAGTCGTGGTCGTCGTCGTGGTCTGCTTTAGTCTCCTGGTCGTCCTCTGTGATGGCCACCTCAGGTACCTCTTCCTCGGCGGGCTGGTAGAACCACACCATGTTGTGGTACTCTCCGGGCGACAGAAACTTGCCGAGTTCCTCGAGCTGGCCACAAAAATTATTTATATTAAGAATATTATAAATATTAAGAGATGTCACATTTAATGATAGCATTCATACGAATGAAAATAATTTTACAGGATTTGCTGAATAAAGTTGTGATTTCAAGAATAATTTATATTTTACTGGTTATTAAATAGTTAAATTAAGTACCTACTGATCGTGTGATATTTTTATTGTGAAACCGCGCACTATAGTAATCTTTTAATGGTGGACTATTATAGTGCTGAACTGTTCAGTAAGTTATTACCTGAAATTATCATTTACTGATTTCATAGCTGCAAAAGTAATAGCACATTATTTAATACTACATTTTTAAAATAAAAACTCAAGCTGGTAAAAAATTATATAGATTACGGAAACATGTTTGTTCATATGAATTATTTCTCGAATAATACCAATGTTCCAAATAATTTAAAAACAATCAAGCATGCAATGTACATCGCACCAAATATTGTAGCTAATTGCTACAATTGCCAATAAAAATGATGCAAAACAATAATTACAATAAATAAATGTGAATTATCTCGGAGAACTATGTAACAAAGTTATAATTAAGAATTACCAAATTCTCCTCGAACACGAAGTCCATGACCTGGTGCCTCGGGATGCCCGTACAGGCGCCTAGCACCTGGAAGACGTACTCGTAGCGAGGGTCGGTGTCGCCCCGCCGAGCTCTGCGCTCAGCGTCTGCACGGCGCTTCTGGACCAAATAAGAACGAACGATTTAAAAGAAAACGAGTCATATTGTCCGTATTGTGACACACTTTCTTGACCGCAGTACAAGCACAATCAGGAAATGAGTGAGTCGCGTTGCCCAAATAGTGACACATATTCTTACCCACAGCACGTGGAGAGAGTGAACGTGTTGATTATACGCCTGTTTACCGTGTCAAACTGGGTCAGTATGATCCACACAGAGCAAAATGTGCATCATCATTAGAAAAAGTCCCAGTTTCTATGAACAATATACTAGAAATAAGACCACAAGGAAAGTGATATTACAATGAAAATTGTGGAATATCAATGAAAGCGTAGAGATAACATGACAGTCGTGAGATCATAATGAAAGTTGTGAGGTCACATTATGATGGAATTGAAATTATTGTGAAAAGATTTTAAACTGCATTGAAAATTAATAGTTCACAATAAAAGGTTAATTATGAGTTCATAATCAAGGTTAAGGAATCCCAATTCAAATTCTGAAACAACAACTATAGTAGCAAATCCCAATTATAGTAGCAAATTCCTATTATAGTATGAAATCAGAATAAAATTATCAGAAATGCAATTTGCTTATATTAGGGGCATCGATAGGAGCCATCCCTTTCAAAGCGGTTTCTACTTTCAAGGGATGAAACAGATTTTTTAGTTTCAAACGGATCAGCAAATTGCTTGAAATTCCATGATTAGCAAGTCTTCACGTGTAGCTACGACTGTTCATTCCTGCAATCCACAGAAAAGCGACGTAGATATTTTGTTATTCATTTGCAAACAATTGGAGTTTAACCGAGGCATGACTGCAAGAAGTCTCTCTATAACGTTGTAGAGAGTTAGGTCTTAAAATACGCAAAATTCAATGTCATTATTTGTTCAAAATTGCCGAGAATTTCGACCCTATCTTTAACCAAATGGGTAGTCAAAAAAGTAAATCGGCGAAGGAATGACATGATGCATTGCATGTGCACACGCGAGTCTCGCTGACGATGAAGTAGGGGGAAGGCAAGGCTCACAAAAAAAAAAAACATTTGATCACTCAGCTAAAATTTGTAAAAATACTAACTAGCCAGCGTGCAATCAGAAATTGTTTACTAAATATTTACCTATAACTGAATTGTCGGTTTCAATTGAAATTATTCGTTAATAGTGTAGATTTAGATCACAATTGATGCATAAATGTTTGTGGGGTAAGAGTCAGTCATTACCCACACAGTAAAACAACAGGATTGAAAATGAAAGAGACTGGAATCGAGATTTTAATGCAGGAAAAATTGACAACAAGGTGAGCTTTGAAAATAAATAATATGCTATGGAAAAATAGTGTAAATAATACCCTTGGCAACGTGTAAACGTTTACTTCTCAACGTATCTGTTGAAGAGTAAATCTAATGAATGATCGTCGTTGCGGATGAATAAAGAAATAATAATACAATATAACAATTATTCAGATAATAAAAAGGAACCTATTAGAGCTTTAAAACTAACTTGCAGCGGGGATCACCCGAACGATAATGATTAACGGGAAAATTGTGTGCGCAACGTTAACTTCCTAACGGTGTTGCCAAGGTAAAGGGAAATTATAATTTATCGCAAAATAAAACTCGCAAAATGGCTAACACTACATGTTCTTTGTTTCACTTATTTCAGAACCGAGAAGACGAACCTGCCGTTTGAATCGCGCAGTAGCAAATTCGACCCCATACGAATAGGGCCGAAACAATCCAGTCATTGTGATGTGAACTTAATTACCTCACTTGGTTGAAAATTTTAAAATATTATCTCTACAATAAGTATAATATCCTTTTAATATTTACTAAATATTTAATCTATGAACGACATGCCTTAATTTGTTACATGCACCAAAAGTTTATCGAGATCATCCTCGAGTTATACCCCTTCAGAGCTGGAGCCACGCCAGCGACTGGGGTAGAGAGTTGCATGCTGGCTGAGTCCAGTCAAGGGGCGGTGTTCAGGAAACAACTCGGCCAACAAATAATTTCCTTGCAGACATGACAGCCGAATGTCACGCACGGTATAAGACAAAGTTCCGAGGCTCTCTCGATTCAAAGTTTTAGTTCTGAATTTTGTTAGCTAAATGAAGGTTAAATGATTGGTTGCTTGATCATGCATGAATTATTGGAGCTAAAAATATGAATTAGTTCGACATTAACGCTAGTAAGATACGTTAGTTCACGAAAAGGTTTTATTGCCACTTTGTATCCGCAATAATGCCGGATCCAATGCCACAACTGCACTAGCTAAAAAACTGAAATATATTCATTTTTGCATTTTTGAATACTGTTTACCGAATGCCTTTCCCTCTTCACAATGAAGTATAATCTCCTTAATTCGTATCTTCTGATTACTTTGAGAGGTTCAAGTGAGTGATAAAAAGTGAGGTTAAATTTTTATCCCGAGTTATCGATAGATTAGACATAAAAGCAAAACATGAACCGAGAACATGCCAGCTTAGACCAATCAATGGAACAAATAATGGCCCCAATAAATGGTAGTGGGAGGCACAACCGCTGTCAATAAATACATCGAATACTCTTGCACATTCAAAAATTTATTCACTATAGGACATCTCACCTTCTTCATCCTAACCATCATCTTAATATTGGTGTTGGTGTCCTTTTTTCCGGGCCCAGCAAGGAAAAGTCCCAAACTGACACCGATCCCAACACCCATGATGTTGGCAGACTCCCCATCTACGTCGGCCGACTTGTCAAAGGAATTTCGGACGCGATCAGCGTTAGAGAAGCGACGGAAGTCTCTGTACCCGTCAGAATTTATCGAAGATGAGTCAGTGTACTGAGAAGAATCCCAGTCATCTGAAGATTTTCTGGTCCGAGAGATTCGCCGGCGCGCCTTGCTGGGAATTTTCTTCTTTACACTTGCCATCGCTAATGGGGCCGAAGCGGCGAGTCATGCGACGGATTCAGTGACCAAAAAGCGCAGTTTTCATATGTTCATTTCACTATTCACAAGTTATTAATTATTGACAATAATTTCACTTGTTATATATTATTATATCGCGTATTTTCATTTCATTTACTATTAATTTATTCTTCGGAAATTCCAAATAGATATACAACAACAATTAGTAAAAGCCGATCAGTATCAAAGCATGATTAGGTAGACCAATCCTCTGGGTTAACAAGTCCATTATCAGCTCATTACTGCTTTACTGGTCCACTGAACCCTTTTACAGGACGAAAAATTAGCCTAAACTGACTAACACTCGTGTCTCAAATATCGACAGGTATTAATTTATTGTTGCTTGATCCGAATGCACAGTATTTTTTGCATTAAAAAGAATCTGCTGTATTAGAAAGGGCATGCAGGAGACTCGCTTGATGCTTGGCTAGGTGCTGAGATGTACTGACGACCGAGTCGTCGGTAGACCTGATGAAGATCTTGCCTTGGGAGTGCCTCCCACGATTCATGGATCATTTGCACGCCATACTTTAGAGCCCCAATCAACGCACGTAGTTCTTATCATTTCGCCCACAGCTGGTCTTGAACCACAAAAGTTTCGTATCGAACATTTACAACAGTGTTTTTAATTAATTGTATTCACAATCTTCCTTACTATCTTCAAGAAAGTAATTGGTCATATCCCCTCTCATAGAATGTTCTTGGTCAGGCTTATCTGTTATTCCTTTTTTAACCATTTATACAATATCCCTCTTCCAGAGCCCATTTCCTTAAAGCTATAAGAGGATATAGAATTCGTTTGTTCGTTTCAATGTATTCCTTTGTTTGAGGCTGTATTGAGCAAGAGATTTAAAAGCATTTTTAATGATTCTTCCTCTAATTTCTTCGAGCATTTAGTAACCAAAAATTATGATATAATCTTCGAACTGTGCTTGCTAACGATTTGAGATTAGAATATTTTCCTTATGTTGTGATTCTTAGCATTATCGCAATCCTTCAATTTCATTAATTAAATTGAGCATCGATTGTGCCAGTTGTTGACAAATTATTATTTTTTCTTTTAACGTCAATGTTCGTAATAAGTTAAAAATATAACTCTTAATTGACCGGCGATAATAAAATAATGCGTAAACACCACAACTCTGAATAATGATGAAGCACAATAATAAATTCTCATAGATTATTTGACCAAAAACAGATTTGCAGGAGGTGTTTGAAGCCAACTTGAGCTGCGGTCACTAATCCATCACTACGCGGGACTTCCTTCATGTCCAGCCTTGTAGAGACATCATAAATTACGCTGTAAATTACCGTCAGGAAATAGCTCGACCTTAGGCTGGACCGAGCAATAAAGGCGCGGCCGCTCGATGCCAATTTTTAGCATCAAGGAGAGGGGCTTTTGTCCGGAGCACATCTAAAGATCTCTTCATGCACGTACGGCCTAGTGCGTACGAAGGCTTGTTATCACGTGCATATATGTTTACAAATTAAACGATTTGGAAGATTAAGTTTCTAAACGGCCATCAATGATTAGTAACTTTTTTAATGCCATGATGAAACGTTGACTGATAAAACAATAGACCGGAAATTCATAGTAAACCAATAAAATAAGAATTTAAATTATTGCATGCACATTTATTGTGTCAATAAAATTATGTATGCATTATAAAAAATCATTTATACACTCTGAGTACATAGCTTCGAAGTACTTATGGAGGAAATATCCTCACTTAATGATGGCAATAGTTAATTGACGTCAAAAATCAGAACTAGGTAAAAATTATATGCTTACCAAATAAATTCTGGTACATAGGAAAACGGTAAAAGAATTCGCTGAAAAGTTCTGATTAGTGCACGATGCAACCTGTTATTCCATAAATAATTATAATTGTATCTGCCTGCTATTTGTTGGTGTCCTCAGTTCTGGAAACGGATTAAAAAATGTGTCTTCGAGCGCGATCTCAGACTCTATCCAGGTTCCTTCGAAAGAAATTTGAGCACAATCTAATGTGATGCTTTCATGCTGGAATAAAAAAGTCAATTAACTTTAATTTTTACTCCGTATTGTCTTTTCGTTGGGTTAAATCTGTTATTCCTCAATATCATCACGGGCATGATATTTTTCAACGTAACTATTTTTGCCCCCATTCCGGTTGATGTTAATGCGGGAATGAAAAGGGCCCACATAGTCCATATATAGTGAACACTGGATTATAGTGCAGGAAAAAATTAGACTCACGTTAGAAAATGCCAAATCAGCTCATGGTAACTACAGAGAAATACCGAATAGAGAGAAGGCCAGACGAAATAACTGTTCATGGTTGAACGAAGATGTACTATAATGATATATTTATCCAATTAATCAAGTTAATCAATGGAGATTACCAACTTTATCGACTGGATTGGTAAGCGCGAGAAATGTTTTAAAGCCCATCGCCTTCATCGCTAACCGAATTTTGGTTAAGCATATTATTATAAGTTGAGAATTTGTAGTAGAGCGCACGACTTTATGCGACTTTTCCCACAATTAATCATTATTTCTGGTATTTGAGCTTGCCCTCTTCTATGGCCGTCAGCTTTGCTTTTAAAGCAACTTTTCGACGCATTTTTAACACGTGCATTTTGGAGGGTTTTGTAGGCGTAGGTTCTCAAACTGGCGCATCCAGAAACACAAAAAGAATTTTTACAAACTACTTGCAAGTGTTTTAGACTAATTGCTCTCTTACTCAAAAGATCATAGTTCGTCTGTTAGAAGCAGGCATTCAGACTACTTCAACGATTCAAATATTCTCGATTCACGAGAATTGGTGACCCAAAGGCACATTGACTAGACGTTCAAAACCAATCGCTTGGTAAGAGCTTCAAACGCCCACTCGATATACTTAGGCTAATTATCTCGCCATTGATATCATATTCACGAAGGTTACTTAACAATTATGTTGAATTTGATGTTGAAGATTAAGCCAAGTCGTCAATAATAGTTAGTGATAAATTTGTTACGGCAAATTCAGGCCAGAACCGAAACTTATACTGCTCTTAACAACCCGTTGTCTTGCTGTTTCGACCAGATTTTCAATGAAACTCGCGGCTGCAACATTGGTGATCTTAATTGTATCTTAATTGTAGTCTAAAAAGAACTGCGTCAGGGATGAACTACGGGCCGCAATAAGTGCCCGGGTCCGCTTCCTGTCATGCGATTGCCTGAGCTGGATAATAGCCTGTCGAGTCCAGCCCTTGGTCGAGAAAAGATATATTGGCCAATCTTATTCCCTCAGCGGGTCGCTCTCAGCCATTACCCGGGCACTCTTATTCCCTATGCAGGGTCGCTCTTGGCCTAAGAGGCCACACGCTCAGCCGATGGCAGTCGGTTAAGTCTGGAGTAGCATTAACTCCACACGCTTCCGAGAATCCAAATTTGTATATCATCATATAAAATCTTCAACACTAAGAGAGTGTGGGATAAATCTGTGAAATCGATTGATTGCTTAATTACTTTTCATCTATGATGAACGTGAAAAAGTTTGCTCATATTCCCCTGAAAAAAAAATCAATATGATTTCAATAGCGACTTGCATTTGATTGCTTAATTTCATTTAAGGCAGAGATATTTTTGGGCTAGGAGAAGGAGTGTGATTTTACTATCAATATTATAAATGTACGAAGAATGAAATGTTATGAACGTTTCAACGGGTGATATGACCATAGAACCGTAAATGGTAAAATAGAACGAAGGATGGCATTAACATGCTCGCTCAACTAAAGAAAAATCTAAGAATAATCCAAACTATGAAAACTTAAACACAAAATAAAAATTAAACGATTGGCTGCACCCACCATTTCAGCTCGTGAGTCGATCTCCTTCAGGAAAACCAAATGCCTCGATGCATGTTCTCTGATGAGGCCCTGCAGAAGCACGGATATAGCCTCAGAAGTGCGTATTCATCGATAAATTATGCACTGAGTAATTATCTTCTGAGAGGGAAACTGACTTTTGATGACAGACTTGCGCTGGCGTCCCTAGCAACGCCCCGCTGTAGTCATGGAAACCGGAATTCGTAACATTCATTGATCGGTGAAGGAATAATTTAATAGGAGCTCTGGAGCAAATTGTAAAATGAAATTTTAATTCAAAATTTCACTATTAAGAAAATATTAGATAAGAAGATTATAACATTAACAGTTGAAAAACTTGATTTAAAACGCTAGTGGATACTTTATTTTGAAAATCTCGAAATGATACAAAATCAAAAGTCTATCATTTAACAACGCATTCACTTTTAGGAACAAAAATGACAAATTTGAGACATGATTGGCCTGTAACTCATCGTACCCATGCAAGCGATTCATTTTAATAAGCGTTTCCTAGGCTAACGTTTGATCTGAGAATACCGAACACACGAATTCTAATTCTGTAGAAATGTCGCGAGAAAATTTGAACGCATAAGATAACGCTGCTATTGATTGAAAATTGAATAAAGGTTGAACATTGTTTACGTAATTATACAAAACATTGTAAACTAAGTGTCATTTATGGTCGTATTAAGGGGCACATATGTTACTAATAGGCATAAAATCGAAAGTAATTATAATCGGTTACTAACAACTAGTTACTTAGTATCGAATATAGTAAATGGCCCGTTATGGCAAACATTAAATAAGAAATACTCGAAACTTTCCCGTTTTTATCGATTCATGTGCGCTTATAGAAACAGATAATCTTAACTTGAACTATTTTTCATAAAACAGGTTCCCTGACTCTGAGTTCCAATGCGGTATATATAATATATACATGTATGGTATATGTATTTGTATATATTATACATATATATATATGTTTACTATATGACAATACTACATGTAGGTGAGAGTCCTTATTGAGGCATTGTTAATTCGCAAATTCCTGATGTTTCACGATAATTGAGCAGAAATTTAACGTTGCTCCTTCGATCGTTATCTCTATCTCACGTACCAAAAAATGTTATCACAAATTTGTTATCATATTTAATACAACTTTTCTTCTTTTATCTTTTCCGTACCTCAAAATGAAAAGTCTGTACGCTCGCAAGATATTGCATATTTTCGCCAGCGCATTGACTGGCAAATGATGTTCTTTTTTTCCGTTCAAACGACATGCATCGTAGAAAAATTTTGTATTGACCCACCAGAAGCCAATGAATGAAATAAAAAAAATTAGAAATTCCCATGGGTGGTAGTAAGTCAATGCACGACAAGACCGTTCTTTATATAGAGAATATATTGTTTGAGAAATGAAGTACACTTTCAAATGGATGATGTTTGGGATGAAATCAGATCAAATAGCTTTTTCATGGCTCGTCGGGTACTAAAAGTTTTCCAGACGGTTTTCCACTTGAAAGTATCTATGAAACATTCCTCAAACTATTCAATATATATTTCGAATGGAATTTTCACACAAACACCTCGTAAAGGTTCTTCAGCGTGTTCGGTAGGTAGTGCAATTTTTTCGGACTGACTTAATTCATAAGTTATACGCATATGATAGCAGTTCAATTACGAATAAATTACAGAAAAAGCTATGGCCTGATGTATATCCTTATTTAATCATCAATAACTCGGGCTAGGTCTGCATCACTAGTGTAAGAATTCATTGGTTTGTATTTTTGGAGTTTGTAGAGTCTATGTTATGTTGGTCATTTTGGTAGTAAATATTCATTTGTGAGCTTTAAATTTTCGAGTGTAACGGGTTTTCGTAACCGGTTTACCGCCAGTAGCTCTTCTTTCGAATCGAAATAGATTTTCGCGATGACAAAATTTAACATAGCAAGCGACGATAATTAATTCGATGGTTAACTTTTGGGTAGCTTGAAGATTTGAGTTACACAACGGACATAAAAAGTTTAAATCAGTTTTGTATCCTCGACGACTGACTAATTATTATATTGAGATCTTTTGGAGACAGATCAAGCAGGAGAGTTTAACTTGCTGTTAACACAGCAATAGATCCTGCAGAACAATTCAAGATTTAACAACTAGGTTCATTTTAATACGAACCGCCGTGACAGAGGAGAAATAAACAGGTGTTGGCGTTGAAGCCTAGGCCATATATGACAGGTCACTGATTCAAGACATCATCAAAAAAATTGTAGTCAACTGCAGGTTTTGAGCCCGAAATCAACTGCTCCAATCTAACTTGTCTCTACTACCTGGTCACCTCAGTATCTCGATCAGAATATTCACAACCAGTCGCGGTTTACGAATTTACAGCTCGCTGCTACATTCATGGTGACCAAAAACACTCGGCTACCTAAAAAAAATATTCGCCATGCTTATAAAACTGAAGACACATGACATGTAAATAACTTAATTATCTCCGTGAAATCATCCCAAGAGTTTTTATGTGAAATTAAACCAAAATCTATTAACTAATTTAAGAGATATATCTTGGTAAACGAATAAATTGTAAGATCGCCGCGGGAATGTCAGAAGGGTTGTCCATTTTACAACACTTCTCTTTAACTTCACTTCTTGTTGTCTGTCTGCTACAAATGTTATATTCGATATTTAACACACTTCTACCTTTCCAATCGATCAGAAATTTTGCACACTTGCGTAAAGTTCGAGACAATGCAAGATTCAATTGACAGAATAAATAATTTTGAAAAATTTAAATTTTTTAATATTTGATAATGAAATTAGAAATTCATTGTACATGTGAAACATCGGAGACACTGAATTCTTTAGAAGGGTTGTCTTTGAAAAATAATTTTTAAACGCATATTATTACAGTATAACTCGGGACTGACGCACAAAATAAAAAATTTCTTATGACCCAAACACGAGAGAAAGTTTTTTTCTGAGTTTAAGTTCGAGGTTGTAGTTAGTTCTGTCAGTTCAACAGGGTGGATTTTTTATTTACATCAATTTAGCATAGACAACAACTTGTGAATATGGCTGAAATAAAAAAAGCTCACAAAGTAAACGCGACTACAATTTAGTTGGCGTTCAAGTTTAAAGTTCAATTCACTTTTTTGCGCAGTTTGGGAGGTATGTCTGAGCAAGTACAAATTCTTCAGCATATTGCCCATTGACCCGGGTTAAAAAAAATTACATTTACTGAACACGAGCGAACCGCAGGTACGGATTTATATGCAAATTTTCATTCATGCGAATTTAGTAGTTAAAGACACATTTCTTGTGCTTTGACTCTAGGTCAAAGGTCATCACTAGGTCATCACTGCAACTCATTGAAACCCCAAGCTCCTCTTGCACACTCATAGTATATAAGATCTGAGAGCATCTGCTAGCCCTGCACTCAGCACCTGGGTTGGCTGTTACCCTACAGTGGGTAAAAGGCCATGCTGGTATTCATGGCAATGAGGTGGCTGATAAGGTTGCACAGCTGGGCCACTCACATGACTTCAGTGTACTCTCGCATGTCGAGCAATCAGACCGTCTGAGCTGCCGGCGGAGGGGAATGCATGAGCGCTGCATGAACTTGACCAATGTAAGGACAACAGGAAAGGGCGTCCACTTGACCACAATACGCAGCAAACAGTCCCCTGTTCTATGAGTGATTGCCCCGAATCGTAGGGCTGCTGTCAGCCTGGCCGAATCGTAGGGCTGCTGTCGATTTGATATATCACCCTCTCCGATGTGGGACCACTGCAATGTGAAGGACACCATTGAACACTTCCTTCTTGATTGTGGACTATACCTTGAAACCCGAAGAATACCTGAAAGTGTTGTGGACCCCTTATGGGGTTAGCTCCCATACAGTGCGAGACCTGCCGAGTGGAGGAGACTTCACACGGGGATCGCCTGCCGTAGACCACAACTGCCCTGGATGCAATGGACCATCATGATTCCTGCCTTCCGGAACGTGGCCTTCAACACTTCAAGCCGTCCGTATCTAGGCCGTGGGTCGAACCAGCCCTCGGTCGAACGGCCACTTGTCGAAGGACGATAAATTTTGGAACAGAACTATGCTATCTGAAACCTAACCTCAGGTGCGGTGAACGTAAAATTACGTAATTTAACGATGCCCGGATGTCAGATTCGAT
Organism: Hyalella azteca; assembly: GCF_000764305.2. NCBI lineage: Eukaryota > Metazoa > Arthropoda > Malacostraca > Amphipoda > Hyalellidae > Hyalella > Hyalella azteca. The sequence continues at coordinate 91,898 of NW_025947728.1, forward strand.
CCGCGGCCTAAAGGGCACGGCAGGTGGTGGTCAAGGCCAGAGGAGGACAAAGCCGAGTGGTGCACGGCTGATTGATGGATATCCGGAGAGTTCCGAGGCGATCGATTCAGAGCTTATTGGTGCACAAAATTGGTGGTGCACGGCTGCGCTCACAGCTGACGTTAGAGCTGAAGTCTCAAATTCTTCGCTGCATGGGACATTGATTCAATTTACAAATATAACGATGAAATAATTCTATAGTATTCTTTATTTGTTTCCCACAGTTGATGCGAGCCAATATATTGCTGCACCGCAAAATTGAATGCGCTCGTCACACTTCACAATTGACGTAGTTAGGCTTGACCACATGCTAGCAAAACTCCAAGAAATTCGACAATTGGTCGTGAAAGACTCGTGATACGTGTTCTAACCAGATCAGAGAAAGTCAGTTGCGTTCGTGGCGAAAGCACGTGTGTAATTTTCGTTCCTTGAAATAACCGGCGAATTTTGAAGCTATAGATATTCAGATTTATTTGTAATCCCTTGCTCAAACCTACAATTAATACATTCAGACGCAACTGGCTCATTGCCACACATTTCCTACTACACACAGCAATCCCCCAATTGTGGCCTTTTCCTGTGTGTATCATTAGTGTTTAAAACAATCTTACATTAGTTTTATGATTTTACCTAGCTAAAAAACCCTAACATAACCGAACTGAACACAGCCCGACTTATTTATTATAAATAAGTGTCAGGCAGTCAGGGATATGTCAGGCCCTGACATAGGCTATCCTAAACCTAACCTAACCTGTCCTAACCTAATCTTACCTCACCTTAAAGGCTTAACCTTACTACACCTAACCTTACGGCTTACCTTGCCTAACCTTAAAGTTAAGGCTTACCTAACTGTCCTAATCCAACACAACCTAACCTAACCTATCCTAACAGGCCGGTCCTAACCTAAAGTCCTAAACTAACTTTGCCTTACCGGCAAGGTGGCAACCAGCTTACCCTAATTAACCCTAACCCTAACCCTAATTCCCTAACCAGTAACCAGTAACCACCCTACTCCCTAGCCTAGGGCTAGGCTATGTGATTACAGTGATTGTTGCCATAGGAACTTGTTCCTGGCTTGAACCTAACCTCAGCAAATGATGTAGGTATATTTTACAACATGTTTAATTTCCTAACTGTTCTATTTCGATTCTTCAATTTCCTTGCATGATTGTGGGCTTGTGGCCGGAGTTTGCATTTACAACACTCACTGAACATGTTGGAAATGCGAACTCCGGCCTACATACTCCAAACATCAATAACCTGGGTGTCAGTTTTCCTCTATCAGTAAACAGTGCAAAAAGTTTAAATACTTGAGTACCTAGTCAAGGAGAGAGGTGAGACCATGGTGCAATCTAGTCTGGAAAAGTCCTATTTTTGTCTGAAATATCGCGGCTCTAATATCATATAATTTCAGTAGGTATGAAATCTCGCGGCTCGAATGTCATAAATTTTTGTTTGATTAAAAAATCGCGGTTTGCACTTCGCAAACATGTCATTTCATAAAATTTTCAACTTCCGCAATCCGCATTGCTTTACCGTTTCCGCCAAAAATATCTTGCAGAAAAAACATAAACATCGTAATGTAAACAAATAAACAAAACGTTTGTTGAAGATCGCGCATAGTTGCGGTCATGTCAAAGCGGTCAGACTGTATATTAACACGTGCTGAACTTACAGTAGAGACAAATTTTATTGTTGCCGTTTGACTGTTTAAGGGTAAAATTAGAGATTTGGGGTAACACGTGCATAAACTTTGTAAATAAATTCGCATTCGNTCATGTAAAGTTTTCACTCAATTATCGTCTCGAAGTTCGGGAGCTTTATCTGCAGTAATGTTCTGTAACTACCTCACCCACCGTCAACTAACCACTAACCGTCATTACTAGATTCCCGCCAGTGCCGCCACTGTTGCACACGATTGATTCTGCATGCATGTATAATATAAAATATTTACGAAGGTTATTAAACCATTCTGATTTCCGTTGAATGTCAGTTACTGATAAATTTTTAATATAGAAGAATTCGTATCTCCGTTTTTCACATGACTATATTGATGTCGGTTTCACATTGGTTGCCGGTGCGGTTGGTATCCCTGCTACCTTCTTTGTTTATGTTTTTTGTTCGGCTGATCACAACGAAAGGAGATTCGGTGGTCAGTTTTGTATTTGTGGATTGAATCATATGCAGTTTTTCATGTATTTGTGAGTGAGTGTGCATAGTGAAGATGTTATTCTTTGCGATTTCCATCAATAATGACATAACTACACTATTGTATTACGCTCTTGAAATAAGAATTGTAGCATTACGCATTAAGTTAACATCAGTGCGTTAACATTGTGTTCATTTGAGGCGGTCCCTTCTAGCTTTCTATCGCTGATTGGATTCCAGTGGCTGTGATGTTGCACACGTTCTAGCGATGATTGGATCCCTGTGACAGTACGTTGGACGCGTTCAAGCGTTGATTGGATTCTTGTGACTGTTACGTTGGACGCGTTCAAGCGTTGATGGGATTCTTGTTACTGTGATGATGCAAGCACTGTTTTTTTCAAAGAAACAGCTGTGGCATCTTGCAGAGACTCATCAGTGATGATGATCGACTGAAAGTGGAAGTGTGCTGGACGTTCCAGATTTTTGGGTCCTGCTTTCCAATTTGCTATGTTTACCAGTTAATATATTACCCCTCTGGATTTCCACACTGCCGCCCCCAAATGGGGTAACTTAGACCACCTAATGTCAGCCCTGACAAGGTAACATAGACCGGCTTGGAAGTTAATATAAAATTACCATATATAACATATTTTATGTTTGACAGCCTATTTATAATTTTTCTTTATGTTTCAGACTCTACAGAGTCTTATATATGGTAATTTTAACTTAATTTCCAAGCCAGTCAATATTACGGTCCAGGGTTGGCAATGATTAAATCAAAATGATTAAATCATGTGATTAAATCACTTGATTTTTTTATAAAAAATCATGATTTTTTTTATTTTTTCGATTTTTTCATATATTTAAATATATTGAGTGGCAGTCTTTAACTTATATTGAGGTATTGTTATTCATGGTTTGGTATAAATGTACTATAAATGACAAATTGGTATATAAACTTGTTGCCTTTAGTGTGTATTAGGTTCCAATAAATTGAATGTTTTTGGTACAGAGGCATCAAGGGTGCAATACAATGTATGTAGCTAGCAGCTTAGCTAATTCTTATAAGGCTATAAGTAATCCTTAACTATTTGACTATTTGTTATATATTGATTATAATATACAATTTAAATGTGTTAGCTAGCTTATACAGGGTGGGGCAGAACTCATTGAACAGTTTTGGGGCAAAATAAAAGAGTAATGGAGGTATAGATCTATTGATAGTGCTGTGCACTGTGCTATCAGCTAACTATCTGTTATGTGACTCTTTAATGTTTAGAAGATCTGCATTCCTGATGTGTTTTTGTAGTGTTTGAAGTGAAGTGTTTGTTTTGTTTGAAGCCAGTTAAATGGTCAATATTTAGCTTATTACCTTGCTCCATACAAACTTTACAAAGCTAATGAATAGACATGGTACCAATAATTGTTTACCCAAAAATCCCTAAGTGGTAAACACCACCTTGGCCTGTCGGCCATTATTGAAGGCAATAAGTGCCCTTTTTAGCCATCCATTATGATCCATATACTGTTATTGTTAGTAGGCTAATTGCAACATAAAAAATAACACATCAAAAAGACAAAAAAGTTAAAAAAAATCAAAAAAATCAAATAAATAAAAAAAATCATGAAAAAATCAAAAAAATAATTGATTTTTGATTTTTTTGATTTTTTTAAAAAAATCAAAAAAATCGCCAACCCTGATATTACCCCCATCAGGGCTGCCATTAGGTAGTCACATTTCCCTCATTATGGGGCAGCGCCCCCTATTTGCAAACTATGACACTTTCCTCAAGTTTGTCATTTGCATATGTAACTAGAAGAGTTCTACTACAATGCACCAAAACCTGGAGTTATTTGGAGTTATTTTACCAAAAAATATAATTGATTTTACCACCCGGTCCTAGTATGGAATATATCTACTTGGCGAGCCGCGACTGAATTTTTTGAGCCGTGGTTGTATGGATTTGCCAGCCGTGATTCCATTTCTACGAGCCGTGATCCTATTTCACCGAGCCGTGAATTCCATATCTCAGCCATGAAAAGCCATTTACGAGGTGCGAATGCGAATTTATTTACAAAGTTTATGCATGTGTTACCCCAAATCTCTAATTTTACCCTTAAACAGTCAAACGGCAACAATAAAATTTGTCTCTACTGTAAGTTGAGCACGTGTTAATATACAGTCTGACCGCTTTGACATGACCGCAACTATGCGCGATCTTCAACAAACGTTTTGTTTATTTGTTTACATTACGATGTTTATGTTTTTTCTGCAAGATATTTTTGGCGGAAACGGTAAAGCAATGCGGATTGTGGAAGTTTAAAATTTTATGAAATGACATGTTTGCGAAGTGCAAACCGCGATTTTTTAATCAAACAAAAATTTATGACATTCGAGCCGCGAGATTTCATACCTACTGAAATTATATGATATTAGAGCCGCGAGATTTCATACCTACTGAAATTATATGATATTAGAGCCGCGATATTTCAGACAAAAATAGGACTTTTCCAGCCCTGCGTCATAATACGGCTTGAGCAAAATTCTACTTGAAATCTTGTTTGACGGCAGATTTCAAGGGAACGCCAGGGCCCTGAGCTCAACACTTGGGGCCATAAAAAGGGAATTTTTGTTTTATTCTCATTGTAATTTGTGTTAATTTTCTTCAATGCTGTACATTACTGAATTAAAAGACCTTAAGCACTTAGCAGTTAAGAATAATCCACTACAAAAAATCTGTATTGGACGCAGTGGTGGACTACAATTTAGTATAAATATATAAATTTAATAATGAAGTATAAACTTCAATTTAGATTCAGAAAAGTATTAATGGACATTTTATGATTGAACATTATTTAAGGAAAATGTATTTAATTAGATTAAAGAATAACCCATACTAAATGAATTAATTATTAATTGCAATTTTCAGTTAACATTGAAATTTAACAAATATTTGCTTGAAAAATAACTTCTCATACTACGATTGAAGGTTTTATCGGGAGAATGAATATTATTTGACATTATATTATGTAAAAAACTTTGACTTGGCAACACGGTTGAACTAGTATAGTTTATCCATGATTCCATTCCCTGTCATGAAGAAAATGGAGCGTCGTTTGAGGTGGACTGTCAAAGACGAAATGTAAATTGGTCAAGCTTCAGAAGTAAAAAATAGTGATGAAAGTAAGTTTCCAGCCTTTAATAACTTTCTTGAATTAATATATTATAGGGAAAATTTGTGATAATCTGCCCGAAACATGCGCTTCCACTACTTGAATCGACGGTTGTATCTTACGCAATGTAAATGAATCAAGAATTCACTAAGATGCGGCCTAAGGAGGAATTGTCACAGAACTCTTTAATCTTACAAATATTTGGAAAAAGAGGGCCTCGGCAGAACCCCCGGGGCCCCCCAGAGAGTATTTTAGTTTTTGTCTGATGATTATTTGCGTAAATTTTTTTCAATCTTGGTCTATACCGAGTTATAAGACCTTTAAAAATCAAAACATTTGAGTCAAAGACAATTATCATTCCTTCTCATCCCCCTTGTAAACAACAGCTTTATCAGCATGTCTTGCATCCAGTAATCTACATTCATATCCCCTGTAAAATGTAAATGGCTCCATTGCAAGTCTCATAGCAGTTCTCCCTTTCTTGACAATAATTATTGATTAATTTATGCTTTCAGTTTCAGAGCACCATTCAGAAAAAAGCGCAGATTATAATTAGTTTGTTAAATTTGTTAATGGAAAACTTTGAAACGTAGCGGGGAGCAAAAAAAAACCTAGATCTAGGTTTAGAAAGCTAGTGCTGTCAGCACTGCTCCCTGTGGAGCCCTTGAATTGCACCCCCCCCCTCTGCCCTTGAGGTTGGACCATCACGGTGTGCCTGTTTGAGTGCTGGGGCTAAATGCCCAAGCAGTTCCTAAAATTCCTCATTGGCTCCTGCTCCTGCCAAAATATCCAAAATAAATAACAAGTCAACCAAAAACCAAGAGAGGAGAAATTGTCTACCTTTAGGACTGCGACTGAAATGGCATTTCACGCCATTTCAGGAACCACGAGATTTCTGCCACATGATTTATCTCCTTTCTAATTGTTAACAAAAGTGCACGATTGGGCCGCAAGATTCGAATTGTATTAAAAATTGGTCACGTAGGAGCTGCGAGTCAACTAGTCAACTATGCTACCTAGTTAAAAGATTGCTCATCCACGTGCCTTGGGAAGAAACCCATATCGTAAAATTAAATACCATCAATAAAGTGGGTATATTCTATTTTTCATTTACTGCATCTGAATCTTGATACTCTTTTAAAATTTCCCATTCTAGACGATGCCATGATGTCAACATATACGGTATACGGTACTGCAAATTTGAAAAAAATAGCAAGTCACATCACTCCATGATGCTAATTATGATTTTTATTTTTAAATATTTTATTTGTTGAAGTTTATTCTGCGATGAATGATTCAGGAATGTTTTATGCTTAAATTTGCAGTAAGCGCGTGAACCACGGCAGTGCACTTCCGTAGTTATAATTTTTTCACTTGGTAACTGGTATTCATTGGATATTCCTGGGGAGAATAAGAAATTCACGAATCACATTTGTGTGTGGCTTGCATTCATCCAATGAAAGTTGTTACCTATATATTAAATAGAGTTGTGTTTTGGTAATTCTGGTGTAGTACCATCAAACGGGGTGAAAAGGGATGGCGGGGTAAATAGGGACGCGCGTCCCACATTTCGTAGAAATGTTGTAGCAGCTAAACTAATCAAAATATTGCAAAACTAAAAATAGTGGCATAAACTTCAAAATTTTTACTATCTATTATGTATAAAGCTAGTCAAGAAATGAAACATTTACTATCTCTAAAAAATCGCTGAAAAAAAGTGCGGAAAGTTGCAATTTTGGAAAAGTACCTCTGCTAAGGTCTGGAGCAAAAAAAAAAAATATATTCGCCGTATTGAAAAATTTCACTTACATAAAAGTTGCACCCAGGTGTTGGCTTGAAAACGTAATTGACAGAATTTGCCTATCTCATTCCAAAAAAAAAAAAAATGGCAGACATTTCCGCGTGACGGGGAAAAAAGGGACACCCCCCCGGNGCATTTACAGTAGAACCTCAGTTAGCAAAGGCTCCAGTTAACAAAAAAATTTATTAACATTAAAGAATTTTGATTACATTTACCTTGCTCAGTGAAAAAAATTCACTTATCGAAAAATTAGTGCATCATCGGTCATCACAAAATTTTACATAGAATGCTATATATAGAATTGTGCACGGGGCATCATAGAATGAAAAGTAATTGACCTAAACTATGATTTATTTCTTCAAAACATTTTCTGTTTCAGGTATGTTTTTCATGATCTTTTTTGTTATAGTGAAATCACTAGACTCGATTAAAATTGTGCAAAAACAAACCATCCTGTAAGCTTACAGATACAGAAGAAATGCTACATGGCTGCTGATATGAAGCTTGTAGTGGACAAGGTTCTTGTTAATGCTCAATGGCATGTCCATGGATACAGTAATATCACAATAATAATATGGTAATTAATGAATATGGTAATATCATATCGCTAAAGGAAAAACAAGTAAAAATGACAGAAAATGAAAAAATATTCATGAGGTTTGTTGCATATAAAGAATCCATTGTACATAAACTAAAGGTTATCTCATTTTCAACAGCTAGTGTTTTCATTGTTAAGTTATCAAACTACTGAAGAAACCTTTTGACTAACAACTGGATAAAGCTTATCGACTAACAACTGGCATCCGGTTGTTCTACGACCAGATGACCTTAAGATAAATTTTACAATGTCTCTTGTGTCAGACTATGGGACCTGGAAGCACAGCAGAATTATAGCAGTGAGTTGTAATTTCGAGATCACAAAATGCTGTGAATGTTCTGCGATGTTAAGAATCGCAGATTTACTTTTCCAAAATCACACTTCAGGGATTTTTAAAGGTAGTAAGTGTACGATTTCCTAACTTGCTTTATGCTACATAGATAGTAAAAATGTTTAACTTTACGCTGTTACTTGGGGGTTTTAAATACTATTTTTATAGCACAACCTACCTGCATACATGATCTTTATTCTCATTTTTAATAATATATTGAGAGGGCAGGTTGGGCATTAATTTTACTTTGTGTTACCGCCAACCGGGGCTACTCGGGACAAGCGGGGCTACTCGGGACAGGCCTCCGACACGGCACAAAACTGTTGTAGTAGCAAAACTAATTGGAATATTGCAAAACTAAAAATAGTGGCGTAAATGTCAACATTTTTCCTATCTATGTAGTATAAAGGAAGTCGAAAAATACTACATTTACTTGCTTTGAAAAATTCCTGAAAAAAATGGTGAAAAACTATATTTGTAAAGTTACAACTGCTAAGGTATGTAGCAAAAAAAATATTTGCTGTATTAAAAAATTGTAGGTACTTACGTAAAAGTTGCATCCAGGTGTCGGCTTGAAAACATAATTGACAGAATTTGCCTATCTCATTCCAAAAAGAAATGGCAGCCATTTCCCCATGGCGGGGCTAGTCGGGACACCCCCCCGGGGCTATTTGGGACACCCCCAAAAAACGCATTTACAGTAGAACCTCAGTTAGCAAATGCTCCAATCACGAAAAAAATTGATTAAAAACAAAGAATATTGATCACATTTTCCTTGCTCAGCGAAAAAAATTTCACTTATTGAAAAATTAGTGCATCATCGGTCATCACAAAATTGTGCATAGCATGTCATGTATAGAATTGTGCACCAGGCATCATAGAATGAAAAGTAATTGACCTAAACTATGATTTATTTCTCCAAAAGATACGTTGGCTGTCACTGAAACATTCCTTTCTGTTTCAGGTATGTTTTTCACGATCTTTTTTACCATAGTGAATTCACTTAACCCAATTAAAATGATGTGAAATTACGAGCCGTCCTGTAAGCTTACAGATACAAAAAAAAATGCTATAAGGCTGCTGATATGAAGCTTGCAGTGGACAAGGTTGTTGTAAATGCTCAATGGCATGTTCATGCATACGGTAATATCGCATCAATAATATGATAATTGCACATCAATAATATGATAATTGCACATCAATAATACGGTAATTAATGTATATGGCAATATCATGTCAATAAAGGAAAAACAAGTAAAAATCACAGAAAAAGTCATTTATTCTACCTCTACGTCATCTACAATGAAAGAGGAGGACTTCAGAGTACTGTTAGTAATGGATGAGTACGCTCTGCATGCTTCAAATTTTTTTAAATGAAGTTTTTTCCCATTGTCCCGAGTAGCCCCGACCGACGGGGCTACTCGGGACAATCTTTATTTTGCGTCTGGCACCTTACGAATAGCATATAGAATTTTTTTTGACAATGCCTTTCGATAGCCCTCGCAAAGAGCTATAAAATGAGCCTAAATTTGTTTATGAATTGTTTCATCGTAAGAAGTTATTAACAGTTATTAACAAGAAAATGATTAAAATATCATATCATTTAATAAAATATACAGCAATCCCTTGATTAGCACGGTTTTGAATACCGCGGTTTTGATTAACGCGGAAAAAAAATTTGCAACCTACCCTTAATCTACGTGGTGCCAGTTTTGATTAGCGCGACTTTTTTTCATGATGCATCATTTTCCCGCCTCTAGCCAGATGTGTTACGTTCGTAACTAAAGTGTTACTTTTTGCTTATTAGATCTTATGTTGTTACTTTTGTTACGACTTATGGAAAAATTCACCAAATGTTGTTACTTTATGAATTTCAGCCAATAATTCTTTAAAATAAGGTCCCGTTCCGTAGGCACTCGTGCTGACTACAGAGTCGGTTTAACCGCGCCTTGTCTCATTCATAACTCGAATGATTGAGTTCGGCAACGTTCGCCGGAAAGTGCGCCATGCCGGTGCTCTAGCCCTTTAAGCCCTGGTGTGACGAATTCGTCACACAGAAAATAAAAGCTTCTACCGAGAGTAATTACAGGTTTGGAGTCTAGCCGCAAGTGTGACGGTAGCGTCACATGTTGTGAACTCGTTCGAACGACGTTCGATGAAGTAGGTGCGCCGCTACTGCCAGTACAACACAAAGACTGCGCGTGATCTGAAAAGTAATTTAGATTGTTTTTTCACTTTCGAAACATAATTCAGTGCGTAAAGGGCTAGTTACTTGTTAGCCTTCAACTGGTCAAGATCGCTGCCATATCTACTGCTCACTTTTATCAAACTACATAATTTTCCTTTCCTTTGCTATTTTTGAGGATTCATTATAATTATTCCCATATATTCTTAAGTTTGATTAGCGCGGTTTTGCTTAACACGGTAAAACTCGGGGATTTATTAACCGCGTTAATCAAGGGATTGCTGTACATGCATGGTTTCTGAAGTAGAAAATTGGCACAAATCAGGAAATGTGATCAGGAAAGGAAATGGTGCAAGTAAAGACCAAATCAAAAAATTTAAAATAATCCTGAGGTATCAATAATTTGGCAAGTTATTGGAGAATTTTTTCAATTCAAGGAAGAGGTAATTTTTCATGATGATCCTCACCAGACTGGGAGAGCCAATCAGGATCAATGTATTGAGTTCATCACACCTGCATAACTATAGCTAAACGGCTACAATGCCACTATTTTTAGTTTTGCAATATTTTGATAAGTTTAGCTGCTATAACATTTTTACCAAATGTGGGACAACTGTCCCAAGTCACCCCACCTGTCCCTTATTACCCCATTTGACAGTATTTTGGGTAATGTGTTTTTGTAGCCTGTCTGGAAGGAAATGCCTCTAGTTCTGAACTTCTGAGTGCCTGTCATGTTTTAGGGTTCTGATTTACTGTGTTTTCTCCAAGTAGGCAATATTATGGTGTATGTGTGTAATTAATCCACCACATTCTCCTTGTTGCCTATCCCATGTTTGAATTATATAAGGTTGACCCATGAGGATTTTTGTCATTCAGTTCAGCTTTCTTGTTAAATCACTGAGATCAAGAAACGTAAACAATCCCGTCATTCCCATGACAGATTGGTTGACTAGTTTGATCACATTTCGGTGAATGGTTAATGCCTGTGACGTTACAGGCAAGTAACAAGCTACAATGCAAAAAATGAGCTTCTCATGGGTCAACCTTATACTAGTTCAATCATGGCCTACTGTGCATGATGGCAGTGTAGTTTGGGATGGATGGTGTCTTGTTCAGGTGTCTGAGCTTGGTCTCTTGTATGATGGCAACATGAATTTTTTTGGGGTGCATGTATTGTTTGAGTTTGAAGTGATTGGTGTGTAGGCATTAAATGTTGAGTTGTAGGATGTTGAGGTTCTGATGGCAGGTTGGCAGTGTGCTGGCTTGTGGTCAGGTGAGAAGGAGAGGAAGGCAGAGGTAGGGTTCCAGGTAGCAGCAGAAGAGTCAGAAGGCGCACAAGCAAGTGAGGTACCAGTGTACACCTAGGTAAATGTACAGGGACCTGGCAGTCAGCTCTCTAAATAACCAATCAGAAAAACCATTGGTTGAAGCCAAATGGGTAGCACCACTCAGGAAGCAACACTCTGGGGAGCCACTTCATCATGGCTCCCCAGTGTTTGTATGTTCTTTGTTTGTGTGCTAAAGTTAGCAACTGAGAAGTTCATATTCTGGAGACTTGGTCTTCAGGGATTCTAAAATTTGAAAGTTTAAACTATCTGAACTGTATGCTAGAATTTTATACTCACTGTATATCTGAAATAAGCATGTTACACTTAATTTAACTTCTGTCTCAGATTGTACATATTTGATGATAATAGCAAAATGAGCAAAGTTTCTGTAACAGCAACTTACCGTTTGCGATCTGATTATATGAGAATGAAGAAAGATCCCGTGCCCTATGTCACTGCAGAGCCACTACCATCAAATATTCTTGAGTGGTGAGTTGGAATTGAGATAATTGGAAAAATTTGTGCCTTAAAAATAGGATAATAATAATTTTTTATTAATAATAAAAAATTAATAATTTTTTAATAATTTTATCCAAGGTGTTTAATTCATATGTTGTGTTTGCCCTATTATGTATTCAAGCCAAGTGCTGATTGATTTCATCACTAAATCATTTATATAGCCCCCTATAAACTGATACAAATTACTTTTATTATATCAGCAATATGATAGTACTTTCAAATGCGTGGAGTTCATTACCATCAACCAGTCATTTATACCTATATGTAGGTATCTGTTTTTCATCATTAATTTCCACTTAATTGGATCATGCAGAGAAAATGTTACCTGAAGAAATATGATGATGATGGATTGAACTTGGTAATAATTATAGATATTATGAATACAGTAAGTTGACTGAACAATTGCAATGGGTAGACTAGGTATCAAAAATTCATTTAATGTTTTAGGTGATATGTGTACTTTGATTTTACCATGGGCATAATCTCTCTGCACAACATTGCAGGCATTATGTGGTGCAAGGTCCAGAAGACAGTCCTTACTATGGTGGCTTTTACCATGGCAAGCTGATGTTTCCAATGGAATATCCCTTCAGGCCACCCAGTATCTACATGACTACTCCCTCTGGTCGTTTTAAGACCAACACTCGACTTTGTCTTTCCATATCTGATTTTCATCCTGACACTTGGAATCCTGCTTGGTCTGTTGCAACAATCCTCACTGGTCTCCTTTCCTTCATGGTGAGCAATTTTATAATATAACTATAAATTCAATTTTAATCCCTATAATAAGTAATATGCTCATATAATATACCTATAATTGAAAACCAATCATATCCTCAAATGATATGAATTAGGAAAATTTTATAGGCAAATGGAGAAGTCAGACACCAATGGGCATCTTAATTATTTGATAGTTTGCTTACTAAATATTTCATATTGCAGATATAATGCTAAAATTTAATCAGTACTGATTATAATCCACTTAAATTTGGCACAACTTGTTTTTGGACTAAAAAAATTTATTGCTGGATTTCCATTTAATAAATATTTCTAATTTATTGCTCCTGCTTATTGAGGGTCCAATATCTTGGTTAAATAGTATAGGTAATATGAGGCAAATAAATAAACATCAATATAATAATTTTGAACCCATGTTTTTGTTTTGTACCACTTGAAATATTCAAATTTATGGCTTATTCATAATTGGGTCATGAGACATTGCTGCAATAATTTGATGGAACGAGGTCTTGGAATTGGAATTGAATAATTAACTGGAAATTATTGCAAATCTTTTGTTACAGCTTGAGAAGTCGCCCACCTTTGGCAGCATTGAGAGTTCAGATGCAGAGAAGCAAGCAATGGCCATCAAATCCTGGCAGTTCAACCTAGATAATAAAATATTCTGTGAACTTTTCCCTGAAATAGTGCAAGTAAGTTACATAGCCTCCAAGTCAACAGTTCACTATTTCTGCTCACTTGTAAAGTTTAAATTTATAAATATCTTTGTCACCAGATCTGTAGCAATACAAAACAGCATTTGGCATAGGTACGTTGCAAACATGTTTAGAAATTGAACAAGATAATTTTATTTTATATCAATGTAGGTATTGAATATATATACCTATAGGTATATATTTCTTTGTATCTATTTGAACTCACCTTCCGTATACAGATATATGTAGGTATGTTTGGACTTATAAAATTTTCATTATTATTCAATTTTCTTCAAACTTTTTTTAAGAACATGGCATTCAGAGGCCACATATATATATACTACTTGCTTTAACCCTCTACCGCCATACCTATGCCACTCCCTGGGCATGTAGGTAACTTTGTTAAATTAAATTATACATAAATTATTATACAGTTAAATTATACATAAACAATTGATGTAGCAGTTTGAGGACATTTGTACGCAACAGAGAAGATTTAAAAGTGGTCATACATGGCGGCAAACATCAGTGCAAATCATTTTGCGGTCACTAGCTACGTATCCTTTTTGGGAAGTAGGCTTCTGACAATATTGCACCGGTTACTCATGTCAGGAGGTAGAGGGTTAACAGTGCTGTACTCTGATGTTCTCTGTGTTTTTAATTTTAATCAGTTAACTTGATTATGCTAACCTCAAATTTATAAACAATATTTGGCATTATACATTAGTGCTACCTTATTCATTGAGTTAATACATTATGAAGAAAATATTACATTGTGAGTAGATCACAAGATCATGAGGTTTCCTTTCTGCCACAGGCATACTCGTTTTATTATTCAAGGTTGTTTATATCCTATTTATGCCTTGGAAAATGTGTACTAAGTAATGTTAGGCATTTCAAATTATTGCCTTGTGGCATATAAAGCTGGGAAACGCAAACTGCAAACATCTTTAGTTCATATTCATATTGCAATTCAAATGCCATAGAAACTATCTGGCTCTACGGATTTAACTCAATTTTAAATGAGACCTAATTGCTGGTTATATATCTAGTTTTCATTTTTTCAGATAATTAAAGAGAAGCAGCAAAAAAGGCTCGAAGAAATGGCAGCTCGTGTGCGTCTGATGGAGAAGAACAACAATGTGAGCTCTGCATGCGGCAGTCCGAGTAGCGCATCCGTGGATGCCAATACCAGCACTTCCATGGCGGTGCTCACGAACATGGCTGTTGTCACTGGTTTTGCGCTCATTGCCTGGCTTGTGCGATACATTGTACTGGGACTTTATGATGAAGATTTATAGTTATCATTCAGTAGCTCAGATATATGTAATCTCCAGAGACTATATAGATTTTTATCTCATCAATGCTATGGCTGGTGATGCTGTATGCTAATGTGTGTTGTGTACGGTATAGATATGGCGTGTTCATAGGAAGTGGTGGGGTTAAAGGAGTGAGCTCAATTTCTATACTTCCTATTATGAAATTATTCATTAGTTTTTGTCCACACATTTGGTAAAGGGCGCTTCAATTCAACGGCGAGCTACGAAAAATTCCTGATTCGTTTCTACAACTACAGTATTTATATAATCTAGACAGCCAAATAATATCCATGCTATTGGTAGACCTCAATTCGATTTCGCCTGCATGTTATCATGTGAAATTCAGCCGCGATATGTGCTGTTCTCTATTCTGATATTTTCCCTAACCACCCTAAGTTATTAGGGAATGATGAAGATGAAAATGGGGACATACTAACATGTTATGTTTTTTTCTATGACCAAGCTTCGTTTACAAAAGAACCCTCCATTCTCTGGTTGCTGAGTACCTTGTTAATGGTATCTTTGTTTTGGGTCGTTCTTCAGTCAACCGTAAAATTGATTCTAAGTCACACTTACTTGGTAATAAAGAGCGCGCGCAAATTTAAATGATTGGGTTTTGCTATTAGGTGCACAACTGCCTTCATTATTAGCGGTTTAAATACAAGTTGTTATTTTCTTCTGACTGCGGTTTGAGAAAACATGCTGTAGAGATGAGCTCACGAGCTGCCGAGCATTGGTGCGAATGGATCGTATGAGGTCGTTTATGTTATAAATTACACTCTTTCCACTGCTGCTTGTAACTTCCATTATAACTGTAAAAACATCTTTAACTTATTTATGCACTGAAGACATCATAGTAAAACGTAGGTTACTTATGTCTAAGGCAACAATGGAGTCCTTGCTTTATTTTAAATTAAGTACGGTAACATTTGATAATTATTTAGCATTCTGTCGCCAGTGTTTGCCCGCTTTGAGTGTTGAAAAATTCCCCACTTTTAATACCGTACCGTTTGTTTTTTCCCGTTGCGCTCTGTTATTTTTGGCTAGAAAAACAAAATGAAATTCTTGTACAATGCTTCTCGACTTTTTCTATCCATGATTTTAGTCCCAATTTATACCTCTTCTCGTTCTCAACCAATTAACTTGTACTTATTAGAATTCTTATCTAATTATATGCATGTTGTGTTATTATTGTATTTATCGCATGATAAATTCTTCCTCAGCTCAGACTGGAAGCTTGAAAATACATGAGCCTTGCATCATCGAAAATATCAGCTCTTCGGTATTTGAGGAGTTCAACTGCACAAATGCGGTATTACCATAAAAATGCTAACTGTGTGCAGAAATTTTTATTGGGTTCTTGATTACTGCTGTAGGTGGTGGGCAGACAGTATCAAGTTCCCGATTTTTGTGCCTGAGATTGTGACGAGACAGTTGAAAACCAGTTATATTAATGATCGTAACCGTGGCTACCGGTATAGTTTTTGTTGGATTATTCATCGGCTTATGTTGGCTTCATGAACTTAGGCTCGAGGACTGCAAAGATATTATAATTATTATGGATTCTTTGCATGCGCTTAAGATTATTCATGGTCAGTAGGATTTAAAATGACTCGTTCAAGTACTCATCATCTCACAGACACGTGCATGCCCCGCGGAGAGAACATTTTCGGTTGAAATTCGTCCGCAAATTGTGGTGAAGATTTGTATTGGTTTGTTCTGGGAAAATCTTGCTTGGTTTAGATTGCGTGGAAGAGATGGTACTTGGTACTTGGCAACCATTTGACCTTGCTGGGGCCATTGAATTGGGTTTGATGAATAATTTATTATGTTTGCCTGAAATAGTGATTGTAGTTTAGATCTGTGTCAGACAATTAAATTATAATCGCTCAAAGGGAGTAGTGCGGTTACTCGAACACGATAAGAATTCTAATGGTTGTTGTACTCCTTGTCACGGTGGTGCATCATCAGTCAATTTTTCGAAAGAGATTCATTATTTCAAAAGGAACGTTCTCTATTCATAATAATGTCGTTACTAATCAAACTATATCAGGGTTAAAAAAAATTCAGGCATCGAATATCTTAATGTTTTCAACTTGATATCATTGGAAAATCGTTCACCTGCATTCGCCTAAGACGTGTTTTCAACTAGGTGCTTGCCTGCCTCGTTAAAAAATGATTGATTTGTCCTGAGAATCTACGTAATGCGGTTGAATTTTCCGTTTGTATGCTGAACTAAACCCGATAGTAATAGGGCGTGTCTTGTAATTGTGATTATTGTCTTGTAATGAAGAATGTGCTATAGTAGCATTGGGACGGCCAATGTGTGATCATAGTCTCATGGATGTGAATGTGTATTCCTTGTCCTGTTATGACGGCTGGCGAATATTGGAACATCAGAATATGGTCTTCTGATTTTCAATGCTGCGCCTACCCTACCTCTCGTGTTTCCACTCGTGTCACGCAAGTCTTAAACAAAACAAGTTTTTGTCATCTTCCAGAAGCCGACATTGACTACTATAGAACTCAATTTCTGCCGCCTTTGATTCGTAAATTTTTATTATGATTATTGGCTTCAAGCTTTTGTTTGTTTAAAAACATGCCAGTTTTGTGTGTATGTTTCACACAGCGATATTCTGCTTAGTTTCTCTGATATATATTTTTAATTTAAAATGATGGTTTTTCTTTCCTAATCTTTAATTTTAATATTAATTCAATGCTATGATGGCAGAATTTTTTTCCGTCCATAAGACTAATTTTATATATAAAATTTATAATACTCTTGTGTCGAGCGTTGTGGCTGGGCTGGCGAGAGTCGAGGGATAGGTTCTTCAAGACTCAAGAGTTGACCGTAAGTATGAGCCACAAGTTTTCTCGTAAACTTCTAGGCAAATTTTTCATAGGTTCTCCGCGCATAACTTCGTAAAATCAAGACAAATCTTGACCTCATCAACAACAAAGTTGTTCATTGAATTTAGGCTCTAGCGAGCATTGCTACATTTGCTTTCGCTTCGTTTTTAATAAGCTCGCAAAGCGCCAAGTTCTAGCACGTTTTCTACGCATCGTTATGTCAACTCGAGATCAATATAGACCTAAATAACTTCGAAGCTATTCATTAATACAAAGCTCCTGCGGGCGTTTCCGCATTTTTTTTTTTTTTGTCCCCTTTGCTTCTACGTACGTAGTTGGCTGAACACTGCAATTTTAACTAATTTGGCGTTACGACCAGAAAAATTTTGACGAAGCTTGTAGGAGTGTAATGTATAAATTGATTCCTGTTTAATTAGGTAAGGATAGGTTTGGTTAAAGGCAACAAGCACCCGGATTAATTTCCAAGTGTTTAGAAGGAAATTATTGATACCGATTGGTCTTCATTTATGTTAATGCAGTAATTACTTAATTACGCTTCGAGTCAAAGACATGTGGAACAGCCTCCCTGATAGCATCGTTGACGCTCCGAGTATGAATGCCTTCAAGAATAGACTAGACGAAGCTATGCAGTTGCATATGTTCAGTCTTGAAATGCCTAGCACCTTACGGACCTGTGGCAATAAGTCCAGCAGCTATCTCAATCAATTCGTCAGTTATGGAAAGATCGGGTTCATAAGGCCTGATCCCTTGTGGAATCACGTCTCGAAAAGTACAAGAAATGGCAACAGGCCATGGGCCAATTGCTTCAGCGCCAACATTTCTATTCTATGTATTCTATTCTAAACAGCACCATGGCAGGGTGGCCATGTGGTTGTGAAATTTCTGCTTGAATCAACGAGCAAATGGTTGCGTTAATGATTGCGCCAACAAGCTGTACAAATTATGCAATGTCCAGAAGCAGTAACAGACGAAATACGACGCACAAAATTATGCAGAAATTTGAATTATCTGTAATCTTTAATTTAAAATAATATGAGAGTGCAATGAAAGTGGTGAGCTATTAGCTTGCTGCTGTTCGCGGAACGTCATATATCTATCACTATTGTACTGTCAAGTGGTCAAATAGACGTTTCTCATGTAAATGTTCACGTCTCGGACAAATTTACGGCCGGACTCGCGGCCGGTCTCCTTAAATTCAGTAAGCATGGAATATCTCCCAGAGTAATGAACGTAGCTCGATGAAACTTGGTACACGTATTCATTAGGACCTATCGGTGATGCTTAGCTTGTGAATATTTTTGAAATTTCACCCTAATTCGTGAGTTATATGACGATACGTGCCGAAATTTGCAGTGAGCATGACATTTCTTCTACACTACTGCACAGATTTGAACGAAACTTTCAATATAGAAACCTAATCTCCTAACGGTAATATTTAACTTATGACAATTTTTTGAATTTTGCCTTCTTTTGCGAGTTTTTTTTTACTTCTACCTCATTCGTGATTTAAACAGTAATATGTGCTTAAATTCGCAGTAGCTACGTTCATTACTTTGGGAGATATTCCTTGCTCACTGAATTTGAGGAAAGTCGTTATGCTGAAAAGTTCAAGCAAAACTGTGTTTGTTGGAAGTTTATAGTATTTTTTGAGAATTCTCTAATCATGCTGTGAAACTCGACGAAGCGAGAAATAGTTGCAAAACAATATCTAGGATTATTGACCGTTATGTGTTTCAAGAGGATGAAATAAGGATTTGAAAAATCAAAACTTATTTTTCCTTATATATCAGTGTTTTTGAAATGGCATATAATTTTTCTGGTTTATTTATTGTTCCGCGCTCTCGGAGCCTACGTTGTTCCGCTTTATTTGTTTACGTCCTCTTGCTCCTTCTCAACTCGTGGCGCTGGACGTGCCTTTGGGGCTCCCGAGTCCAGATCTCCCGTTATTTTATGAAAAATTTAGTGAACAACCACTACAACATACTCTGCGTGGCCACTATATTACACCATCCTGTTGTGTGGCAAAATTGCATAAGTCTTCAGAAGCTTCCATCGATTTTTGACTGAAAGAAAACGTGTGACACCGTGACACGTCTGCTTACTCTGTTGGACTGCCAATTGAATTTGTTAAACTTATTTTTAGTAGCATACACTTTTGGCATTGTCACATTGAATACGTTTGGTAAGTTTTCTATTTTTACAATGGAAATGATCTCTGTTAGACAGTTGGAGTAATCAGTAATAGAGTTGAATAGTTCGATCAAAAGTTTTGAATTGGTCATACCCATAGTCTAGTATGGAATATATCTACTTGGCGAGCCGCGACTGAATTTTTCGAGCAAAAATGGTGAAAAACTATATTTTGTAAAGTTACAACTGCTAAGGTATGTAGCAAAAAAAATATTCGCCGTATTAAAAAATTTTACTTACATAAAAGTTGCACCCAGGTGTCGGCTTGAAAACGTAATTGACAGAATTTGCCTATCTCATTCCAAAAAGAAATGGCAGCCATTTCCGCACAGCAGGGCTACTCAGGACACCCCCCCGGGGCTATTAGGGACACCCCCAAAAATGCATTTACAGTAGAACCTCAGTTAGCAAAGGCTCCAGTTAAGAACAAATTGATTAAAAACAAAGAATATTGATTACATTTACCTCACTGAGCGAAAAAAAGTTCACTTATCACACAAATTACAAGCATTCCTGTATGCTTACAGATACAGAAAAAATGCTATAAGGCTGCCGATATGAAGCTTGCAGTGAACAAGGTTGTTGTAAATGCTTAATGGCATGTTCATGGATATGGTAATATCACATCAATAATACAGTAATATCCCATCAATAATAGGGTACCATCAACTGGGGGATTCAGCCTTGTTCATAATGATGGCCAAAGCGGGGTCATAAACGGTCATAAACAATGGCCAAAGTCACTCCGGCGTTTATGACCTGGTTTACAACCCTGGCGTTTATGACCCGACGTTTATGACCCCTGCGTTTATGACCCCGGCGTTTACGACCCCGCGTTTACGACCCCAGCATGAATCAAAAACGAGGCTGAAGTCACCCCAATTGATGGTAATTAATGTTTATGGTAATATCAAATCAATAAAGGAAAAACAAGTAAAAATCACAGAAAATGTCATTTATTCTACCTCTACATCGTCTACAATGAAAGAGGAGGACTTCAGAGAGCTGTTAGTAAAGGATGAGTACGCTCTGCATGCTTCAAATGTTTTGAAATGAAGTTTTATTCCCATTGTCCGGAGTAGCCCCGACGGACAGGGCTACTCAGGACAATCTTTATTTTGCGTCTGGCACCTTAGGAATAGCATATGGAATTTTTTTGACAATGCCATTCGATAGCCCTGGCAAAGAGCTATAAAATGAGCTTAAATTTGTTTATGAAATGTTTCATCGTAAGAAGTTATTAAGTTATTAACAAAAAAACGATCAAATCTGTCACGAGTAGCCCCGGTTGACAGTAAACTTAATAAAGTAATTACAGCTACCGTGACTACTTTTCCATGATGCACACACGATGACACGAAACACGCAATTCATGGGAGCGAGACTAAATAGAACAACAGAAGCAAGCACCCGGCATGCAACTGCGAAAACGAATGACGATCGCGGCAGCGGCAGCACGGTTCACAACGTTAATATACTCAATGCAAGAGAATGATTAATTATGATATATCTGATAAAGATTTGAAATATTTTCGGAAGCCTAAAACTATAACAATTTATTTCGTTACTTTGACATGGTTGATTTCAAAATAAATATTTTAATGCGAATTCATGAAAAACGTTTAAAATAAATTGAATAATGTTCATTTATATCTATAGGTGGGAGTAATTTGAGTAAACAACTGCGAATCGATTTATTATCCTTTAAATAAGAATCTTTGCATTGAAACTTCTGGAAGATGTGTCCACCGCAATATTTGTACAGTGGTATCATGAGTCAAAGCCGTCAACCGATCGTTGGATGGCCGCAAATATGTCGCAACGTTCTACCTATTACAGTCAATAGAACCTAAATAAACTCTGTTCATCAAAAGGACAAGAAGCTTATGTATCAAACATACGTGGTAGTACAATAAATTTTGAGATCTCCAGTCATGAGACTTAAATTCATACTCATAGGTGATCTTGAATTTCTGCACTGCGTTCAATTAAGCAATTTGTAAAATCATAAATTTCAAATAGGTACCTACTTATTCAATTTAATTCTGAATGAGTCGCGTCTGTTGAATTCTAATAGGGATCATTAATTTTTGCATCGTATTTCTGAAAATCAAGTATTGCATTTCTTTTAAATTAAAAACATTCTTTTACATCCAAAACAACGATTTTTTTCTTACGGCTTCTTTGATAATTGATGATCTCACTCATATAACTTGATATTTTAAATTTAATGATTTTGTCATTTCGATGACTAAACTTTCTTTGGTTCATTAAAATAAAATAATTACTGCTTATAAACAGGTGTTTAAATTTTGAAACAATTTTCCATCATTTAAATGTCACTGTGATATGTGGATCAAATCTATTTATTATGAAATTGAACTTTACAAGACCAAAAAAAGGTGTCTGACACCGTCTTGTCTAATGTCAACAGTCAACACAATGTTGCCATACGCCGTGAAAGATTAACAGTTTATCCCATCATTCCGTGTGGATTCGAGAACTTTGTTGGTATTGGTGAAATCGTGAGAATTTTCTGCGAAAGTTTACGTAATTTTTATTTTTATTTTGGAACATATTATTCTACAAAATTTGTCGATACGGATACACAACTAGTGTATGACTGTATGTATTGGAGGGAAGAGTCGCCGACTTTTTATCGGTTTTCGAACCACACACAAGCGAGTTAAAGGAAGTGCAGCTGTCCGGGTCACCGGGTGTCCGCAGTTTCTGACAAGCTCAGTGTAAGAGTATCAATTGTCACTTCGGTGTAAGGTGGTAAATTTTTGGATACATTTTCTTTTGTTAACATGATAATATATTACCTATACAGAATTCCATACTGGTTTCCGGTACGTTGGATGGATCAGGACGAGGTAAAGCTTGTCCGGGAATCTGTTGCGATGAGTTCCCATCAAAAAAATGTAAACAAAATGTAGTTGCAGTCACATTTACACATTAGAGTGGTCAGACTGCATTATCACATGTTCAGTTGACACTTGCTGTACAATTGGACTATTTTTAGGGTAAATTAGTTGATTGGCGTAACACATGCATGCAAACTTGTAAATAAGTTTGTGGCTTGTAAATAGTTTTTCATTACTCTGCGTAAATGGCTTTTCAGCAAAAATTACTTGGCGATGCATCTTGAAAATGGTTGGCGACGCTTTGGGCTTAAAAATCCATATATTGGTGACGCTGCTTCCACCTTCTGCACCCTGGCATTTTCACATGATAAGTTGCCTCTTAAGTCAAGCATGGAAAACATCTACCTTTAGGCAAATAAATAAATAATAGGGCCATGACTAGAGCTTTCCTGCCATTTCAGGAATTGTAAGCTTTCTGTCAGATGAATGCTTTCTGTCTAATTGTTAACAAAAGTACACAATCAGGCTGCTAGATTCCAAATGTCTAGATTTGTCACTTTGGAGCTGCCAGATTTCAGAAACAAGTAGGATTTCCAATCCTGAGTCATATGTTAAGACAAGTGTTAATATTGACTATTTTTAGTGTAAAATTAGAGATTAGAGGTAACACATACACAGGACTTGGTAAAAAGTTTGAGGCTGTTGGCTCGTGAATGGCTTTTCATGGCTGAGGTATGGAATTCATGGCTCAAAGAAATTAAATCATGGCCTGAAGAAATGAAATCATGGCTGGCAAATCCATAAAACCATGGCTCAAAAAATTCAGTCATTGCTTGCCAAGTAGATATATTCCATGCCTACTGTAATATAATTAGCAGAAAATAGTTGTTTTAAATCTGAAAAGCTCTAATAGAATGTACAATTTTATGAACAATTATTTGAATTAGCTTTTTGCTAAGATTTTATAGCTCCAATAATATATTATATGTGTTTCAAATGTTGAACTCAATTGCGCTATCTTATCAAAATTACATTTGTAAGTTTATCAGTAGTTAAAAATCACAGGTTGAAGAAATGGAATCATGGCTTGCAATTCCATAAAACCACTGCTCAAAAAATTCAGTCATTGCTTGCCAAGTAGATATACATTCCATGCCTGCTGTAGTATAAATAAGCAGAATATTTGTTTAAAATCTGAAAAGCTCTAATGGAATGTACAATTTTATGAGCAATTACTTGAATTAGCTCTTTGCCAAGATTTTAGAGCTCCAATAATATATTATATGTAAGTTTTAAAAGGTTGAACTCAATTGTGCTATCTTATCAAAAATTGTATAAAGGTAATTCATCTGATAAAACATTTTTTTGTTCACTTCTGGACGAGTTAACTTTCATGGTCTCCAAACTAGACAGAAGCCACCTTTGAACCAGATAAAAATGCCATGAATCTGGCCAGTATTGGAATTTTTCTACTTGTTTCTCAAATCTCACAACTCCAACACTACAAATTTTTAATACAATTGGAATCTTGCGGCCTGATCGTGCACTTTCCTTAACAATTAGGTAGGAGTTGATTCATCTGTCAGAAATCTTGCAGTTTTTGAAATGGCAGGAAAGTTCTAGTTGCTACCCTAAAGGTAGATGTTTTCCACGCTTGGCCAATTTAACCCATTCCCATAATCCCATGCACCATGGATTTCACCCTATTTATCTAGTGAAAAAAAAGAAAAACTATTTTTACCAGCAATTTTTAAAAATCACCTGTGAACATCAGAAAGTGGTGCTCTTCAAGCTAAAGGATTGGCAGTACTTATTTGTCTTGACAGTACTTATCATTGTTGGGCCCCTAGTCTTGGCCCCCCTGGGGGGCTGGAGGTGTGTAGTGACTTTGGGGGAGTACCGGTAGGGACTAATAATTCTCAGATTCTCAGATCAAAGACAGCAATTAATTGAAATTATTTTTATTAAATGTAAAGTTACATTCAAATAAATTATCTAAAATTTAGTTATTTTTCAAGATTTTATATTTAGAATGAAGTATAACTTCACAAGTGTCAATGTCAAAGTACCAAAAATGGGAAAGTTGCCAGTTTCTCTGAGTTGGCTGAGCAATACAACACAAAGTACATGTATTCAATACACCATACACAAATCATTATTCACTAAGTAAATTAAAAAATGAAGAAATAAGCAGTAAAATATCTTTGTTCTGTAGGCTGCAAAATCCTTCCATGCTGCACAGATCACAAGTTATGACAAGATGAAGTTGGGAGCTTGCTGTCAGACATTGCACTGTACATTGTTCAGGGCAAGATGGCATTTGATGCCATCTTGACGCAATACTGGTACTTTATGACATGCAATTATTTTCAGAAACATTTTGTGGGCAATTCTAGACTTGGAATATGCATTTATTCTTATTAGATTTTATAACATTTTATTTAGCAATCTATGTCAGGAGACTTTTGTAAATCATACATTTGATCTTATTAAGTGGACCTAGACTGAGTGCCCTTTGCCATGACCAATCAGTACTGCCAATCCTAGATTTGCACCATGCCAGAAAATCTAAATTGGCCTAATGATACATTTTTGCAATTGAAGTGAAAAATTGAACAGAAGCCATCTGTGAATAGGACAAAAACATCTATCTAATAAATTTGGCCAATTTCACCCATTCTTATGGTCCTTTTTTCAAGTTCTTCAGTGGAAAATAGGAAAAATGACTTATTCCCAGCTGAAATTTTTTAAAATTACTGTGAAGCAAAACTTTTTATTAATTATGATAGTACAAATTAGTCCTGCAATTGGCAACAGTTTCAGTTCAAATGTTTGTCTTCATCTTTTTAATGTTGTAAATTAGTAGAAGCAAACATGATCTACATATAGATTAATTAACATACCATAATATATTACCTATATACAGTAATATGTGCCAAGTTCATCATTTAAAATAACAATCAAGGCTTTCTAAAAAATGTCCTCGAATTATCTGTACATTGTGCTGTTTTCAGAATAGCCATATATTGATCGTCTAAATTGCTCATGCATCGTGATAGTTATATGCACGTGCAGTCGTTAAATTTATAGTTATGTATGGCAAAATGATTGGAAATGAATAACATTTAATTTCATTCAAAATATTCAATGAGGTCTGTTTCGAGTTTACTTGATATTTTTCTATGAATTGTAATCCTTAAAATTTCAATTATTGTGACATATTTCTTTAGAATTAAAAACCTCTAACGTCATTCAAAGGTGCTGATAAGATTCTTTTCTCCTAAAATTTTTACTGCAATGTCATCTTTTGATCCATTGTAAAAGGTTAAGTGTATATGTACTATACACACTCAATCTAGTTCATCATATCGAAGCATTCATTATGTCCTTAAATACATTCCTTTTTTTAAACTGTTTGATGATAATTGTTTCATAGTTATTTCAAAGGTTGGTTATTTGTAAATCTGTATCTATTACCTACGACAGTTAAATGAGGCGACATAAAAACGAAATATCACACGGATTAAAATTATAATATTGATAGGTATGTACTATAGTTTGAACGTTCTGACGTTTGATTTATTTGATTTGATTTATTCATTTTACAATATGCTTTTTATCATATTTAATTCTATAGGTATTAGTTTATAAATTTCAGTGCTGATGGGACGAAGGTAATGAGCACGCGTCACGCGACGCTTGCAGTGTGTTTGAAACACGCCTGAAATTATGATGTAAATTTGATTCTTCTCGCTGCACGACCAACTTCTGTGCTGCTCTCCGTAAATCGAGAATCGTATCAAGTTAAAATGTTAGTTGGTATTACTTGTGAAAATGTAACACTTATAGCAAGATGAGGTATAAGGATTGATCAAATTTCAAATGTGCATCGTGTCATTGATGTCACATAAAATGAAATTGGTTTTGGCGTCTATTCTAGCTGTAAAAGCTTCATCATTTTCGCATTTCAATTTGATGATTCATGTTGTGCTGTCGCAATCGATTCAATTAAGCATGCATCGCATTCAAACTTCTTGCTATGTGACGCAAAGCCTGCCTTCATATTGACTAACTTGGGCGTTATTTATCAATCAAAAGCTCAACTTTAATAAGTGTTTCTAACATAAATACATCATTCATAAATAATAACATAAATACATAAATGTATCATTCTAGGTTTTCTCTGAAACATTGAGCGGACCATGATTGTTTCCTTCAGTAGCAATTTTGAAATACCCGTTGGAATTTAATTGGTTCGCGAGTTTTTTTTGGTGACGAATTTGCGAAGGATTGTTTCCTATTAGGATATGCTCGTGATCAAATAATGTTTATGTCTTTTTGTTGAATCCATTTATGATTTCAGCCTGTCGTGTATTCACGTTTCATTTTTAGTGTTCGGCTAATTTGTTAAATTCGCTTTTGATGGTCAGTATTTCATTTCCAATGTTGTCATGTCAAATTTCATCTGGTCTGTGTTCAACTTACGACTTCTTAAGTTCAACATCGTCTTTTAATTGTGTTGAGTCGTTGTGTCCTTCTCTGTGCAGCTACGCTTGCTTTGTACTATGGCTTCTGTGCTGGTCTGGAGCCGCAGTAAGTCTTTTATTTCATTTAACCATCTAAGTATTTGCAACTTGTTTTGTTTTAATTGTTTGCGTTTCGAAACTAGTCTTGAGTACGGCGTTGAGTTTCCAGCCGATTGTTTTTTTGAACAGGTTTATAGTTTTTTAAACATTTCTGCTAACACGTTCTGTAATATTTATAAGATTGCTATAATAAGAAAGCTTTCGGCTTTCATACCTATGCCTACTGTTGTTAAAAAATGAATGCCCTAAAAATGAATGCCTCTCTTCAATTGGTTTAATTATTATTAAAGATCAACTGTCATTTTGAAGCGTAATTTTTCTGTTAATAATTTAGGCAAAATCCATATAACCTGACAGCTAAAATGGGAAAAATTTGCAATTTTTAGTTTGCATGGAGTTTTCTTAGTTGCGGAATTGAATTTTTTTCTTTGTTTTATTTCCAGACAATCAAGTTTCTGAATTATATAAAGTTACGTAATAAATAGACCTCTAATATGAGTAGCTTTGCTGATAAGAACGTTTCGGAGGCAGCTGGGACTTGAGAACTTAGTGACGTTGTAAACTTAAGTGTGCTTTGCGTATGACACTGTTGGATGTATTTCCTCACTCGGGCTTCTTATAAATCGCAGTTTCTAACAAGTATCTCACCCGTAATGTGTTTGTTTTAAAAATTGTGAACTGTACAATGGCGTCTCTATATATTAACTATTATTGCTTTTTAAATTGATCACTATATACCATGGGTTTGACAAAATATGGGAAACGCCTGACATTTTGACATCGTAATTTTTGAACATGTTATAAAGATATAAAAATCGCCAGATTTTATGTTTTATTGTTTATTGTTGCGGCTAATTGATACTTTATCTTTTCACGTATATTTTTAGTAAATTCTTTGTCTATCACCTAACGTATACCCTAACCCATAAATGGCAATCCTCTAACTTTCAAAGAGGCCTTGACGTTTCTAGAGGTACTTTCTCAAAAGTAATGAATGCTTTTGTGCTTTTGAAAGGGAATGAAAAACGTCCTCAGCAAAACACAGGTCTGGCCGAAGTTGCTTGAGACAGACGGTACTAAATCGAATTGTGAGGGATAATCGAAAGACCACGGCTGTTAGAATTGCTGCAGACCCCAATATACAGGTACATAACAGTTTCTATATATTAAAGATTTTCCGCCGAAAGCGGCACTGATTTGGATTCTACGGAAGAGCTGCAATTAGAACACCTCCGGTTTCACCTACAAATGCTTCAAAGCTTTTAGAGTGGTGTAGGAACCTTCAGAACTGGTCCCTCAGCAGTGGAAAAATATGATTTTCTCTAACGATACATAGCTTACTTTATTCCCGACCTCCGGCCGAGTTTACGTTTGGAGACAGTTTAAACTCTAAAGAGTCATTTAATCCCTATTCCCTCCTCCCAACTGTCAAACATGGCGGGGGATCTGTGATGATCCTGGGTGTTATTTCTTGAAAGTCTGACTGACCAATGATTTCTCTTCATGGAAGAGTCAACAGCAGTGACTATTTAGGAATTTTGGGGGACCAATTTATTCCAATGGTTTAAGCACTGTTTCCGAAGGCGAGGGGAACGCCATCTTTCAAGATGATAATACCGCGATCCGTAACAATTGGAGACTTTGGAGTTGTTGGCACGAGGAACAGTCTAATGTAGTTGAGTCTCTCATTTGGCCACCACAATCACCAGACCTGGGGCCATACTTTCAAAACTTGCTAAGTGAACGTAAGTACTTACGCTCTATTTTCTTGTCTATGATTGGTGGATTTTGCTTGCGTGGACGTCAATGATTGGTGGATTTTGCTTGCGTGGACGTCAATGATTGGCTGATGGACTTACGATCTCTTAATTTTTTTTGAAAGTATGGGCCCTGAATAATATCGAACATTCATGGTCGGTT
The DNA here is from genome assembly GCF_000764305.2 of Hyalella azteca. NCBI lineage: Eukaryota > Metazoa > Arthropoda > Malacostraca > Amphipoda > Hyalellidae > Hyalella > Hyalella azteca. The sequence continues at coordinate 121,207 of NW_025947728.1, forward strand.
TAGAGATGCCAGTCGGAAGTCGATTCCCGCCGCCATCGAATCTGGAAGAGCTGGTGGGAGTTTTAACTGAAGAATGGGTTAAAATTCCTTCGGAAACAATTCACAATTTGTAAAAGTCAAGGCCTACACCATACTAAAATATATTTTGAGGATTTCTCAGGCGTTTACCTTATTTAATCTAACTCGTGTACCTCTGCTTTGTGTTATTTATGCTGCTTCTCTTTTTCAAATTCTAGCGTGTCAACGCATCAAAGTGTTATTATTTGTGGTATTGGTTTACGTATTTGGTCTACTAACTTGCTTCTCTTATAAAATATGCAAGCTGCTTTAAGATTTACGCATCTTCTGCATGCACCATAAGCTCTCAAGGAGTGAGCTACGGGTTCATTAGATGAATCCGACCGACAGATGAAAAAATAAAGCCAGACAAGAATCGTAATCAATTAGTGAATTGACTTCGATTATCTAGCGAAGGGCGATGGGCCGCTTTCAGATTACTTATTGATGAACGCGATCGAATTCTGTATCGAGCGTCCGACACGCGATATTGCTGTGCCATGCAAGATTACCAGCATGGCCGCGACATTGTTATAATTAAACAGTCTAACATCTTGCATTTCTTCAGCAATCGGTTCAATTACTGATGAAATACTTAAGTTTTGTTGTTTCTTCAACCCACGGTCGTCGTGAAGATTTAAGTGAATTTCAGTCATACCCTATAGGACTTAACCGTGACATTGCGTGTTTGTCAGAATGTCGTTACTGAGTGCACGTTGATTTTGTTTCATGCCAAATTATCGTACTACATGAATTTAAGCACGCAGGACAGAACGCAAGATATTTTGACAGAACGCAAGTCAGAAACGCAAGAAAGTCATTTTGACAGAACGCAATATCAGAACATATTTTGACACAAGACAGAACGCAATATTATTTTGTTGCTGGGCGGGTCCGCTCTGGTCTGGACACCATTTAGCGTAGAGGAAAAAAATGTAGCCTCCTGGGTTTCAGAAAGGGGGTAGTTGTTTTTAAGTTTAATTTAGAAGTACCGTTTTTCTTTGTGGAATGCAATTCAATGACAAATCTATTCATAGCAACGCAGAAAATTATCGTAAAATACTTTTAGTTCACGTTCAAATTTCTGGTTATATTTAGTTCATTAGTTAATTATTTCAATTGTGTGTAGTTTTGTTATTGCGTTGAATTGAGTAATTAGTTTAGCCTCATGGTTTGAATTTGTGGCAGAACTCGGCTGTCTTGCTTGGGGTTGAATGTTGCTTGTGGCCTGCAGTGTGTCGCGAGCTGCCGCCCAGTGCGTGCATACATGCGCGTCTTGTCGCATCTTGCATTACCACGCGCAACTATGATCAGAAAGATTTTATGAGGCCATAAATCTTAGATTTCAACTTTTACACGATGAAAATGCAGTAAAGATTAATATGTTGAATTAACAATCGAAGCAAGTACCACCGAAATAATGATCTGAAGTATTTCACATACACGATGGAAATGAAGTAAAGATTAATAAATTGAATTAACAATCGAAGCAAGTACCACGGAAATAATGACCTGAAGTATTTCGCGGTGCAAATTGTATTACAAGTTATACATGTTGGTAACACTCTCGCAAATACATTAACTTCGCCTTCTTATTCCTTTCTGAATAATACCGGGAAATTAAGGATTATTATTGAATACTTAAGAATATTGAACGAGTCTGTAAGAACAGTGTAAGATTGAGCATCTAAATATGTCAGGGTGTTGCCTTTCATGCTCCTCAGTTTTAAAACTTGATAATATAAATTAATAAATGACTTGGTAAAGGTTTCAAATGTTTTAGAAATGTCAAATTACTTGCCAATCTGGATTTAACCTTACAGATATATATTGTCTTTAGGTTACGATATTTATGCGCATTGTCTTGGTGGCCCAGTGGTTAAAGTTCAGAGTACCAAGATTGGCGCAGAGAGGCGCGGGTTCGATCACAGCTCTGTGCGTCAGTTTCTGGTCAGAATCGGCAAGGAGGCCGGGCGGTTAAGCATAGCAGAATTGTAGCAGTGAGTTGCGAGTTCGAGACCGCAACAAGCTGTGAATATTCTGCTGTGTTAAGAATCGGCGACAGGCCTACGGCCTAATAAATGCTGAAACCGCTATCATTATTTATTATTATTAAACTCAGGATGGCATGCATATTATATATAAATAATCTAATCAAGGAGAAATGTGTTATTAATTTGTGTGGGTATGTACTTTGATAACCTGCGTCATTGGCGCTGGTCTCTCCTGTAGCATTATGACTCTGGCCTGAAAAAATTAATAACGCGTGTGACTTATTCTTGTAAGGAAAGAATTATCCGTACTGGTGAACTATAATCTCTGTTGATTTTTTATTTTAAACTTTCTTTCTTGACTGAATTCCTTGCAATTTCCATTGGATATAAAATATTAATTAAATTGCCGTGAATCTTCGAAGAGTTTAAAATCTCATTCCCACAGCACTTCATGCTACAACTATATTCTTGAAATTTTATTTTGACGTTTTATTGTCATTAAAATAAGTGATATTGGTACACTTACATCTTCGTTACAAGTTGTCACTCGAATGAGCTTCCTTGCTAAATTTCGTTGACGAGCCGAAGTCTTATTACCGTAATGAGTGATGAAGCTAAATATGACTGTGGTGTAAATGTAGAAATTTTATTCTCCTTGTTAACTGCATCGGGATTTTTTCTTCTATATTCGAGCCGGAATACTGAATTTAATGGAGCTAATTTATCGTTCGTAATAATGATTGTTTTTAATATGTACGAGCTGATACAAAGAATTTGGGCATATTTTTTGCTATAGTAGACCCTGTAAGTGGAACATGTTTCGTTCCAGATTCTTAGCAATGATTCGTATATTGTAATCCATCGGGCAATGGCAATCTGTATTTGTAACCAAAACATACACTTGCAGGCGTGAGAATGAAATTAGCAACAGGATTACCTCTGATCCTATTGTTACCTCTCTGAGGTAGTTACTGAACAGCTTGCATGCATTCAAAGTGGTATGGTATTTTTAATTGTAAAAAAGGTTATCTAAGATCTAATGTTTACCGCCAACCATTACATTTGGAAGCCATTACAATGTAATTTCAATGGCTATAAAGGTTATGATACGTTATAACTTGCCATTATTTGTCTTAGTTTTGCTTCTCATTTAAAATTCAGAATAGCTGCGTGAATTCTCTAAACCATGCATGCACCACTCCATTGAAGAGCCTTCCTATAATAATAAAATCTGTTTTTAAAAGCAAGTACCCAATAAAACTAATTATCTAATACGGCTGAAAGTGTTGCTGCTAATAAAAATTATACGGTATTTCAGGTGCAGCTAGTCGTCTGTTTTCGGTGGCCGCTGTGAAAAGAATGGCTCCCAGACCTCTGGTGTTCTGCGGCCCGTCGGGTGAGAGAAAATAGCTTTATTCTCCTTACAAATAATCTGGCAGAATTTATGCTGCCTGGAACTGCCTTACCTACTTAATTTAGTAACAAATTATTCTAAAAATCATCCTTCTATTTACATAGCGGAATAAATATTTCAACAAAGTGTGATATAGGTAGTTTTACATCTGGTCGTGACATGCGAGAATATTTCTTTGCACCTCATTATAATGCCTTTATAAATAAGTAATTAATGTATTTCATGGTGCACTAAGCAAAAATGCATTATGTTATATTTCATGTCAACTTATTAATCATACTAGCCATTCAACTTAGACAGATCGTCATTCATTGTAAGCTTTAATAATTAAATTATAACCTACATTATAAGAGTCACAGATTATATAAATTTAGAGAATATCAACTAATCGCTCAAAAAACGGGAGGACAATTATTCTTTACCTTATCTTTATCTATTTACTTTAAAACCAAGTCTATGTGTAGTGGTTCCTGAGACTGCTACGTCCAAAACACATACTAATGGTACTTAGCGAGCCAAAACGAATAACAAATAAGATATTTCCCCGTCTGTCTGTCTGTCCCAATATCGGTATCTCATGTGAGGCGTAGAAACCAAATGACAAATTCATCATTTCCTTGTCACTGATATCTGATGCCAGGCGCAGGCAAAAGCACGCTGCTCAAGAAGCTCATGGCCGACCACCCTGACCGCTTCGGCTTCTCGGTGTCACACACGACGCGGTCGCCTCGCTCCGGCGAGGTGGACGGACGCGAGTATCACTTTATAGACACGGACACCTTCACGCGACAGCTGCAGGCCGGGGCCTTCCTTGAGACTGCCATGTACAGCGGTGAGCCGAGGGCATCTACGACCAAAATTTAGTGCGTCTGTCGCTCCGTGATAATATTAAAAAATTTGATTATCCGCGAAAGTTACTGGACAGAAACTAGATGTTGTATTGATTGTCTCTTAATGTCCCCTTTGTAGTCATTTTTCTTCTAACTATTGGTACCCCTCAGGGGGGACTTCTGACGTGTGTCTGTGCTCGTCAGAAGTCCTATGGGATTTCGCGTTCCTAGGCGGATTGTTCCTGAGCGCCCCACCGCTGAGCTCGCGGTGTCTAACTGTAGGTCTCAGTTGTAGGGTTAAGTTATTATGTAGGTAGGATTCCTTACATTAAGTTATTATGTAGGTAGGATTCATTACATTAAGTTATTATGTAGGTAGGATTCCTTACATTAAGTTATTATGTAGGTAGGATTCCTTGCATTTCCCTTCTCTGTCTCTCTCGTGCGGGCGGCCGACGTCCCGTGTAAGCGACCTCTTGTTCGAGTGTCTTCGTTTCTATTGCTTTTCACCTGTCCCTCCTTGTCACTTCGTCTCTTTTGAGATGCTAACGCTGCTTCTTTCGAGCCAGCTTCAGCGGGCTTGACATACGAGACCTTCCGCCCCTTGTGGGTGATGAATAATTGAGACCTTTCACCTCTATGGTGATGTTCATCTTGACTTTCGGTGCGAGATAGCTAGTAGCTGAAGCGCTAGTAAACATTTGGCCACTAAACTATCAAACTAACTAACTGTTGGTAATTAATTGTATCATATCTGCATGATTTTCTCATTATTTTATCATCACGAATTTTTTTCATATTGCAGTGATGTGTTCATTGCTCACCTCTTTGAAATGAATGTTCATCAAGTTGTTGAACTTTCAGGCAATCATTACGGCACGAGCTACCGGGCGTTGCTGGACGTGCTGGAGAGCGGCCAGTGGTGCATCCTGGACATCGATGTGCAGGGCGTGCAGCAGGTCAGTGCTGGACATGACGTGCAGCAGGTCAGTGCTGGACATGACGTGCAGCAGGTGAGTGCTGGACATGACGTGCAGGGCGTGCTCTTACTCACTAATTTTCATCGATTTCCACCTCGAAGTGTCTCCTTTTGTGTAGCATATGTAACCGGGAATAACTCTTCCAATTAGGAATTGTTTTTCTTTTATAACGTCCCCACTTGCACATTTGTACGTTTTGGCTTAAACGTTGTCACGGAGACGTTCCAGTCCAGCAATAATCTCCTTTTCCAACCTTCACCGTCACATGTGGTTTTTAATGTAGGTACTTGAAAAAAGTGTCGCTATTTCGAGACTCTAATTCCCGGTAATTAAATGTCTGATTGCTCGTTATATACGCGCCTCGTTGAAGGCTAGACACATGTACATATTCGACTCCAGTGCTCATATCAGTTAGTATTAAACTGGTGTTTTCTTTTTCAGTTGAAGCAAAGCAAGCTTCTAACTTCTCAGTACGTCCCCGTGTACGTGTTCATCTTCCCTCCGTCGATCGAGGTAAGCGGGTTACTTCCTGGTCGGAAATTGGGTTGAATTTTCGGAAATTGGGTTGAATTTTTATTCTGGGAGTTAATCTCAAGATAAAATTTTTGATTACCGACCCGGTTAGAAATTACTGGCAAAATGATACATATATCCGTAGAATATAATCCTATTTCCTAACTCTGTGTGTGTAAGAAGAGGAAGGGATTTTCGTTCGTAATAATGTGAAATGTGTATGATTATTTTTCCTGCAATCTGATTAGAATAATTATTGAAGGTCAACATTCCTTCAGCATGCATCACTTACGTTCGCAGAATTCAGGGTCTGGCAGGGAAGAATGGATGATATGAGCAGACAATATGAGAGGGATGGGGTTAAACAGTGGGCATTTCTGCGTGTTTGGAGCCGTCATTTCTGTAGCAATGGAAACGTCGTTGATATAGAATACACCCACCAGACATAGACGTTGAATTAAACCTTGTTTCGTTGAATCAACGTTGATTAAGCGTCGTTTCAAGGCCATTTTTCTGTGGGTTGTGTGTTCGTATATAATAAACGGGTCGTTCTGTTACAAATCAAAGAGACGTTTCCTGATTTATTTCAACATTTCCCACCGCAATCATCAATTCTTCCTTGCCGGACCCTGTTTTACGTCCACTCGGTCCACATAATAAGTCCTTGATATTTTCACGATATTTTGATCATTGCAGCACCTGAAGGAGCGGCTCACAAGTCGCCAGACTGACTCGGCAGAAGCGATTGCGCTGCGGCTGGCGAAGGCCGAGGCCGAGATGGCGTACGGCCACCAGCCCGGCAACTTCGACCTGGTCGTCGTCAACGACGATCTCGAGGCCGCCTACGCCAAACTAAACGACTTCTTAAGTCCTTTACTGGCCGAGTCTGGTGACAGCTAATATACTAATCAGCACGCAACCTACGAGGAATGTTGGACCAATCCCTAGCATTCATGTTAGTGGCTAACAAACACGCATTTTTCACCGAATGAAATGTTTGTATTCAGTGGGACTCATCTCATTCCAAGTTCAAATAGTGACTGATATAAATTGATCTATATGAGGTGTCACTGTGTGGGAAGTTTATTGCGTTATGCTCTCTGGTCTTATTAACATCATTTTATATCATGTGATCAATTATGCTTTGTACCATTGAAAAACCAGTTCGAATCATGTTGAAAATGAAGTAAACTTCGAATTCTTCTGTCAACTTCCACAAATAAAATTTTATTCATTCAACAGTGTATCTACTTGGAATAAACAAAGTTATACGGGATGACGAGCGTCATTTGGCCCGGAAAACATAATTTGAATTATAATTGCCTGGTGTTAATGCTAATTAAATTCACTGCCGCCTGTAAAATGAATGAGCATTTAGAGGACGTCGATTTGTGGGGGCTTCTGTGTACTCTTTATGGGCATCGGGTTCGTATTGCAGAATAGCAATCATTTTAAAATCATATTGTCAATTAACTAACCTAATTTTATCAGCAGGGATACAATTAATAAGCTCCCAAGCATGCATTTTACGGTTATTTTGCTGCTAGGCCAGTCGAAGACACAACGCTTGTTTTATATACCACTACATCCTATGATTGTGACTCTCGCATTTCAACTAGTCTTTATATGTTGTGCTGGATTCTACTTACGTCATCTGACGATAGTTTTGATGCATGTTTTATGCCTTTCACTCATTCAATACTCGAACTGTGTGTGAAATATTGCCTAGTATTTATATCAATTGAGTTGTAACACTCAGCGTAGATCCGAATTCAAATCGTTATTACATGACTGTTCAGTTAATGTTTAATGTATGGAGCTAGAAATTCCAGTACAGTTGCTCAAAAATAATCGAATTTTCGCATGCATGCTATGTTTAGAAAGTAAATTGTGCAAAAGTTTACTCCGGCTCGTGAGCAACTAATGCGTTACTAGGAAAGAAAAAGACATCATTTTGTAAACAGCGGTGAGGAAAACATTGTTCTCTGTAAGGTGAAGGGCTACTTTTGATTGGGATACACCATAAATTAGTCTAACAAATATAAATTTGTTGAGTGTACCGTATAGTCCAATTTGGGTACGTTTTTCATTGTTACTAAGGCTTCTTTAGTCTACTAATTATTATTTAAGTTTGTGACCTGCATTTCTCGTGAGTGTACTTCAATTATTTTACATTTACTAATTTTGGGCATTATTTGCACATAACGACAGTACCATTGGTAATATTTTTAATATTGGTTCGGACCTGATAATAATTACCATGTGTCGTTCACAACGATATCTTGGCCCCATTTTTTTGTTTTCCATTTGATCGTTTCCATCGATACATGAATTTTTTGTTGCCAATTTACGAATTTGTCTACACGTGTCAAGTGATTATCACCTAAGTTTATTAGCAGCAAAACTGCCCTGTGCCCTGCACCAGACTCGGGTCATTTTTTAGCAGATTCACGCCTGAAATATGATAATTTTCTCGTCTGCATCCTCGTTGATATAAGTAGTACGGTACTTCCTGCACTGAGCTTGTACGAGTTTTTATTGCACGAGCTTTCCAAAAGATGCAAGATTTCGTTGAGTCTGTACCAATTTCTTTTTTGTGCTGACGAAAATGCGCTACAAATCGCATGTGTGCGTGTGACCTAAAGTTTTAACTTTGGTAGAAGTAGGAAAATAATGACTTGATATTTATGGGATTAAAGTTATGGATCAGACCGTGATAAATGATGTTTAATTCGAGCTCTTTCGTTCATAGCATTTTAATAATTTAATGGTTCAAATAATGGTTCAGTCAAAGATGTACTTCGATGAACAATATAGCATCAAGGAAATTGTTCGCCACTTTTTGTGTCTAAATAATGTACGTGTTTTTTACGCCTGCGTTGCCATGACATGAGTTAAATGAAAATATTCCTGCTACTTATAAGTAGAATCTCGATCGTGTATTAATCCATGTGTTGGTAACAGGTGTTTTAGTTCGTGCTTAGGTCGATTTTTTTTGCACTTTTTCTATAATAATTGGTTTGTTGTTGATAGCTATCGGCACCTGTATTTTATCGCGGGATATAATTGTTAGTGGAATGTTTTCGTTATTTCTGGTGTTTTGCTTGGAAGTAAGTAATTTCCGCAATGTAGGACAATAATTTGATGTAGTTACCGCGTTGTTCGTCGTATATTTGTTAATTGAGAGCACACAATGTTCCTGTCTCATGATAATGCTCAGGCCAATCTCCCCACTATGGTGATAGTCAATAAAATAACGATAATAATAATTCAATGGTAGCTCTGCATTTATAATCTTTGTTGTGACTTCAATACGTGTTCACTCAGTCCGTAACTGGTACCTGGCGTTGTGATGTTTCAAGAGCTACGTAGAAATTAATAAATTTGCGTACCGGTTGTATAGTTGATTTATTACCTTTACTTGTCAAATACTTTATTGCGAGGGATTAAAATTTCTAGAATAAGCTTACTGTGACTTGCAGGATATTTTTCTGTTGAGTCAATATTTTTGTTTCTTCTGGAATTTTGTATTTATTTTTGAGTAACTATCATTATTTGGGCATCAACCCCAGTTTCCGGATATTCTGAAATTTTAAAGTCAAATAATTAGTGTTGGATAATTTTTCTAATGTCCATGTAATAGGAACGAATATACAAATTATATTGTCCTATCTAGTTTGCAATTTGGTATTATATAAGCTATAAGCATATGGGTAAATTTATATAGTTTAATATGTTTACCAAGTTTGCGATGGTTCAGTTATGATTTATTCTAAACGAAATTTTCTAAATCGTTCACTCGTAATACGGTGTACAACTGAGCATTCAATATTGCATTGAATATACATATTTTTATTTGTTATTTGATTGTACAAAGGAAAAATGTTGATAGAAATGTATGTTTGCAAACATTGAAAATATCGATCAAATAATTTTTATTCCCGAACACTGATCGGTTTGTGGCAATCGCAAGTGAAAGTGCGGGCCGGGAAAGATCCGGCAGATGATTATTGGTAATAGTATTAGCGGTGTCACCATTGATTTGGCTAATTTTTAGAGTACAAGGATGGGAGCAGCAATATATGGGTTCGATCCCCACTTCATGCTACATTTCTGGTATAATCGAGGAGCAGGCCAAGTGGTTTAGCAGCGCAAAATTGGAGCAGTGTGTTTTGTGTTCGAGACCCGCAACAAGGTGTGAATTATATGCGATATTCAGTATCGTCGGCAGGTTCAACGATCTAATTAACATTGACACTGCTATAGTATTGGGTCTGTCTCTGACTCTGAACATCGCAGAATTTTAACAGTTTATTAAAATTCTCCAATATGAAGCTTACTGCTTTAGTATCCATTGTACGTAATTAACCGCCCGGACGCCTCACTGATTTCAAACAGTAATCTACACAGTTGGCTGGATGGATCGTGTATACAACCCAATGATCCTATTCTGTTACTCATCGTACCAAACTCCTGGGCTATCCTGACGAGTGGTTAAACTAATTTTCAGCTTTTTCTTAGAATAGAATAGAAGTGTCGGCATTGAAGAAAATAGGCCCATAACCCTGTTGCCGATTCTTGAATTCTTGCTCAATTATACTTTTCCAATACAAGTTAGAGGGCAGATATTCAAGCTCTCATGCCATTCTTAGCCTAAAAATACATTATTTATCAATGTAGAGAAACCTGCAGAACAAAACCTCGTGTTGCGTTTAAACTATTTACATCTGTTCTAGAGCTTCATGAAGGTAAGATGTGTTCGATTCCTTATACCCAACTTAAATCCAAATTAATCAAACATTATTCTACATTATATGCAAATAAATTTTGAAGATCGATTTCTTCTTCTGCGCAAGTTCATTTTTGATAGGACTCGTCCAGGAATATTACATAATATTACATATTTCCGTTGACAACACAGCCCGAATTCTTAGATCGAAGCCTTTACTCATTGTAGGCAATTTTCATCACACGTCTGGGAGCCACGTCATTAGACGGTCGTAGTGGCAGTATCGCGTCCTGCAGTTACTAAAGTTGGATTGCAAACATGAATATTTTTAGACTTGGTGGTGACCTAGCTCACTTATTAGCTATAATAATTCTTCTTCTAAAAATATGGACGACAAGGTCTTGTGCTGGTATGTATTATTAATAATTGAATCAGAAACCTTGTTATTGTTTACTCGCTCTATTCACCGAAACCGAATGCCGGGTCAAGTTTCAACAGGAAAGACTGTTGTGGCTATTCTCCTGTTGACTAAGGCTTTAAAGAGGCATATACCTAATTCAATATACTAGCTTGATTCCTGCAATTTGCAAATGCTACCTATATATAATATTTTTGTGCCTGATTTCCTGTTGTGGAATGTTCAAAACTTCAAATGTTGGCCTACCGACTTCAGACTTGGGATTCTTCAACTTTCAAGTCCCATTGAAAATTGTTACTCAATGCAAGATTGATAAAAGTTTCACACAAATATTGTTTAATATTTTATCAAACAAGAATTGATTGTTCCCACTTCCTAGGCTAAAGAGGCAGCTGAGCCCTCTGAGCCCTGAGGCACTGGTGGTGGCCCTGGTGGGGGGGCTGCCCCTGCCAGCCTGCCAGGGGCCTGGGGCTGAGGGTGTGAGCAAGCTCTGGTGACTGGTCGTAGCTTACAAATCAGGATTGGATTTCTAACTTGTTACTGAAATCTTATGGCTCATTGGCTCCAACCTCCAGAGGCAGCAATTTTCAATTCATTTGTAATCTTGTGCTTGTGGCCATGGTGCCAATCCATAGACCATAGGTTATTCAAAAGAACCTGTTCTTAGGGTAAACGCGGTATATTCCGACACTTTAAGGACGTATCAAGAAATGAAAAACTATAAAAAAAACCGCATGCGTTACGTAAGTTCTGTTGCCTTCACATGACTCTCAAAACACTTCACTACGCGTCAGCAACAATGAAAAGTCACAAAATGTTGCCATATTTATTAAAAAGCCTTTAGAATGGAAACCTACCAAATCCCTATATTCCGTCACTTTGTGTGGCAAAATAATATCGTATTCTGTTTAGGCACAGTCTCTTAAAGTGTTCCAGCAACATATTTTCCATTATTAATTATTTAAATATATTAACTTGTGGTGCAGTAAGATACCAAATTGTTTGAATTCTAAACAAACATGGCGCATTCATCCAGATCCTAGCGCCAGCAGTGGCCATTCAAGGAACTACTTTATTACTTAGTATATTTACTATGATAATAATAATATATTATTCTGCTTAGGCACAGTCTCTCAAAATGTTGCAGCAATACATTTTCCATTGCTAATTATTCACATTTATTTATTTGTGGTGCAGCGAAAATGCGAAATATTGCATTGTTTGATGTCATGTTGTGTGACGTGTTCTTTTGTTGTTGTGTGACGTCACCGCAGTTAAGGCAGTGATCCCAGTGAATATGAAAACAGTTTAGTATTGCGATCGATGTTATTTGTGAATAATATTTTCGATTGTGCTAATACTATAACATATTTCTGATGGTGAAATAATTTTGATTGTGATATTGACACTTGCCAGTAGTATCAACATTTGAACATCGAAGTTCTAACATAATTAATTACGAGGTAAAAGGACTGAGCAGAGCTGAGATCATTCATGGCTGAAGCTTCTTAACTGATGTCATAATTGTCATTGTCATTTTTTACGTCATTGATATCATTCTGGAACCAACGTAAGTAACTAAGGAATTTCCCAGTTCAAATATTTATTGATATATATATATCAATTTCAAAACTTTACATATTTCTAAAGGGAGTTGTGATGAGACCATGGGAGTCGAACCGTTGAGTTTAGACCATTGCATTGATTGCAACTTGCAACAGGGGCCCAAGGGCCAAGGGCATGGGGCCTTGCGAAGGGTTAAGACCGCGGACCGCCGCACGGCGGTGGACCGACATAAGTACCTCTCTTCATAGACTTCCACTATGCATGTGGCCCAATTGTACTCTTTATAACTATCTAAAATATTAAGCAGAAGCCACCCATCATCCCATGCTGAATTGTTGTTGGTTGTTGCAGAATTTTTGTCTAATTCACTGCACTGGACACTGGTGCTGGTGGGCTTCTTCTCCACTTCCTAATTGTGCTAGCCTTCTTTCCAAGTGGACCAAGCCATGAAGCCCATGATAAGCTTTCCAGCCATTTTTGAAGCTGAGATTCTTGACAGATGAATTCTCTTATTTGATAGGTTTAAAAATGCAAAACTGGGCTGCAAGTGCAACCTGCAAGATTAAAAACTTATTAACAAAAATTCAACTATCAAACTACCGTCAAACGGGATAAAAAGGGATGGGCGGGGTAAATTGGGACATATGTCCCACATTTCATAGAAATGTTGTAGCAGCTAAACTAATCAAAATATTGCAAAACTAAAAATAGTGGTGTAAACGTCAGCATTTTTACTACCTACCTCATTTTACGGTATGTATTATGTATAAAGCTAGTCAAGAAATCAAACATTTACTATCTCGAAAAAATCGCTGAAAAAAGTGTGAAAAGTGCGATTTTGGAAAGGTACCTCTGCTAATGTCTGAAGCAAAAAAAATATTTGCCATATTAAAAAATTTTATATACATAAAAGTTGCACCCAGGTGTCAGCTTGAAAATGTAATTGACGGAATTGTCCTTTCTCATTCAAAAAAAAATGGCAGCCATTACCGCATGGCGGGGCTACTCGGGACACCCCCCTCCCAGGGTAATTAGGGACACCCTTAAAAATGCGTTTACAGTAGAACCTCAGTTAGCAAAGGTTCCAGTTAACAAAAAAAATTGATTAACAACAAAGAATTTCATTACATTTACCTCGCTCTGTGAAAAAAATTCACTTATCGAAAAATTAGTGCATCATCGGTCCTCACAAAATTGTACATAGAATGCTATACGTATACAGCAATCCCTTGATTAGCACGGTTTTGAATACCGCGGTTTTGATTACCGCGGAAAAAAAATGTGCGACCTACCCTTAATCTACGCGGTGCCAGTTTTGATTAGCGCGATTTTTTTTCACAACGCACCATTTTCCCGCCTCTAGCCAGAGGTGTTACGTTCGTAACAAAAGTGTTACTTTGTGCTTATTAGATCTTTTGTTACTTTTGTTACGACTTTTGGAAAAATTCGCCGAATGTTGTTACTTTATGAATTTCAGCCAATAATTCTTTAAATAAGGTCCCGTTCCGTAGGCACTCGTGCTGACTACAGAGTCGGTTTAACCGCGCTTTGTCTCGTTCATTCTTGTTCATAACTCGAATGGTCGAGTTCAGCAACGTTCGCCGGTAAGTGCGCCATGCCGGTGCTCTAGTTACTCGTTAGCCTTCAACTGGTCAAGATCGCTGCCATATCTACTGCTCATTTTTATCAAACTACATAATTTTCCTTGATAAATTACCGTCATAATTATGGACAAAAAGGGAACGCGTAAACATAAAAATATCACTTTGGAGACTAAGCTTGAAATAATTAAGCGTTTTGATAATGGTGAAACGAAAACGAAGATTGGTGAAGACCTAGGGTTTCCCGTGTCAACAATACGCACGGGAAACAATACGATAATTCATTCACATTTTTTAAATTTATTTCCCCTATTATTTAGAAAAAAATATGATGAATTTTAGTGGAAAAAAAATTATTATGTAACTTTGCTATTTTTGAGGATTCATTATAATTATTCCCATATATTCTTAAGTTTGATTAGCGCGGTTTTGCTTAACACGGTAAAACTCGGGGATTTATTAACCGCGTTAATCAAGGGATTGCTGTATAGAATTATACACCGGGCGTCATAGAATGAAAAGTAATTGACCTAAACTATGATTTATTTCTCCAAAACATATGATGGTTGTCACTAAAACATTATTTTCTGTTTCAGGTATGTTTTTCACAATCTTTTTTGTTATAGTGAAATCACCAGACTTAATTAAAATTGTGCAAAATTACAAACCATCCTGTAAGCTTACAGATACAGAAGAAATGCTACATGGCTGCTGATATGAAGCTTGCAGTGGACAAGGTCGTTGTCAATGCTCAATGGCATGTCCATGGATACAGTAATATCACATTGATAATACGGTAATTAATGAATATGGTAATATAATATCAATAAAGGAAAAACAAGTAAAAATCACAGAAAATGTCATTTATTTTACATCTACATCATCAACAATGAAAGAGGAGGACTTCAAAGTACTGTTAGTAATGGATGAGTAAACTCTGCATGCTTCAAACATTTTAAAATTAACTTTTATTGCAAGTGTCCCGGATTACCCCGTTCCCAGGGGTAAATTGGGACAGTTTTATTTTGCGTTTGGCACCTTACAAATAGCATTCGGAATTTTTTTTGAAGATGCCATTGGATAGCCCTTGCAAAGAGCTATAAAATGAGCCTAAACTTGTTTCTGAAATGTTTCATGGTAAGAAGTTATTAACAAAAAATGCTCAAAACCGTCCCTTTTTACCCCGTTTGACGGTACTATGTAGTGTGGTGGCTAGATATTATTAATAGGTATGAATATTCTAATCTAATTTCATAAGGATGGAAAACATTTAAAATATTTCAGGCTTTCAGCTGCCACAGCACAATCTTTATATCAATAAAATTTAACTACAACTTTATAGCAAGATCTCAAAAAGCTATATTTTTATTGTTTGATAGTCAAACCCTATAAATTGTAGTTTTGATTAGTGTTATTTGAATGGCTTTTATTGACTAAAAGCCAGATAAGTGCAGTACCATCAAACAGGGTAATAAAGGATGGTTTTGAGCATTTTTGTTGGTAACTTCTTACAATGAAAGATTTCATAAATGAATTTGGGCTTATTTTAAAGGTATTTGCAAGCACTATCATATGGCATCTCTGAAAAAATTCCATATGCTTTTTGTAAGATGCCAGACACAAAATAAAAGCCTCCTGAACCAACCCTGGGAAAGGGGTAATAAGGGACACTTGAAATAAAACTCATTTTTAAAACGTTTGAAGCATTAACAGTGTGCTTATCCATTACTAACAGTACTTGTCTTCCTCTTCCTTTGTAGATAATGTAGATGTAGAATAAATGACATTTTCTGTGATTTTTACTTGTTTTTTTTTATATTTTCTTTATCCATACATTACCATATTATTGATGTGATATTACCTAATCCATGGACATGCCATTGAGCATTGACCACAACCTTGTCCACTGCAAGCTTCATATCAGCAGCCATGTAGCATTTCTTCAGTAGTTAGGTAAGTTACTGAATGGCTTGTAATTTTGCACCATTTTAATTGAGTCAAGTTAATTCACTATATCGAAAAAAGATTGTAAAGAACATACCTAAAATACAAAGGAGTATTTTAGTGACAACCATCATATTTTTTGAGAAAAAAAATCATAGTTAAGGTTAATTACTTGTCATTCTATGTTGCCCAGTGAACAGTTCTATCTGTCTATGACATTCTATGCACAGTTTGGTGATGACCGATGATGCACTAATTTTTTGTCAAGTCGCTGAGCAAGGTAAATCTAATTAAAATTCTTTGTTGTCAGTTGATTTTTTTTTTTTTGTTAACTGGAGCCTTTGCTAACCAAGGCTCTACTGTAAACACATTTTTGGGATATCCCTTATTACCCCAGGGGGGTCCCTTATTAGTTATTACCCTGTTGTGCTGGAATTAGATACCGGTACACTAATTCTGTCAATCACATTTTTAAGCCTACACATGTGTGCAACTTTTAAGTAAGTACGTACAACTTTTTAATACGGTGATTATTTTTTTGCTACTGTCAACCAGGGCTACTCGGGACGGGCGGGGGTAACTCGGGACAGTCCTCCGACACAGCGTAAAACGGTTTTCATAGCAAAACTAATTAGAATATTGCAAAACTAAATATAGTGGCGTAAATGTCAACATTTTTCCTATCTATGTAGTATAAAGGAAGTTAAAAAATACTACATTTACTAGCTTTGAAAAATTCCTGAAAAAATGGTGAAAAACGATATTTTGACAAGTTACTTCTGCTAAGGTCTGTAGTAAAAATAAAATTCACCGTATTAAAAAATTTTATTTACATAAAAGTTGCATCCAGGTGTCGGCTTGTAAACGTAATTGACAGATTTTGCCTATCTCATTCCAAAAAAAAAAAAAAAAATGGCGGTCATTTCCGCATGGCGGGCTACTCGGGACACCCCCCCGGGGCTATTTGGGACACCCCCAAAAATGCATTTACAGTAGAGCCTCAGATAGCAAAGGTTCCAGTTAAGAAAAATATTGATTAAAAACAAAGAATACCTTAATATTCTTAATCAATAAGTATTGATTACATTTACCTTGCTCAGTGAAAAAAAATTCACTTATCGAAAAATTAGTGCATCATCGGTCATCACAAAATTGTGAATAGAATGTCTATAGAATCGTGCACCAGGCATCATAGAATGAAAAGTAATTGACCTAAACTATGATTTATTTCTCCAAAACATAAGATGGTTGTCACTAAAACATTCCTTTCTGTTTCAGGTATGTTTTTCACGATCTTTTTTTTTTTATAGTAAATTCACTCAACCCAATTGAAATGGTGTGAAATTACAAGCTGTCCTTTAAGCTTACAGATACAGGAAAAATGCTATAAGGCTGCTGATATGAAGCTTGCAGTGGACAAGGTTGTTGTAAATGCTCAATGGCATGTTCATGGATACGGTAATATCGCATCAATAATATGGTAATTAATGTATTTGGTAATATCATATCAATGGAGGAAAAACAAGTAAAAATCACAGAAAATGTCATTTATTCTACCTCTACATCATCTACAATGAAAGAGGAGGACTTCAGAGTACTGTTAGTAATGGATGAGTACACTCTGCATGCTTCAAATGTTTTTAAAATGAAGTTTTATTCCAAGTGTCCTGAGTAGCCCTGTTCGATGGGGCTACTCGGGACACTCTTTTTTTGCTTGTGGCACCTTACAAATAGCATATGGATTTTTTTTGGAGAAGCCATGGGATAGCCCTTGCAAGGAGCTTTGAAATGAGCTTAAACATGTTTATTAAATGTTAATTTAAGAAGTTATGAATGAAAAACGTTCAAAATCGTCCCGAGTAGCCCCGGTTGACGGTAAGTTACCATATAAATATGGTAATTAAAATGGTAGTAAAGAAAAGGCCCCCCAAATCACCCACATTGCTTTGGGCGCCCGCCAACAAGCTCCAACCAATCACAGATCATGTATGAGTTAAGTCATGTATGATGTAGCACTCTATGACGTGTTCTTGTGTCTGTGTGAGCTGACTTGAAAACTAAGTACTCAGGAGCATAGTGGCAGAGCAGAGAGTTCTTCAGAAAAATCTCAAGTTGAATTTTTTAGACAAGTCCTCAAGTCAATTTTGAGTCCCATGAGTCAACCAGCAAAGTATCATGATACCAGCATTATCATACATATGATATCAATTAGTTTAAATCTTGACTAAATGAGGAAATTAGAAATAAACTGATTCCAAAAATTGCTGGTTTGCCACTCTGTACTCAAGTGTTGATTATGTCATAGTTTGCAATTATATATGATAAACTGACTTGGTTGACTTAATTTCTATCACCTGTGCAGGAATATCCGGCAAATCCCAGATCCTGTTTGCTCTGACCTTCACAGCTCGTTACCTTGACCTATTCACAAACTTTGTGTCAGTTTACAACAGTGTAATGAAGGTTGGTGCTGTAGGTTTAAGAATTCTTCATTTTTTCCTATTGAAGTTTTGCTGATGAAAATTTCAAAATTACAGATATTCAGGGTTATTATAAATGATGGATCCATTTGAATAAATTTCTATATATTCAAGTATTAATTCAAAATGAATAAATTATTTACCAATGGAAAGAAAAAATTAAATATTTTTACATATTTATAAATGTTTAATGTATGGCAAACATTTAAATGGTAGCCAAACTCATCCCACATGCATAGGATAGGACGCATAAGAAATGAAGATCTGGCACCACACTTCTGGACCTATACTTTGAAAAAAATTAAGATATCGTAAGTTCATCAGCCAATCATTGACTGCCTTCCAAGCAAAATCCACCAATCATAGACTAGCAAATAGAGCTAAATGAACTTATGTTCACTTAGCGAGTTTTGAAAGTATGGCCCCTGGCCACCGAGATCACCTGATCTCACCCCATGAGACTATTTCTTATGGGGTTATGTCAAGGAATCTGTTTACGTCCATCCTCTACCAGCAACTGTGGTTTATCTAAAGAACCATATCACTCCTGCAATGCACTCTGTAACAGAAGATATGCTTTATTGTGTGTGGGACGAGTTTGGCTAGCATTTGGATGTTTACTGTGCTGCAATAGGGTGACATATTGAACGTTTATAAATATGCAAAAAATTAATCTCTCTCAATTGGTGTACATATAAACTAGGTACTCATTTTGAAGTGTATATTGAATAAATACAAATTTGTTTGTTAAATTGGGTTCATCATTTAGAATAACACTATAGGCATATATATTTGAGATTCGGTCAATAGCTGGATGGATTGGCCACATTACCAGCCAGGGGTTAAAAATCCAGACAAAATTGCGTCTGATTATTTACTCTGTAACTAGTTTGTACGGTACTTGAAAACTGGACACAAAAATAAATGTACTAAATTACCGGACATTCTGAAAAACCCCAACCACGGTAGGTTTGGGTTAGAGTTAGGTGTGTAGAAAAGACTTCTTTACATTGCTAGACACTTTTCTACAGAGTTTAGGTATAGCCAGGTCAAGTTTTTTTTACAGTTTTATAAAGGTCATTGGGTACAACATAATCATTGCCTGGATATATGTAACTTGTATCCATATCCTTGTAAAGGAGGAAATAATATGCGCTGTTGGAAGTACCAATGCAAAGAAAATCAAGTATTAAAATGGCAATAAAAAAGCAACTTATTGGTGGTCTTCACAAGGTTTTTTCTGTTGTCTGATTCCATGATTCAATTACTTGATCTATTCACAAATGACTGATATCATCACCTTAAGCTCAATATTCATTAATGCAAAACCTGAAATGAATTGCTCTAAGATGCCCATTTTGCTGCTTGTTAGTTTCTTTTGTGTATAACTTCAGTAGAGCGATTTATCTCCCTCTTCTCTGATAATATAAAAAAGGTTTTTATATTTTTGCCCTTACTTGATAAGGTCCACTTATGTGCAGGTTGTGTACCTGGCTGCTGCATATGCCACTCTCTACTTGATGTACGTCAAGTTCAAGGCTACATACGACCACAACCACGACACCTTCCGCCTTGAATTTCTCATCCTGCCTGCTGCTGGCCTAGCCCTCATCATTAATCATGAGTTCTCTATTATTGAGGTAGATGCTTGCTCTATGGTACAGTTCTTTTTCAGATGTCGATGGTTCTGAATAGTTTTAATATAAAACTATGTACCTACTTTAATATTTATGAGAAATAAGCACGTGTTGCAACACAGCTGATATAATAAATATTTTACTACATTAATAATAAATTAAGCTACTGGGAGTGACTTAAGTAAGAAATTTCTCAACTATAGCAAGCTGCAGAACCAATAAGTGAAAGTACATGTATCAAAAAGTGATTTTGCTGCATGAAGTTATGGACTCCGTTTCTTGCATAAATTTGAGAAGTTATTTGTATAATCAGAGTTAATTCGCTGTAATGAATTCTCATAATGACAAGTTCGTTTTATATCCATGAGTAATTTTGCTGTTCAGGTGATGTGGACGTTTAGCATTTACCTGGAGGCCGTGGCAATCTTGCCTCAGCTGTTCATGGTCTCCAAGACTGGGGAAGCAGAGAGCATCACTTCTCACTACCTTTTTGCTCTGGGCTCCTACAGGGCTCTCTACATCGTTAACTGGGTAAGCATTGAGAGAAGAGATTAGCTCCTCTATAGTAGTTGAATGGAAAATTAAATGGTACGTAAATCTGTGACATCCAACTTGACATATTTTTATTCAAATAAAATCAACAGTGCTTGTAAAAGTAGTTGAGTTCTTGTTACTTTAATATCAAGAACTCTAATGGTTGTGTACATTACATACTAGGTATGTTCGTTCCGCAAAAGACTGTCCGCTTCTGAAAATGTGTAAATCGTCAGTTTAGAAATTCTGTATAATTATTACTCCATAACTAAACTAGCTTTACGTGCATTAAAGCCGAGTACAAGATATTTTCATCATTAGAGTTTTATTGAATTTACTAGTTGGCTAATAATATTTACTCTGGTAACTGGCATAACGTGAATATACAATTTTTGTGGCTTAAGTCAGTTTTAGTGATAATGATAATCAATAACCTGGTTATTCATTGGCAGGCATTTTGAGCATGTTTCCGTATGATTTTGTCAGGTGTACCGATACTACAGCGAAGGTTTCTACGACATGATCGCTACGCTGGCTGGCGTCGTGCAGACGGTCTTGTACTGCGACTTCTTCTACCTCTACATCACTAAGGGTACAATATTTACTGCTTGCCACATCCTTCTTTCCTGCAATGTATTTCATAATTGTGTCTGAAGCATTATTTAGTTGCATACAGGATTGATATATCTCTTATAAAAATCACTTTGAGGAGAATTGGGATTCTATGACTAAACGTAATGGATAAGTATAGTCGCATTCATAATAGACTTGTCTAAAAACTGGGTGGTAAGTAACATAGTCCTTACAGACAGAGGTATACACAACTAAAACCATCAACCGTAAGGCGTTCCTGTAATGAGTGCAACATTGCTGTGGTTGAGAAAGATATATACTGGAGCTGTCTTATACAATTGTATAGCATTTTGGAAGTAGTGGTGCTTCCGCCCAGTGAGAGCTCGTGTCCTCGTGACTCATAAACTGTCTACTCAGCGTCCCAGTGGACTCAATGTTAGCTAGGTCTGCTGGTAAACACCAGAATTTGCCTCCATAAACTACTCACTGACAATAGTCGGAGTTGTGAAAAACTCCTTGTTGAACTATTCTCAGCATGTTTCCCACTTTCTAATCCGTACGTTTCGATATGCCTATTTGTTTTACAAGTTATGCTTTGCTATTATGTGTTACTTGGGTAATTTTTACAGTTAGCTTGTTTTACTTCATACCAGAATTGAAATATTTTAATGTTGAATTTGCACATTTAAATGTAATCCAGCATATTCTTGTAATTTTCATGGAAAGCTTGCCATGTCAAGTTTAGGCTCGAAGGTAAATCCCTGTTTAATCGTTTTGTAAGTGAAAATCTTCCTCTCTATTATGGTTAGAAAAATTAATAGCCGCCTGCTATTTCTTCAGTTTTGAAGGGGAAGAAGCTGCAGCTGCCTGCATAGGAGGGACAATCGCCCTGCATGGCTTGCAGTTCTCCTCTTCGCTTCTCTCAGCGACGCTTCAACTTCTCAAGACCAACTGGTGGAAGAGTCAGTGTATGCTGCTGCAAAACTCTGCCTGTTAACGCTGCTTGTTAGACAGTTTCCTTTATCAAGTATGAAATGTGGCTGGACAAAAATGTATACAAGACACCTCGTGCACTTCTGCTTATAGAACAGATTTGACAAAGAAATTTGTTTCACAGATTGTTTCTAAATTTACGGATTGTTTCTAAATTTGAATGAAGTTGAAGGGTAAACGAGGTAAATTAGTTCCTGTCGGGATGGCGTACTACCAGCTAAACTTGTCAACAATCAAGCTTGAGCCATTCTTTCCCATGAATACCATAATATAGCTTCATTCATACATGACTTGATACAACAATCATGGCTAAGTTAATTTCTGTTTTGAGGGCTCAGTATGCGCCTTAATGATGTTGTCTCTCTAATAGTGTTGAGCATTGGTTGCATTGATTGGTTGATGAGTACATTTTATGTGCACTCAAGTCATTGGGGTTCATTTATTTCCTTTTGCATTACTTCCTTCGAGGATTGGCCGCATTCGTTGATTAGTTATGTATAACGGATAAAACTTTTTGGGGGATATAGAAGTACTTATTTTATAGTTGTCTTGATATAAATTTATTAATTGTTTAATGAAAGAAGAGATAATGATTGCATCTGGCATCGTATAAATTGGTTATTTACTAAACATTAATTTTCACTGTGAGAATGCGCAAATTTCGCATGTCTTCCTCCAGTGCCTGGAAATTTAACTACTGGCAAAGTTATTTTAATTCGTTCTCGGCTCCTTTAGTTCTTTTGCGCATTCATTTTCAGTCATTTCTTCAATTGTTCACTGTAATATTTGTGTGTAGAAAAATGAAGATCCTGATGATGTGAATCATTAATTTCTCTGTATTGTATATCAAATGATCTAGAGATAGCACGTCTTTTTGGGGTTTTCCTACCTTCTGCAGTTTTTAATGGCGATTCTCTAGTATAATTTTAATATGGCGGTACAAGGCGTTAATCAAACTGTAAGTTATTGGAAAATCTTATCAATCGCCAATTAGATTTGAATGTTTAACATTCCTTCTTCTGTGTCCTTAATTACATTATCTCGCATTTCTGATTGCAGAATTTGAAAGAGAAGGGGACATTTATGTATGAATTGAGTGAGGTAGTCTTATTTTAATTTTTATTCGTCATTACTTTCTCACTGTGAAATCAGCTTCTTTCATGCCAGGATTTTCTGCCTTCTGTCTGATTTTCATGTTCTTTGCTTGAAAGTCAACTTTTTATTGCCGCTAATTATATTTTTACTAGAATATTGTGGTGGCTACCACGCAGGTTTGGCTCAATTAGATGTGCTCTGATGAATGAACATCGGTAGCAGCAAGTTCTGGAGTTCTTCGTCCTTAATATCGAGACTTCTAGGCAGCTTTCTAACGATGGAACTACATCAGTCCAGCTGCTGTTCAATAATCATCGTTGTGGAAAGATACCTCAGAAATACTTTAGATAACTTACGAGTGTGGCAGAAAAGCGGTTTGATATGTGTGTCACGATGTCTAGATAGTGTCAGTCTTGTTAGAAGTTGAGTCGTTCCTACACCTGCTGCTTCTTTGTTTGCATTATTTATCTTAAACATCATACCGTATGTTATTTCTTATTAGGCAAAATTTACCTTTGGTTCCCTGGTCTTATTTTTCAGGATCTTAATTTTTTTCTTTCCAAGTTCCATCTTAGCAACAAATATTCTTTTGGCTTTGCGCACAAGGTTTAATGTTGCAGTTGGTTGCTGGGTTTCGGAGTTTGAATGGAAGCTTCATGGGCTTGGATTTATAACTGGATCAGTTGACTGCCGCCAAAAAAGCCGCTACGGATACGTGTACAGTTGTTTTCTTTAGAAAATATAGTATTGATTTTTGTTATTATAGAGCAGTGTCTGAGAACACGTCGGAAACTTGTGGGTTTTTTTCATTTGAGAAGTCTATTATTACATTTGTTTTTGTTAATGCTGAGATGACGAATCTAAAGCCGTATATTTCGAACTGAGCGGTTATGTTTGCACATTAATTTCGGTTTCATTTTTTATTAAAGCCAAATTCTTCCAGTTCTAGATTATCTGTTATTATCTGAAGCCTACTTTTTGTGAGGCAGCATTAATACAAACGTTCAGGTACAGCAGTCGATGTTACATCATTGTGGCGAGTTAAATAAAAAAAAAAACATTATTCGGGCCCAAAACCGATAAACTCTCTTAAATTTTAGAGAGTTTTGGATTCGGTGACTGATTGGTTCGCAACAAATTTGTCATCTTGTTATTAATGTTTTCAATCAATGTGAAGGACTCGTGTCAATAAGCGCAAGCAGCCGCCCATACCTCCTCCTCGAGTCGTGGAGCCTCAACGCTTCTGTATCGTTGTAACTGTGCCCAGGCTGTCTGGAGGTTCCATTTTATTTATTACCTGTATCTTAAGTTCAATACTTAGAGGTAGGAATGTGGCATTAGTTTAATCTTGTTAAAACTTCATTTTTATGACTTATTTGATGTTGAACTCGAGCGTCACACTAACTTGCTTCTTCCAGGCGTTTTTGTGCTTTAGCAAATTTATCGTAATAAAATTCAATCTCTTGACAACTTGACGTTAAATGCTTGATAATTAGATGAATTAGTATCTAATGGAACATTAAGGTGCCAGTCTCATTTAGACGTATTTTTTTTCATCACTGAGCTTTAGCATTATTCGGTGTTTTTGCAATAGTTAGTAATTTAAGAAGATATCTAGAAATATTATTGCCCTGCGGTCAAAATGAGTAAAAACTTGGCAGTTTTAGAAAGTATTATTATCATTACGTCGTTGAATGAAGAGCTGATTATTCACGTTGAACATTAGAAAGGACTACCGTAGCTTACGAGGGCCCACCGCAAATTCTTACGAAACAGCTGCCATTATGGTACCGAGGCATGTATATATACACCAGGTAATCACAAGCATTGCTCGCTTCACGTTCAACGTACAATCGTGCCGAAATTTAGCTGCGTACCAACTATACATTAGCTGGGCAACGATTTTGGAATCATTGCGGCAAACTACGATTTTCAGTTCTATGTGAATGCAAAATTGACGGCAGGAAAAAATGCAACACGTCAAAATATCCTGAATGGCTGTATGCATCAAGTACGAGTGAATTCGGGCTTACGTGAGCGCTAGCAGAGAGCATCGTCTCCTAGTCTTTTTTTGCTTTGTTCAAAATATTTGATTCAAAATTCTATCTGACCGACCAGCTAACTCCTGAGCAAAAACGCCCCTGTGCAAGTAGTCATTGGTCGACTCTGTTAATGCTGAACAGAATCAGAGCTAAAATCTTGTATGTTGAAAACCCCGTGGAGTTGAAATTATTTCAGTTTGCTTCATTCTTAGTAGACATGCTGATTCGCCTGCTCAACAGTCTTACGAATCTAGGTCAGATAAAAAACGGATGCGCACGTGTATCTGTGTGCATGGTTTTGAAAAATTACTTCGATGCTTCACACTTACCCACTCTGTGTCCTGCTGGATACTATGCAAGTCGAAGATAAAATGAATGTGCACTAGACACGTGCGAGTGTGTGTCAAACTACAGTTCAGGCAAACTCATTCAACTCAAATTGGTTCTTAATACACAACTGTTCCGAGGAAGTTAACATCCACGCAAGACTATTAGAATTATAAGGCCCAAATTTGTAGGGAGCAAGGTAATCAAAGTCAGCAGTAAAATCGAAGGACATCGTTTATTAAAAGCTATTGCAAAGATTAAAAGAGAATTTGCTTAAAATTGCGAACATACATACTCGGCAGCCAGACCAACTTGGCGGACTTCCCTTAAAATCTTGTTAAAGTGAAAAAATTTCTAGTGGCCCAGACTTTGCTCCATTAGTGACTTTGGACTTTCAAGCAAAAGAAGTTTCATTCCGACGTTCTCGAGCAATTCATCGACGTTCACTATTTTGCGCTTGACGAGCTTCTTTTGCCACTGGTCCTGTTCAATGCAATTTAGCAGTTCGTCTGGCACCGAATTGCCGGAAGTATTGGGAGACGGCAATGCACCATTTGTGAGATCTGAAACGAAATTGAAAAAGTCAATGGTAATCTTGCTATGAATCAGGACCTGGCAAAAATGGAGGGCAGAAGAATGAAAAGTTAACTTTGCAGCTGAGCAACTTCATCAATTCTTAATGGAAATGGTCGAATTCACCTTAATGGGTAAATTTTATCACATGTGATGAGATGTAATAAATAGATTCTTTATAAATTCCAGCAGCAATGGGCAAACAGTGATGCAATTCAACTCCTATTCCATGTCAAGTCAGCCTATGAAAATTTTGTCAAATTCCCTAAAACTTAGTTCGTCCACTGCTCTGAAACTTTCAGGACGAATATTTGAAACTAATTTTTAGCGCTCCCTTCCACACATAAGATTCGTCAAATCTAAACCGGTTTTTATCAAATTTACAAAGCTTTTGATTCAATCTAACTTTGCGTTCGTCGGGCAACCTGAAAACAAAGCTGACTAAGGGAATCTTACAACACTGAGCAGATTCTAAATAAAACGACTCATTCTCAATTAGGCCAGAATCAGTTTTAATTTGGCGATCTCGCACCGAGTCAAAATCCTTGAGCTCTTATTACAAGAAATCGGGAAGTTGTTTTAACGTGCTTCAGCCTTTCCTGAAATGCTTCAGGAAGGATTTTACCCATCAAGTTCAAAGTGCCTTCTCCAACTTTGACGCGATATGCGCATCGTGGGTTCTTAATTTCATCAGACAACTTACGTTGTCACCTGACAGCACAGAAAACGCGATATGGCTCGTTAAAAATAATAAGATACTGAAGATTAAAAGTTAGTTACCGATCAACTCGACATCCTCTGACTCAGTTCCGCTTATGTTGCAATCGCTCATGCGCTGTGCATCAGGCGAACATGCATCAATTTTGTCCTTCACTTCATGTGTAGGTGTTAGTACGACTTCGTCTTGCTCCACAACAGTTTCCAATTTTTCATCGTTTATTCTAGCAGGCTCTGCAGTTCGACTGAAATCCACGTCGTCCCGGCTTAACAAGGCTTTCAATTCTTTTTCATTCGATAATATCTCCTGCACCCAACGAGAATCTTGAATTTGCTGTTGGAGTTTTGTTTCGAATAACAAAGGGCCTGTCGATTTTTGTTCATTTTCAATATCTAATACAGTAGTCACAGGAGCGCAAACGTTGTAAACGCTTTGACCATCTGTTGACAAGAAAATCAGATTAGCAACTCCTGTTTCACAATATCGAATCGAGGATTAACTAATCCGTGCTGGCTCACTAAAAATGAAATGAACCAGTAAAATGAGAAAATCGAGAATTAGACCGGAATGTTTCAAATCGCACGTATCGTCAGAACGTCAGGATTGCTATCCGTATTGGCTATGAAATTCGATGGAATATTTGCAAATTAAACTTCAAAGAGTAGATTCTCTGACTGGGATCAGTTGGTTGTCTACTTAGTTTTATTCAAGGAAGGCCAATTAATTCTCAACTCACCCTCAATCATGCTGATAAAATCTTGATCTTCCATGTCTCCCTTTATCTTCTTGTTGCACCCTTCTCTCACAAGCTCAATGCGATCGTTTTCCCTCACAGCTAATGACTCGTAATACATAGTTTCTTCGCTAATAGGCATGATGATAGTTTTATCCGAAGGCTTGGCTACTCTACTAACTACAACTGCTAGGAAGACAAGGAAACGACGAAACTAAAAAATTTGCCCCAAATAAAAATTTTTACAGCGGCGCCCAGCTTTTCCAATATTCAGTAATTTTTCAAATTACCCTTAAACAAGTTTAGGTATTATTGCAGATTAACTACATCCAAAAAAAAGGGTGTTTTTTTTTTTGAATTATATGTTTTTTGGGGTGTAGATTACGAATCTGAAATCCATTTTTGGCGGTCGGCATCGGCAAACCGATTTTTTTCCGACCCAAAAATCGCGCTAAAAATGCCTAAAATCTGCGAAATCGGCGAAAAATCGGAAAACATTTTTGAACTAAATCGATCTGGGAATGACTGTAAACCTATTGTTACCCGTTGTACTGCAACGGGTAACATTTTCGTCTTCTTTGTCCATAAATCTGGAGATACATTGCCACATCGAGAGATCACAACCTAACGCCAACTCGCAGGTTGGGTTGGTTCGCCCAGGTTCCTTTTAGATCAAAATGCTATCTAAAAAAAGGAACTTGGCTGACTTAACCCAACCTAAGAGCTTTTTGTAAAATTTCGATGAACAATCCGACCCTTTATATAAAGGTGAGTGGGTAACGTAAGTTACGTAACCCCCATGTTAGTAAATAAAGGTGAGTGGGTAACGTAAGTTACGTAACCCCCATGTTAGTAAGTCGCGAAAAAAATCGGTTTTCCGATGCCGACCGCCAAAAATGGATTTCAGATTCGTAATCTACACCCCAAAAAACATAATTAAAAAAAAAAACACCCTTTTTTTGGATGTAGTTAATCTGCAATAATACCCAAGTTTATTAAATCGAATATGTCCTGACATAATCGACGACTACACGTGACGCGAACCCACTGACCTAGCTACGGTACGTTCGACTGTTAATGAATACCAGGAGTGGCACCACCATGACTTCCTTCGAGTTTATATCATATATGTATATAATAAAGCGGTTTCTGCGTTTATTAGGCCGTAGGCCTGTCGCCGATTCTTAACATAGCAGAACATCCGCAGCATGTTGCAGGCATGAAATCTTGACTAACTGCTTCAAATTATTTTCTTCAGAATCTGCCTCCTTGTCTGAAAATAATTTGGAGGTCACAATCGGCCTCCTTGCCGATTCTGACCAGAAACAGGCGCACAGAACTGGAATAGAACCCGCACCTCTCTGCTCCAATATTGGTACTCTGACTTTAACCAATTGGCCACCCTGCCCATCACAGAATACAAAGTCGTTTGAACGCACCCCCTCCCGATAAGTCGGGCATTTTTGGAAGACGCTAAGGTCAAGTACCGCTGAATTTCCATTGACTAGAATACGGGTGAATTAGGTGTCCTGTGAATAATTTTTTGTAGTAAATGCTTGAAAAAAAAAAGTAACTTCACGCGATATGGCAAGAGTGATAGGGAAGCTATTATGTCGACACGGCCCTTGTCGCTTTGAATTTGTGTAGCTAATTTGACGCCAATCAAGTTCAATTCCGAAATAGTTAAGCACGTGACTACGCGATATATTCAGTTCAATCGAATGATTTATGTCCAGATCAACTACTACCGAGCGAGTAGGGCGCTTAAGTATATGCACTTGCAGCACTTCCAACGTTATTGGAATTTTAAGAAAGTGGATTCTTTTCCGAATGTCGATCCAGAACTGACTGGGCTCTAAAGTCTAAGTTTTTCCGAAGACGGTCTAGTTTCTGGTCATCAAATGCATCATGTGCCCTGGCTCACACACTAACCTCAATTATAACACAAATTTCGGAATTTATGCAGAGGTCATCTCAACTGAGGTTTCAGACCTACTTACAGAGGGTTTGCTCCTAAGTCCGAGATCGCGAAACCATTCTTGTAGGATCCCAACCTCATAATCACGAGTCTACGAACTGAGCAGAAGCGCAGGCGACAGTCTTGTCCCAGAAATTCGGTACCACGTAAGACGTAATTCCGAGAATTAGCTGATGGCTCCTCGGTTGATGAGTGAACAGAAAATAGTCAAAATCTACATAGTATCAATGCCGTTAGGTCTTGCATGGAAATAACTAATTTAATGGAGAAAGATAAAGTTCGTAAAATCAGATCATACATAAACTTGCAGAAAGCGTCAAAAGTTCTAGAATCTAGAGGCACCGAAAATGTCTAATAGTTCGCATGTATATTGCATAAACAGACTGGTCTATATAGTTGAACGATGTACATTGTACAATTCATGAGGACTAACTGCCTGCTAAGCATCAGTGTAGATGGTTCAACAATTCAAATGCCAATTTAAAAACTACGACTTCGGCAGAGGACCACAGAAACACGCGATAGGCCCAATCACAACCTAATACAATGTTCACCACGACAGGCCTGTTGGAACTGACTGATTTCGAATGAGACTGACCCTTGAAAACTACAAAGAATGTTGCCACAAAAAAGATTTCTAAGGATGGTTATAGCCAGTTCATTCCTAGGAATAAACTTTGCTGAACAAGCAAATTCCTATAGTATACCTAGCCTTTCATATTCTATTTCGTACCATTTCAGCTGACGGTAAAAGCCAAATCAGCGAAGTGAAGATGATGAACTTCTCTCAGTACTATAAAACATTTCGAGAGCGTTCATTACACCAAAGTCACTTTCAAGCATTTGTGACTTGATTGATTCGATCCATTGGAAGCTTCCGTGACCATTCCTCCGGTTCACAATAAAGGCAATCCATTCGAATCTGTTTCACAGATTGAAATGAAATCACGCCCGAGTTTTCGAAAACCTCTTGCTCACGTTTGGGTTGTTCAATATTCTTCAGGTGATTCGACGCTAAAGAGGTACAGAAACCATCACTCTATAACAAATATTTATTTAGATTATAAATAATTGACTATTTCATCACTCAAAGAACACACCATAAAAACCGTCATTCCCTGTCCCGTCTGCCCTTGAAATGAAACGCTAGTGAAGCTTTATTAGCCTTTATGACATTTTTTTACTATTGGTATGTTCCAGCATTCATTTTATAGTTAAATAAAAATTCAATAAATATTTTGTCAAAGCAGAAAAATTTTAGGTAATAAACTCATTGCATCAATATTTCTTCAGGTGACGTGCGGTTAAACCAAATATTGAAACGGTAAAAAAAGTTTTATGTTATGAAGTTTAGATGGAAAATGCTGTGACTCACATTAAGAGTTAACGGTGCCGCAATAACATCATAAATATCTGAAGGAAAACGCTAAGACTCATTGCAATCGTGTATTAAGATAGATGGACAACGTGCGCCTGCACTTTCATGATCATGCATATTATTTATTTATCATTACGCATGGCAAAGAAAATTTAAAAATTTAAAGCAATAGCATGGAAATGGTTTGTGTTGCTAGTAAATCGAGTCTGCGCGTTAAATGAGATCAAATAAAAACATGCGTGAGGACACAACACACAAATAGACTAACAGTAGGCGATATAACTTATGAGTCAGAGAAAGGAAAACCTCTCACACAGTTCTATGATACAGAGATCACAAGATTCATTTACACTGTTATCAAACTACTTTGAACCTTTCACCCAGATGTAAGGAGGAGTGTTTCATTATAGGATTCAGTCCACGTAAAAAATTACAAAACTCCTGAAGTTTCATTCATTCTAATAAGAAGTACATCTCATAAATAGGTATGATATAATCAATGAAAGTTCGTCATTCACGTACTGTAAATAGAAACTACCGCTACATTGACGGGGTGGTGTAATCATAACGTGAGTGCATATTTTCTGTAAAATTACTTCTCAACCATTTTGCAATATGATCTGATATGAAAAAGCAATATATTATCATTAACTTGAATTATTTAATTCAAACACGAGCGACACTCTTCTTTAACAACTGATCATCTGATTAGGGAAGGTTACGCAATGGCAGCAGTACTTATGAAAATATGACCGCTACTTGTAGGCCTCTATTGTAATCATAAAGCAACTTCATCCTGGGTAAATGTTTTATCGTGAAGCTTCGTGTGCTCGAGCAGTCCTTGGGGACCTCGAGGAAGGAAGGACGTGGTGCAGAGCACGCGGCTTCTAGCGGCGTCGACTCTCTTCTGCAATATTTCAGTCTCCCTCGCAAGCGCCAACACAGCGATGGTGGAGTCCAACTTGTTCTGCTCGCAGGCTCCGGCTACGTGAACTGCAAATATATATTCTTAACTTTAAATAGATTCTCGATAATTAAGTGTGGATGAGGAAAAAATGTGGTGATAAGAAAGACTATATTGAACATGGATGACACGGATTCAAACAATATGTTTTCTCGTTTTGAAATGAACTGGCAGTTGATTTTTTCATAGCAACAAATTTCGCTCCAATACTAAGGACAATCATATTAATTTTCAAATGGTGTAAAATTATCAGGAGTTTTTACGTGCATTTAACGACACACCAAGTTTAATATAATTTCGACTATAGTTTCGTCTTGCAAGTCTAATCACGCTGAAGATTTCCTCGAAAGAAAAATCTGGATGAAATGCGAAACATGACACATTCCAATTAAAAAATTCTACAAAAAGAAGAAAATGTTGATGAACATACACGTGAACCTATTTAGTTACATGCGATTGCAATGTTTATTTTAGATCCACTTCGAAAGTATAATTCAAAACATAAAAATAATTGTTTGATCAAGTGCAAACTAAAACAACAAGGAAGCAATACGTACGTTTGACTTACGTTCGTAGGACCACGACTTGTCTGGAATGTTTAGCTTGTTCTTCGCCTCTGCCAACTCTAATTTGAGCTTCTCTTGACGGGACTTGAGGGCAGCGATGTCCATCTGACTTCGTTGCTCCTTCTGCAGCTGCAAACATTCCGCAGTTCGAGATCGGCTCTCGTATCTCTGGATGTCTTCTTCCGTGAACGTTTGAACTTGGACTGAAGGTAAACGGGAGCTGTGTCGGGCCCGTTGCCTTTCCCGCTTGTGCTCTTCGTCCATTTCAGAGTCTTGTGAAGAGCTGAAAGAAGAACACTCCGAGTCTCTGGCCATGCTACCATACCCAGAAGATTCTCCAAGGGACGGCGTTGTACCTATAGAACTGCTCGTCCCAGACTTGGTAGGGATGCTGGGTTGAATGGGTAGCCTTTTTGGATTTCCTGTAGATGCATTCAATTCCGTATTCCAAGATGGCTCAGTCTTTTCACGTATTGTTCTCTCCAGAGTTATTCCTGAGTCGTTACCGGAGTCATATCCTTCAGCGGGAGCGGTTTCATAAGAGAAAGATGAACTTGTGCCAAAGTTACTGGCGTTATAAGATGTTCCTTTGTATGCATTTCCTTTGGAAATCCATCGACCTCCAACCAAGCCTGAAGAAGCATCGCTCTTCCATCCAGTGCCGGCAGAACTATTGGAACTTCCACTGCTGCTGCTTTTGCTAAGATTCTGCGAAGGAGCTTTCGAGGGAGACTTTAATGCGTTTTTTGAACCGAATTCTGGCGGATTAGAGTCATCTTGATTTTTGGACGATTGAAATTTTATCTTATTACTACCGTCCTTCATTTTAGAATTTTTCTTTGACTCATTCTTAAAATTTGTTTTGGCTATTTTATATGGAGTCTTAGATTTAGTCCTTCCCACACCAACACATAAAAATTTAGAAAACTTCGACGTTCTGATAACATAATCTGAATCGTCGCTTATATTACTAACACAGTCACTTTCGTTATCACTATGATGATCCTTTACGCTCGGTTGAGGCACCTCTACTTCAATTTTAGAAAGAGAATATTTGCTGTACTGCCCTGTGTTTCGTAGAACAATACTGGCATCCGAGTCTTCAATAAAATGAGGCACCGGAACTCCATTAATTGGAACACGATCAGTCCGAGCTACGTCTACCGAGCGGCCGGGATCTTTCATTTCTAGAGTATTAAAATCACATAAATTTACACTCGTTTCTGACCGGTTTTTCATGAGACTGTAATGCGACCCTTTTTCTGAGTCATGCCAGTTCGAGAACATCGATGGCAATGTGTCTGAACAAGGCTGGGTATCACAGATGCAATTGCCAACTCGAGGCATCATTGGATTGCTCGTAAGTTGACATGTTGACTTCTTGTTGGTGTCTTCGTCCTGAACTGACGCTTCAGAACCGTGCTTCGTTTTATTGCATGAATCGCAGTCTACTTTCAGATCTACTGCAGATACAAAATCACTGCTGATACTTTCGTAGTCGACCTCTGGCTTTGGCTGTTCGATCAACGAGTCTCGGCTGCTGGCAAGGATTTCTAATAAAGATGAAGGCTGGAGTTGTGAATCATCGAAACTAATATTAGAATTGGGCTGCGCTAAGGACATATACAATGCGTGTATTTTAGCGAGCTCTCTCAAGTTCTTGTTAGAAGAATTATTGGAGAGAGCTTGTCCCAGCTTCGCATACTCCGTGACTTCCAATAGACTGAAAGGGCGAGAGTCGCCATCCGAATCCTCTTCGCCTCCAGTCTCTCCCATTTGAGAGTAAGAGTCTGGGTTTGAAATTAAGGATCAGAAGCAGCAACTTGAAAAAAGTTAGGAATAAATGTGTTTATTACTAATGCATTAATCTCTGTGTTAAATGGGGTAATTTCTCTTTCCTCTACCAATATCCGAGAATATTAATTTCAAACTAAACGCGAGGGAACAAAATTCACGCATATCAGAATTTGGCGCACAAGAATGCAAAAATCTTCCGCTCTTAGAAGAACAATTCGTGACAGTAGTATTGTGTAGTCGACTGAAGAGAAAACGCTGAAAAACCTCGTTATAATATAATCAAACAGAATACAAATAACTTTAGCTTACTGATGTACGAACAGACCTGTGAAGTTGGAAGCACAAGTGAGGTTTTCCTCTGACAGCACCCGCAGCGGGTGGTCGTCCCCGATGCTGGTGTTAGGGTCGCTACTGCTGCCGCTGGACACTGACGTTGACATCAGGTCCTTCTCATTCACCTGGATGGGGAGCGTCAAAATAAAAGTCCAAATGACTGGCCCAATTAACTGAATATTTTCATGTTCCAATGAAATAAGTGAGTATAGGTAGAAATTCCGACAGAAATACAAGTAGTAAACATTTCGTTTGCAACATAATTCAACAACAATTTGTTTGCAATAATTTCCAATTAGATTTTGGTTATTATCTGTGGCGTGGTGGGATGTATGGAAAAGAAGAAAGGAAATTGTTGTTGATAGTTCACTGGACAGTTATAGACTAAAATTCAAATTAGTTCTACATTTTTAACGAGATATTATAATCACTGTCATAAGTAGGAACGAGAACCGCGAACATGCATGCAGTTCAGTTACTTTACGGATTAAACTATAAGATCGTGAACCTAACAACAACGAGAAAAATTGCTGTCACCTGAGTTCCGCAGTCGACAGATACAACAGGATAAGCCGGCAAGTCTATCATGAGCATCTCGGGCGGGGTGCGGGATGACGCGCCAAACTGTTTTCCCCCGTCGCACTTCACGACACAGTCGTGATCGTTGGTATCAGAAGAGGTTGATGTTCTCTTGATGCATCTTTTGCGGTAGACCACATGTTTAGCGCCATCTTCTGCAGGGGTCCTGCATATTAGTCCTACGTTTCTCGCCAATTCACCTGGCTTCGTATTTTGAGACAACGGTTTCCTAAGAGATCCAAACTCAGAAGATTCTTCATCTGCTTCGTTGCCATCGTCTCCACCCGCTCGGCTGCTCTTCAGCGTGTCCATCTTCGAGAGGCAGTCGAGCTCGCTTTCGGGGTCCGGGTGGGCGATGTCAGCAGCCCGCATCTCTGCCTCCTCTGCGGCTACGGCTGACTCCAGCTCAGGCTCCTCTAACACCGTTGCTGGTAGTACAATTAAAAAAGTAATCAATTTGAACTTCAGGTGCAATGAAAAAATATTCTGATTGCAATTAATTTCACACGGTATGGGACTGAATGTAAGTGAAATAAACATCCAAAACTACTATATTCTACTTTCCGAAAATTTGAGCTGTACTGAGTTCTCATTTGATAGTTAAAAATCCTAAACTA
Organism: Hyalella azteca; assembly: GCF_000764305.2. NCBI lineage: Eukaryota > Metazoa > Arthropoda > Malacostraca > Amphipoda > Hyalellidae > Hyalella > Hyalella azteca. The sequence continues at coordinate 157,170 of NW_025947728.1, forward strand.
GTTTGGAACGTGAGATAGTTGATTAAAAAAATGAAAAAGAGTCAAATGGTATGAAGATTTGAATTTTATAATTTGAGTTTTTTAATAAATAAGGAGAACCCTCACCTAATCCTTGAGGTGCTTGTCTTTTACACTCTTCTTCTTCACAAGATAGAAGTGAACTGAGCTCTTCGCACTCTTCTGCCAGCGCCTCGCACTGAGAGCAGACCTCGTCGATCGAAAGCTCGCCGCCTAATGAAGTAGTTTCCGGTGATCCTCTACCTTTAGTAGAACCATCCGAAACAATCTTGTTGGTCTCATCGGCACTCGATATCTGTATGTGATCAAGCGAAGGTTCAGCCTTAGAACGATCATCGAAGATTTCTAGACAGCCGCTGGGTATGAAGTTTTTCCTGACGAGTTCTTCAATGAGGCTTGGTTGTTCCAGCGGTGGAACACCAGAAGCTGACGGGTCTTCACTTAAGGTATCAACATCGCTTCCATTTGTGGATTCATCGCAAACACGGAACTGAGTCAAGTGCGTGAGTGGCACTGATTCATCTTTTGTATCATTTTTGTTACTAAATTCTGTTTTATTATCAGAAGTAATATTTTGATCTGTCATATTCAGAGCATGTTTTGATTGTGGAGGAACCTTACCAGTTATTTGATTTACGACCTGCGCCGTCTGAACTTCAACCCACTTTTCGATCATGGATTTCTTATGGTCGTCCATGAATCCGTAGGTTCCGGGTTGAGCAGAAGAGGTGGCAGCCGACACTTGCGTCCCATTGCTTTGGGTGCTCATTTGTGGTCCGTCTACCCAAGTCTCATCTTGCTGTTCGCTTCTACCGTTATTGCGTGAAGCGACTACGCGCGACTTGTGTACCCTGGGACCATCGATCCATTGCTCATCCGACGGGGTTTCTTGCTTGCCATTACGCGATATTTCTACGTTTGGATTTTGGGATGGAATGACGGAGGCCGATATGGTTTTCAGTTGTGGTTTTATTGCAGGCTGGTGTTCCGTGGATGCTGCTTGTTCTAATACTTTACGTTGTTCTCTTAAACAATGTTCATTGAATAGTTGTTGTTGGTGCAACTGCTGCTGAGTCAGCTGATAATAACGCATATTTTGTACGTTAGAAAACTCCTGATTTGGAGATAAGGCTGTAGGCACTAAATTGTTGGGTTCTTGATACGCTTTATGATTAGGCAGCTTATCGGTTGACCCAAAATTGCTCATTGGAGATTGATTTCCATTTACAACATTCAAGTTATCTTCAAGACTTTTACTATGAACGTTGTTATTCTGTCTTGAAGTGGCAATAGTAGAAAATGGTTTAAAAGTAGATAAGAAAGGCTTCTTAGTCTGTCCTGTGGCAGGGTAGTGAATTTGACTCACGCCAGGCTGATGTCGAATGAAACCAACGTGGAGAGGATGAAACATCGGACTGTTATTGTTGCTGTAGTTGAGGGAATTGTTGCTGACTGTCCGCGGAGGTGGACAAGGTTTTCGTTTGAAAAATGGTTTCCCGTTGGGGACGGAACGGGATGTTGGAGTGGGACTGGCAGATGCCGTTCGTCTCATGCTGGGTGTTGGACTTGCCGACTGTGCTCGTAACTGCTCCAAAGATCGAAGTCTCTGGAGTCCTAACGGCCTGGGCTGTCGGATGTGGTGTGACATGAAGATAGGTGGATGCTCGCCGTCTGTAGAGTCACCGGGACCACCACCGCCGATGTAAATGACGGTGTCGCAGCTCTGGTCTGACGAGGAGAAGTCAAGAGATGAGGATCCCGCTGACGTCTCTCCTCCTGAAGATTTTCTCGACCCTGATGACCCAGAAGACCCGCTACCGGTCATGCCCTGCGCAAGAAGAAGTCACTCACATCGACGGAAATTATTACAATAGTTAAACATATTTAAATGTAAATAAGTTAGGATTAGTAGGGAAGTTTGTATTCGATTATTTAATCCCTATCCTATATTTTCACTAATGCTATTTTAGTATCAGCGTATAAGTGAACACCCGACTATTTCAATCTGATCCCGGAATCGTTTGAGATCTTTTAATTGGAATTTCTTTGAAATGCTACTCATATTATTAATTCCGCTCTCTCTGCCCAACGCAGTTGTCGTACTCGTATTTTCTTGCGGCGGGTGCGGTGGACGCGGGCGGCGAGCTGGAGCGTCGTGAGGTTGTGGTGGGCGTGACGAGCGGCAGGCGAGACGTGCACGACGAGCGCAGTGTGACACGTCAGCGAGTTGAGCGCCTCGCGCAACACGCCTGTCAGCTTGTTCTCCCTGCGGGTCATTACAAAGATTTAGTTAATTGAAACAATTTATGCCAAAAAAGTGCATGAAATTGTAACAATTTTATGCCAAAAAAACATACCTGTCTACTTGTTTTTGATTTACGCTCGGTAATAGGAATTTTTTCTGTTAAAGAAGATCAATTTGTTTACAAAAAATTTTCCTTAAAGTATCAATGGCCGGTTACGATATAAGTTTTTATTTTATCAGCAGCTATTATCGTTTGTGCATTAAATATATCTGAGTTTGCTGTTTAATTTGCTTATTAATCAAACATGCGGTGTCTTTAACGCAAGCTAGTTTGGAAAGATTGGAATTTTCGTTCCTTTGCAAAAAAAAAAAAAACATCGAAGCATATGTTGCAGGATTTTTAAGTTTTTTAATTGTCAAGCCGACGTAAGTAATACGGCCTGAAATCTTTGACATGGAATAAAAAAAATCTTCACCTGTGCGGGAGATATTTCTGTCCGTCAAAGATGGCGAGCAGGACAGACGTGAGGCTCGTGAGAGACATGCTGTTGCTGCCGTGCCGCGCACTCATGTCGCCCACGTCGATCATGTGCAGTCGGCTTCGTCCGCCTACAACTGAAAATCAATGTGAGAAGAACGGGTGTAATATTCAAAATTGCACTGCCCACTGTATGATACAAATGATACAATAAAGATTAAAAACAGTGAATAGATATCATAGTAAACAATCCCTGTTACATTGGGTACCAATGAAGATTAAAAACAGTGAATAAAAATTTGAGTGAACAGTCCCGCCTACAGAGGATATCAATAAATATTAAAAAACTGTGATTAGTTAATGAAACCGCTGGAGTCTTCCTTTCATAGGCTAACCTCTGTAAATAATGCACTGATCAAGAAAGTTCAGAAACGTCAGAATTAACGAATTTATTCTAAAAAAGTCACACTGTAATCGTTATTTCAAGTCAGTTTTCTTACCTCCGCCTTTGCCATTTTTGTCGACGGCGTACTGGTATATGTGGAGAGAGTATACCAGAGTGGCAGACCCTGGAAAAATTACAGCTCCTTGTTGTTTTTGTTGCTGCTGCTGGAGAACCTGCAGGCATTAATTAAGAAATGTTGAAACCATTTAGGATTAGTCGATGGAAAGTATTAAGGAATATGATAATGATATAATAACCGACCAAGATCGAAAAATAGGTAACTTCAGACCACTCTTTGCTGATATATTTTCATCAAATTTGCAGGCTCTTACAGACATTGAATTCACGGATTTTCCGTTACTATCTGCCACGAATATAATGATACTCAGAGTGAAGAGGGCCAGAGATGAAGGTCCCGCTAATACTCACGGAAGAGAGGGCCAGAGATGAACGCCCTGCTAATACTCACGGAAGAGAGCGCCAGAGATGAACGCCCTGCTAATACTCAAGGAAGAGAGGGCCAGAGATGAACGCCCTGCTAATACTCACGGAAGAGAGGGCCAGAGATGAACACGGAAGAGAGGGCCAGAGATGAACGCCCTGCTAATACTGTCTCTTATACACATCTAGATGTGTATAAGAGACAGCTAATACTCACGGAAGAGAGGGCCAGAGATGAACGCCCTGCTAATACTCACGGAAGAGAGGGCCAGAGATGAACGCCCCTCTAATACTCACGGAAGAGAGGGCCAGAGATGAACGCCCCGCTAAGGCCACGTCGAGGTAGTGGGCTGCAGTTTCAGCGGTGGGCGCGCGCAGCTCACAAAGGGACGACAGCACACCTCCACCCACCACGCCGTCACGCGGCGCACTGATGGGGCTGTTACCGCCGTCTGGACAAGTGAGGTGAGGAGTGAAGTTAGAAATGTTAATTAAGAAACATTGCAGCGACAATTGAAATGTTAAGGCACAAAACAAAATTATATCGTAGTCTAAAATACTGTCGCACCCACTGCTTTTTTTTGAGTCACAATTTTAGTTCATATTGCGCAGTAAGATCACTAACCGTACGCAGACTGAGCGAGAAGATCCTTAACGTTTGCCCCGGTAGCATCAACAGCCACGGCGGAGACGCGGACGCTGAAGCGCACAGCGGCATTTGCCTTGAGGCGGGCGATGGCAGCGTAGAGCCACGCCACACAGCTGGGCATGATGCCCAGCTGCTGCTGGGCGCCGTGCAGCCCTACCATCGTGTAGGACTTGCCCAGCAGCGAACCACCGAAGCACAGGATGCAGCCATCGTTGCCTGCGAGCACCGCGTGTAGCACGTCCACTGTAGCGCCAGACACGACGTCGCTCTGCGCGCCGTAGGAATAACGTTGTGACAAGTGGATAAAATTTGGAAGCAATGTGCAATGATTTGTGTAAATGAACAGATATATACTTGCAATGCTTGATTAATTTTTACCATCTGAATGATTAATTATTGGTCCTGAAAACCATGGCGGGCCAAAGACGAACAAGATTCTTACCCAGATATTTTTTTAGTCGTTATTTTCGTGCCACTGAAACATTTTGTTAGTGAACATAATACTTGATAAGTGCAGGGTAAGCTCAAAGTTTGCATCTTATAACTTTTTCCTTTGTACTATGAAAACAAGTTTTCTTTCATCGCTCGAGCATATTTCTGTTTGTCATCGGCAAGCTGCATTTCTATACATAGAAACATACACGCATCCACCTTCAACCCATTCCTCGAAGTATATTTCAATTTATGAGAGAACAAACGACTAAAAAATATGCCAACAACTGTCCTCATTGTAACACAAAATTTTTAATAATTTGATACGTTAAAATATATTCGTATAATTAGAGTAGAGGCCTTAATTTAGACAAGTTGCTTAACATAAAAGTCATCTTAATAAATATGTCATAATTTTTAATGAAATTTGATAGAATGTAAAACACACCTGGGCATCGTCCTGACTGTAGACCTGGTCGAAGGCGAACATTTTAGGCGCGACGACACCCAGCCGCGTGTCGCGGGGCGGGGGGGCGAGGGGGTCGACAAGGGTCACTTGACGCCGCTTCTTGTCAAGGCAGAGCACCGCGGCCTCGTGCTCCAGCAGCCGCACCAGGGGAGAGATGCGCAGCACCACGCGGATCTGCGCACCAAAAATGTCGGGTGATTATAATTATAGATTAAGGTGATAAAAATTAGATTTAGACCGCATAAAAATTTTGGTGATAATAATTATAGTTTTAGGTGGTAAAAATCAGATTTACGCCTCTAAAAAATTTAATGGATTATCATTTTATTTTCAGGTGGATGCTATTGGGAAGAGAAGCGCACCTAACATGATAGCGTTATATCTTGGTGATAGGCACTAGAAAGTTAATTGAACTATTCAAGAAATACATGATAATGGAGTAAATTATTGATATTTGTTTGTGATTCAAGAGCAATAAAAGGACATGGGACTAACTGTGAGTTACTGACGTAAGTACAGCAAATACGCTAAAATAAGTTAGCTGTGTTGCCCGAACGCCAAATCAATAAAGAATTAACTTAAAACATATGAATAAACGTTCAGAGTATCAGAGTGTGGATTTGCGACCACTTTTAACTAGAATTTGCCCATAACAAATCCCCTTATAAATTTATAGTTGAATTTATGCGCTTTTGATGAACAGAAATTTCTTCCATGTTGACGTGGTGATGATTTAAACACAAAACAGTCACTGCGCTTCCAATCCTCAGCATTTCACGAAGTTAAATGAACAGGATATCGCTTAAATACATTGAACGCTGGAAGCAGGTTAATAATCTTCTTGTTCGGTTGAACTCCAGTAAAAGAACATATCACTTATATTGTTTTCATGACAGAACAAGAATTCCCGTACTGCTTTTAAATCCACCTTCCGATAAATATTCTCCCCAGAGTTTTTTAGGTAATTATTCATTGCCGTATAAAAACAAAGTTCTTTTATATATAACAGAACCTTACTTTATTCAACACACGACTTGTCTGTTCATGGTCTACAAACCTGAATTCAAAGATCTATCATGTGCAAGCCTACTACTAACCACAAAATTTTTGGTCATGTTCATAAAAAAGCCAATAACAAGTAACAAACTAGTTCAAACTAGTTGCGCATACATCAAACTAGTTGCGCATACATCAAATTAGTTGCGCATACATCAAATTAGTTGCGCATGGATGCTTAAATTGGAGGATACGACAGGAATTTTCCATGATTAGCATGTCAGAAAAGGAGGAACATTGATCGATGCGTGCGAAGTTACTAGCCTGCAACTGTTTCCTTTGACTCTTTAAATAATATTTAGATTACAGCAAGAAGAAAGCATCTCAGAACAAATTGATTGTTGCATGTAGAATTACTATCAAAATCAACGAAGATCGACCATAGCCCTGAAATTGTCGGAGTCGTCAATCATTGTGAATAAATAGCCCGAGACAGAACGTGGGGATGAGGCTGCGTATCATCACGGCAGCGAATGAGTGATGAGCTGCACTTGCTTGACACGAGTTCAAGAGAGTGAACCGACCTTTGTTTGCAGATCCAGGGCGAAATCTTGATAAATAATTTTCAAAACTTTACCGGCAATAATATCATGCTATGCTAGTGAGCCGCCAGCTATGCTTAAAATATGTACAATCTGACTAGGCTGTTTGCTATATTACATGGAAAGGAGAAATGAGATTCATGCATGTAATTTACAATATTTTCTACAGAATTCAAGATTTTCTCATTTTTTGCGTGTATTTAAAACATTTTTTACTCTAAAAGCAGCCTAAGATCTTCAGTCGCCTTCAATTTGTCGCTGATTTCCTCGTCGGTAACGACGAGACGAGGACGTGTCCAACCGACGGCGCGCCACAGAGCTAATTTAAGGGGCCGCTAATGAGATCCTCGTCGCCCGACGAATAAATCAATGGAGGTCAGCAGGCAAGGACTGGAAAATTTGTGCCGTATTGTAAATCCGCGAGTTATATGAATGCAGGCATTCAATTGATCTGGGCAGTCGCGGACGTCGATTTCAAAATTAATATTGTTGTAAAAATTACGAACACCAATTCCATTCTGAGCATGTAATCTTTGATCTTGAAAATGAACGTTAATGACAGAAGATCGTGTAAATGATTTGAATCCGTGGTTCAAATTAAACGTAATATCCAGGCACGGTAAATAATTTTGGTAATTTGTCTAACCAGATTTTTAAGTTTCTAAAATTTACGATTTAGGATAGATGTAAATTCTGCAAAACTAGATAAATCTAATTTCGAGTGCACTGAAAAATTATCATTTTATGAAAAATTCTAACCTGATGTCGATTTGAAACGAATGAAAATATAATAGAACTTGGCTAATGAATGAAGACCTGAAACTCAAAATCAATTGCATATCAAAATTATCGAATGAAAAAGTTCTACTTTCAAATTTCTCGCAAAAACTCATTAACAAAAGCACCTTGTATAGTGTTCGTAAATTACATATATGATGTAAGAACGATTAAGTTAATTAACTGACACGTGCTATAAAAACGCTTGGTTTGTACCGAGGATATAAAACCTCTTATAGCGCCTCTGGAAAAACAAACGCGAGAAATCAGAAAGTTAACTAAATAACACCCTTTATGGTGAAGAAAAATGAGCGATATTTGTGAAACAGGATAACCATTCTACGCATTTTATTTCTGTTTAATTTAGAAATAGAACTCTACAGAATAGCGCAGTGGCAATAGAACTCTACAGAACAGCGACGCAATATAAGCTGCGGAGAAAAGACATTTTTTTCAAAAGGTTTATGTATACTTTACTTTACATTTTTCAGTGAAAATGAAAGCTTTAGTTGACGATATTGTTCGGAGGGTTCATCCACCACAGCACAGAGGCAGCCACAAATGCTAATTAATTTTCATAAAAGTTCAGTTTTGATTGCAAAGTCGAAAGTAAAGCAAAAGACAGTGTCAAATTTACTGGCACTAGAGAATTAAAGCCACAAGTAGCACAGCAGCTACACGAGCAGAAAATCTCAACACAAGAATCTCATAATAATTCCCATAAAGGTTTTAAAACTCAACCATCGTTGAAATATAAGAGTTTTGCTAAAAAAAAAGAAGAAAATAAGTTACAGAAAGTCAGTTGAAGAACGGATTGCAACGCATAATTGGTCAGTACAATTAAATTTAGTGCAACTGTTTTGTAAGTTACACCTGAACAAGTATAAGGAAGCAAAATAGCTACGCTAAAAATACAGTGACCTGAAGACTTATTTAATAGCGCTAGAAATTACGATACGAGCATCATAAGGAAAGTAGCACTAGCAATATAGGAGCACAAGGAAAAGAGCGTATATGAGAGTAGCTGAGCGTATATAGATAGATCTGGCAGCGAGGCATGTAAGACGCAACTAACTGATAAGGCGCGCTGAAATGCTCCTCACAAACCTACATGCTTTTGCTTCTTGAGAAAATATTATTCCTTCATATGAAACACACGGGGCCAGTGTCTATAATTTCTGTGGCTTTATTTGAAGCCGTTGATTTAAAAATCGATGCAGCCATTAACTTAAAAAATAAATCAACTTTTCCAGTAAAAGAACTTAAGTTAATTAGAAATTTATATTAGGTACGATATTTTCTGATGATTCACGATGAATAAAACTCCGTAAAAAATTAAATCTGTTTAACTAATTTTATCTGTAAACTATGATTCATTTCCAGTTGGATACGAATTATTTCGCTCGTCATGCATACGCCAAAACAATTATCAACGTTGCGACATGTCAGTCTAGTTTCAGTTGTTTGTATCCTAGAAGATAAGAGCTTCCAATATTGTGATGAACAAAAAATGGATTAAACTTTGTCTTACCTTTTCATACTCGTATTAATCTGTTTTACTATATGCTTGCTGATCCAATTGAATTCGCCTGTTTTTTTGTATTATTTTGCTTGATTTAATACATTTTTTATTCATTAAATAGACATGGGTTAATTGTGAAAATTGCAGAATGTTTGTACAATTTAATAATACTATGGCAGTTCATTGGGCGGAATCTTTGATATTACATTCCCTGAAAGCAAACTTGTTAGTTGAATTTCATTCAAATATTTTTATTGTGTGATTGAATATTGTGTGTTATTCAATTTTTTGATTATATGGAGTTCGTAGCAGGAATAATTCTCTGCCAATGGAGGATGACTTAACACAGCGTTACCGGAGAACATCGCGACAAGATCAGTAGTCGGCCAGAGTAGTCACAAGTCTTGTGATATTATCATGACAGGAGAAAGTTCTGCGGCACGCACAACTACGCCGGTACTTGTTCAGATAAATTCATTGCGCTTGATCATAAAATTGTCAGAGAACCGCGGAATGCCTCCCGGGAATTCGGAAGCTCAAATGAATATTATATTCAAAATATTTTTTCCATTTAAAAGAAGAGTGCAATGAATTTTGAGGTGTATATCACTAGAGTGCGGATCGAATTTACCAGCTCATAAAAAATATTATTAAAAATTGCCTTGAAAATGTCAAACGATAACTATATCAATGTTGGCATCAACGACCGGTTTTAGAAACGCAATGGCTCTCAAGACGCTACGTAATTTGATGTACAATCAAAACGATGACAGAGCAGCAAATAAAATCTTTGAATCGCTAACAACTTTAGATGAAACGTGTCCGCAGGGAACACGACACGGACAAAGAACGCATCTAGTGTCCGGTGATCTGTTCAGTGACAGGGTTGCGAATCTCACGCATGAGCACCCAAGAGGACACGACACTCAAACTTACAGATCAAATCTGCAGCGAGAGAAGAGAACAACTTAGGCGCATCATGGAAATTACTACCTGCTCCTATCAGTACATCCTCTAATTAAAGGTTAAAATCATTATCTTAAATCAAGAGACAGCGCATGGTGATAGAACAGGAATTATATATTCACAATAAAAATAAATACATCCAGCCGACAGCTTCGACTAAATTTCTAGGAAATACGAGTATCTTGGAGAAATCTACTGATGATTATCGATATAATCTGCTTGAGTTTTGCTCCAATCATATATATATATATATATAGTTGTCAATGTATATTAGTTTGAAATGAGTTTGTTACACAAAACCAAAGTAGAGATGCAGAAAATTGGTTGTTAATCATAAGTTTAAACTTAGATGAATTTAAGCAATGAAATGCTAATTGGTTGAATTGGCACATGTTTGTATAATGGAAATATCTTAAATACACACAAGTTTTACACGCATTCGGTGAACTTTGCACACATGTTTTCACGCATTCGGGAATCGAACTTCATTAACTTTATAAAAATGATGTGTTCAATAAAAATTCATAGTTGGCTACAAATTGAAACAATCGAAATCAAAGACGAATCTGGGAAGCTTGACTGTTTTAGTTTGTTGATCTTTTGCACCAGTGATATTCATACGATAATTCTTAGTGAGGAATCTGCATGTTGGCATGATTAAATAGGGATTTTAAAATGAAAGTATATATAGAGTGAGAGACGTTTCTTCTCGTCTCATATCTTTTAAAGTTGGGTGAATCGGAGTGATCTACTCCACCAAATTTACGTTACGTTCAGGTTCAAGATACCGGTATTCATTACTTATCGTTTTGTCAGGTAGTCTGCCGAGTGGCATTTGATTTGGCACGTGAATAAGGTTCTCTTTTTGGAAGCGTTACGGCAATGTTGATGTTGATTTTCTTGACGTGCTCACCGGACTCGTAGCTGCCTCGATAGTCTAGGTTTCTCGCGACCGTCAATGTTCGAAAACGACAAACCACCGGCCTCACGGCCGCGGCCATTGTGTCTGCTGACTGCAGACCGTACGTGCGTGACGGCCACCTCCGTATATCCAACCACCCTTGGCGCCAAATCTGAGGTCCTTATATATGCTAGAGTCGCGCACACTTAAGCCTAACCCTCGCACTGACGCGCATTCTTTCGAATGGAATGTCCCTCGCAACGCTGAGCGTCAACGTTTCAATGTAAACAACCTTTCCCACGGTCTCACAATAACGGCCCGCATTCCTAGCATTCTTAACATCTACGCATAATACATGTTCAATATTACCTATGTTCAATATTACCTACTTTATTCAGGCAGCACATGAGCAAAACAAAGAAATATTCCTCAGGCTATGAGGCCAGGTTGCCGTAGGCTGTCCGTGTTGAGGTTGGATGGCGAGAAGCGGCCGGTCGCTGATGACGGGTTTTCAAATGAGGTGATGAAGCTAATCACAGGTCATGTCTGTGCTCTATGGAGCCTCTCGCACTATACCCCATAACAGGTAATACATGAGCCCGGGTGCTCTATTTTGCTGCCTTCTGGAAGTGGTGGTGAGATTCAAGTTCATCGAGTTTTGTGACGAAGATAATGGTGATCCTACAGTCTATAGTTCATGTATGTTGCATGGGGTACGTATTCACAGGACAAGAGGTAAAACTTTCAAGTTTCTCCACACAGGCAAAGAAAGAAGTATTCCGGGTGATTAAACGGGTAGAAATAATTTTTCAAATTTATTTCGTTCTAAATTTTTTGTTTTGGCCTTCTGCTTTCCAAATATTTCTCCTTTAATGAAAAAGGAAAAAATTCCCACCAAGTTACTTTATATAATAAAGTATGGGCAACTTCCATCTACAGAACTCAATAAAAACTTACCTATTTTTGAACAAGAAAACTTAGACCTAAAATTAGCCGCTGGTGAAAATATCAAACAAAACTAATAAAAATCGAACAGATTGGAGAAACCCTGATATGAATTAATTTCGAAAATATTTTTCGTATAATCCTTTGAAAAGAATCATAAACAGAAATTTAATTAACTTTGCCCACAGAAAGCAATAGACATTAAATAATTTCACAATTGATCTTTTCTAGCAATGAAAAGTAGATTAAAAATATACTTCAAATATATACATTGTAACAATGAATAAGTTCATTTTTGCTCTAGTCATGACCAGCCATTAAAGTTGAGGTTGTTCGTACTGGTATAAGCCCGCGGCCACGTCTGTATGGCGCTATACGTGCGATGAGCGAGCGTCTCACCGCGTAATGTCGCCGATAGAGAATTCGTTCTGACGAACGAATAACAGGATGCGATGGAATGCAGACCAGGGATAAGAGCATCCTGATGATCGGAGGCAGATATGCGATGGAATGCAGACCAGGGATAAGAGCATCCTGATGATCGGAGGCAGATATGCGATGGGATGCAGACCAGGGATAAGAGCATCCTGATGATCGGAGGCATATATGCGATGGGATGCAGACCAGGGATAAGAGCATCCTGATGATCGAAGGCAGATCGTGTGCTTGTCATGATTAGCTGACACCGGCCGCTTGGGTATCCAGCAAAAAGAAAAAGCTCGGTACAAAGCGAAATACAGCGAACAACCAAACCACTTGTAAACTTAGTAAACTTGCTCTACTTTATGAAACAAAGGTCATTCCCACAAGCTTGAAGTTGAAGCGGGAGATATCAGATATGTGAATAAACATCGGTACTACGAATATGCGATAGTAAGTATAGCGAGCCAGTGATGGTCGTAGAACTACCAGTGGTACCGAGTGCCCGGAAAAACTGACCTATCACCCCCCCCCTCCCTAGTCGCCACTGCCAGGATGGGCAATTACAACAACATAGTAAGCATAAGTTTTAGATAGGCATGTTGGACACCGCTTTATCTTTACACGAATTTTCGCCGGAAATCCCTTCCTCGCTAAGAAGAGCCGTGGAACAGAAAGCATGCAAAGTTTGAAATTAACGTAATATAATTGCCCAAAGTATACTACAAGTATTTTTGCTAGAATTTTTACATTTTTTATATAATTAAGATTTGAGAAGTAGTTCTGAAATAAAAGGATCAAAGAAATTTTTCATCTGCTGCAAAGGTGTGCGCATATAAAAATTTGTATTTTGAAGATAACTGCCGGTCAAGTTCAGCATGTAATGGTATTCAATCGTTTAGATAACAATAAAATTATTTATTTCTATTCAGAACTTCCTCAAATAAAAATTTTGTAATTGATTTCCATCTATAGGAAAAAACTTAATAAAAGGAATAAATTTAGTGCCTTCGAGATGATGAAACAGAAATATCAACAAATTTGCATGCACTTTGCTTGACTTGCGTGAAGCGCATTATTGAGAAACCGTATTAACGCTGGAAGGGTTCCTTGTTCCTAAGTACAAGTACAATCCAATTAGAAGCAAATGGCAGCGTAGTAACACTGTTACGATTGAGACGTTAACGACTTACACTTCTGTATGGCTATTCTAGGCAACCTTATTGTTTACTAACAGGCAATGATAGCCTGTTAAATGATGGCAATACCTCTTTTATTTGCAGGCTAGGTGCCACTTCGATTTAAGTGCAATGACAATGATATTGTCATCCCGTGTCTTTTGTTAACAATTTACATCATTACAAGTAATCGTAGCATTAGCGATTTACGATATGTAAAGTCATTTCTTATAAAAAAAATAATTATCAAAGTTACAATGTTATAAGTTATGAAAGCTATAAAAATTGAGCTCTAATAGTTGGCACGATAATTAGGTAATATAGAAAGTGAATTCTTAATGATCATCAAAAAGTGTCTGAAGCTATACGCGCTTAAACTTCAAATAAACTAATTCACAGAGCAAAATAGGTGAAAGCTTTCAATTTTTCCACAATTTTTTTGACAGCGAACCTCGTTTTGAAGTTGTTTTATTATTAGTATATGAATCAAATATATTCAGTGAAGCAACCCAGGAACGAGATCAGTACAGAAGGTCTTGTTCTCGGCAAGTCGGCAAGCAGAGATGAAGCAGAGATTGTCTCTGTGTCGCTCGTATCAAGCCATCTTTACGAGACGAAGAACGTGCTGCGGCTCCTGGTATGTGCCTCTTTTAGCAGCAATTAGCGAGCATGCTTCTCTTCATTTTATTTTGAGTCTGAAGAGAGAACGAGGCAATAAATTTCAAACACAACGGTTTATTTTCGCAGCAGAACAAGTACTCAGCGATGGAGCAAGTGGGTATACCTCTGTTCCCCTTTCAAATGCCAAGGGAATGTCGATGTTAGTGCATCACTATATCATCTCTGATGCGTATTGGAGCTCTGGTGGGCAATAAAAGCCCGCACGGTGACATGGTGGAGCCATGCGGCTAATGTCTACGTTTCTTTGGCTCCTTGACGGCATTCTCTGCGTGGCCACATCTCCGCAAGCCAATCGCTAACAATGACATGATAAAGGGACATCACAAAAATCTTGATCCCATAGAGAAGAAAACATCCGTTAAGACCGGGCTTCTAGTCAAGTCAGAGTTACTAACGGGCCAAAATCGCAACACGCAAGGAAATGAATGCAAAGTTTTGAACTTCAATTACATTTGTTTGCAGTTTTTTGCCTGTTTTCTTTTATATAGTGGCGAGATTTAGGAACGAAATCAAAACATCCAACGGATCAATCGCACAACGAGAGGGCTCGGTGATCGAATTGTTTTGGCGCCGAAGGCGTCGTTTCAAAATGAATAAAGCCTCAAGGAAACGACCGCAGATGATATACGTAAATCATGATTAACCCTTGCACATGTAGTATTAATGTATGGGAAGCTCAGAAATTCATAATCAAAATAACTGAGATGCTGAAACATCAATAAACTGTTACGTGTTAGAAGACTCAAGAAATTTGATTTTATGTAAGAAACTCAGTCGATGATTCCATCGTTCAGCAACGTAGAATGATTAGCATAAAGTCAAATTTTGAACTTCAATGACACGTATAATAATTCTTAACACGTAGCAATTTTGAACTTCAATCCCTTGTGATAATAATTCTTAACACGTAGCTGATGGTCTGCCGTTGCAGCATGCAAGACACTATAGAGTAGAAGTAAACCTCCCGCTTCTCCAGGGCACAATAAGGCACAGATGGCATCGCTTGCCCTCTTCCGAGCGACAATTTTACAGAAGATCGCAGAGCGTCGACACATCGTTTGGATGGCATTGACAGATCGTTCCGTGCTGGAGCAGCCCAAAAGAATGACGTATAAAGGAAGAGGGCAAGTCATGCTTCGGAGCTTTTGGAGGCAAATAAATCAGCAAATGCCGACATACAGTAAAAAATATCGAGTTCAAAAGGCAAGCATATCGAGCAATGTACAGCGTGAATTGCCGGAGTATGAAATGAGTGATGTTTAAAAAATTCTCTGAAAAACGGTTAAAAGCATTCATGATCCAAGCATTTCAATTTCATAAAAAATATAACTACAAATTGCTAGCGTTGAAGTGAAAAAATCTAAAATATATTGATTAGGCGTCATTAATTGACCTTTATCCCTACAACTTGTGATCAAGTAAAATATTGTAGAATCGTAATAAATCAGATATAAGAATCCTGAACAAAAAGTGTTAATTGTACCTACGAATGATGAATCTTCTTGCCCAAACAACTGACATTGGAACTAAAAATATCATAGTGAAATATCGAGCAGGATTCGTGCATAAAAAGTTTGTGGGGAGGCAGCGCATATGTGGAAAACGAAGCGTTTTTTGTTGCCAGCTGCCGAACCTTCCGACGCTTCACGCCCGCTGGTGACAGATTATTGGGACGCGACGTGGGCCAACCGACGTTTGATCGTCTCTCGTCTGCGCGTCCCAGCGGATTGTTTAATTTTGGTCCCTTTGAAATGCAATATAGTTTTCGACTCGGAAATCTAGTAACTTTTTGAAATGTAGCTGACTATCTTTTTCAAATTATGACCACTTGCAAATCTTTAGTCTGGACAGTGATTGTCTTGCTGAAAAAATCCCGAATATGTGCGTTTTATGTCATCGTACAAATTTATGTTAATATTGGTATAGTATGGGTGAGCAGAAGTAATTTCTTAATGCACGTTTCTTAATTTTTTTCTCACTTGTTGATTAAAACATTTGATAACCTAATGGTTGCTTTAGGCTGCTGAAGGTTATGATTGAGTTTGAAGGTAAGCAAGCTGATCCTGATGCGATAGCTAGGTACTAAAATGCCACTGAAATATTTTACAACCGTATGGTGCGGTAAATATAATTCTATTTTCAAATTCGCGTGGTCATCAATTACCATTTAAAGTTCGGTAATTGATCTCTAGCTGCCCGCAAATTTCACAGGAAATTGATGTACGCTGTAGCTTAATTAATGTGTTAATGGTTTTAAATAAAAAAAAGTGTAAATGCCATCACCCCCTGTTTCTGGTGACAGATGTAACATGAAATAAACTGTAGTTCGTCACTTAAATACGATAACAAAACTGTTAAAGTGCTCAATGATCAATAATTGAAATCTCAAATCTCAAAATAAATCTCAATCTCAAATCTCAATAATCTCAAATCTCAAAATAAAGACCTCAAGCCTGGTCATAATATTTCTGAGCTGATTCAAGATTAAAATCCGCATTTCTAAAGTGAGTCGTTCGTCATCAGTAACAATATTTACGATAGCCTTGAGCTGCTAGCAATCTTTAGATGTTGCATCGTGAAGCGTTTATGTGCAAATGGGAAAAATAAAAGAAACTACTTAGCGAAAGCTACACATAGGTGAGCGATAATACACTGTCCAATACTCTAATTTCTGGTGCAGTATCAACATATATACACTTTTGCGTGTGTGAGCCTAGGAAATCTAGGCGGTTATCATCGCACGCGATAACGTAGCACCGTCAAATTTGATACCTTTTTCTTAGTTTCGGGTAATTTTTCAAAATTTTACCCCAAAGACACATTCCATTTCTTGTTACTGGTATCCCAATTTTTAGCTTGAAATTAATTGAGTCGCAAATATATTAAGCTTTAGTTTGAAATTAATTGTATCCTAAAAGGTTAAAGAGATTCCATGAGACAGTTCCTGAGGGAGTAGGGTGTGGCCGGAGCATGCAAGGTCCTGCGGGTGATGGACATGACGGTTCGGCAGGCCATCGCTTTAATGGCCTTTCAACATTTAGGAAGTTAGGTGGCCAAGTCATGTCCTGACGACCATCACGGCAGGAGCACTTACTGGGTAATTGCCAGGCCACCCTAAAATTGTTACCTTTAATAATTTTAACTTCAGTTAGGTAGAATTCGCGTCAATAAATAATGAAATATAAACAGAACATTAGCAGTTGAAGTGAATGCTATTGTTTGAGCTGAATTAAAAAAATTCACTCATCTGAGCTGAATGTAACAACCAAAACAATGCCAAAAATATGTCGGACTAGTCAGAGTAAACAATAGAACTTCAACGGTAAGGCTTCAAAGAGTGAACATATGACCGTTAACGACTAATTGTACCCAACATGCGCGTTCTGCAGCTCCCTCAATCTGCTAGTGCACAGGCTGTGCGAGTAACACCTGATTCTTTCTGAGGCGACAGAAACCTTTGAAACAAACACTTAATTCACGAGTCACAACAGTCACGTCATTTTCTGTGCTAGCGCCAACAAGTGTGGCCATAAGTCATCCAAGTCAAAGCAGTTCAGCAAGAAGCAGTCGCAACGAATTGTCTCATACGAGCTCCTGCGATTCACAGTCTACAGAAAAGCCCTTGGGATCCAAAACTCACAAGCGCACTCGAGACAGATGCAAGACCGCTCTGTGTAGGTGCTCAGATCATAGCAAGAATGAAGCTACGAGGAAAACAAAAGGTTCAAATTTGACATAAATATAAAACATTCCACCATATTCATTTCTCATTCGTGAGTGCAAAAGTGAACTTTTTATGATGAAAACTTAGTCAATGGCAGCTTAAAAGTATTTGAGGTACAATAATTATTATGCAGAGCAAACTTACCAACATTTTAAGCTAAGAACATGACCGCGTACAATAGGAAAATATTTTTAGAAACAGACATCCTACTTACAATGGAAAAGAATACATTCAGCATAATCATGACTCGGGGAAACATTTCGCCATCATGACCATCAAGCAAGGGATTATGCTTGACCCTTATTATTGACAATAATCAGGGATGTAAGTAATTGAAATGAGGATCATGTCATGTAAAGGTCTTGAGAATAAACAGGGCGGCAAGTGAATGTTATGAGGATCAAGTAACGCAAGAATCAAGAAAATAAACAGGGAGGCAAGTGAAGGTAATGAAGATCAAGTAACGCAAGAGTCTAGAAAATAAACAGGGAGGCAAGTGAAGGTAATGAGAATTAAGTAACGCAAGAGTCAAGAAAATAAACAGAGAGGCAAGTGAAGGTAATGAGGATCAAGTAACGCAAGAGTCTAAAAAATAAACATGGAGGCAAGTGAAGGTAATGAAGATCAAGTAACGCAAGAGTCTAAAAAATAAACTAAAAAATAAACATGGAGGCAAGTGAGGGTAATGAGGATCAAGGGCAAGACCGTAAAGTCGGGCATTTTGTACGAGAGGTTATAAAAGCATCAGCTGACTCGTGTTATGACGGGCCACCTGGTGCTCTAGGAGGGTTATAAAAGAACGGCTCTATTTCTGTTACCCTCACCAACATAAACAGAAACTTAGGGTGAGACTCGTGCATGACGAAGGAGCAGGCTTGTAAGACCAAGATAGATCACGTGAAAATTTGACTGCCATCCTTAGCGAGACTATTACGATGCGGATAAAAACGAGAGCGATAATATGTATGAATAACGAATAGATTGCTTAAAATAATCAAATTCACTTACACCTATGCACAAAAAAAGTTAAAATTGATAAAATACACATGAAGTTTATTGTTCCATGTTTATGAGCGACCCAAAAATGACCGAGAAATCTGTATAAATTTTATGACAAAAATGCCAATAAACCTGATGAAATAGGAAAGTATGGATCAATTGTCTATCTCAAGTTCTTCGATTTTGATTTTTTTGCAGTCAGTCATTAGAAGTGAGAATATAATGCTTACAGATAGAATTTAATAATTATTCTTCGGGTGTCCCTCAAAGAAGAGATAATTGCAAAACATAAAATCGATGTATAACTAAAGAATACAGAGCTGCGTCCCATGAACGATGGTGCAGCTCACATTTTACATCTCCTATATGTTAAGGTCGTTAAGAATATATATAATCAGTATAAAAGCAGCATGATTGCAGCAGAAAAGATTGATTGCTATCTCCAATTGACTGCTTAACTGGACTGCATTCAAATTCTAAAAAATACACTACAAAAGGTTTACCAAAGCGGAAAAATATAAAGAAAGAAATTTTCCCATAAAGAAGTTAAATCGGCTGCTGTCGAAAACCCGAAACATAGCACACTCGTACGATGCACTTGAGCGCTGGCAATACAACTCCTCTTCCCTCATGCCTCGCAGGAGGCAAAAGTCTAACCAGAAAAACGAGAAGTGTTCTCAGGAGTCCAATAACTGCGAGCCGCGAGACCTCACTGCGTTTTATAACTTATTTTTTTCGATGCGATTTCAAACAGCTCCAGGCTCGGCAATCAAGAGTTTAATTGCGGACTCCTGCACAAAGTATGTGCGATGGGTTGGTTTCTTCCGATCGTGGACTGTTACGATCAGTACGCACTGTTACGATCGAGTTAATTGCAGCCTTTATGGATGATTGGCATGTTACGTTCGATTGCGGTCTGTTACGATCGATTGGGGACTTCTACGATCGGTTATGGCCTGTTATGCTCGATTGCGGTCTGTTACAATCGTTAACATACTGTTACAATCATTTACATGTTTCGATCTATAGCAAAATGTTGTCCATTTTTACGATCATTTTACATCGGCCAAGACTCATTACACCTTAATTCCAAATACATCTCTTTGAGAGTAACAAATTGAAATTGTACAAAGTGTTCTTGAGATATTCAGTAAAACAAAAATCAAAATATCCTTTGGCAGACCAACCTTTCTGTTTTGATGCAAAGTTTTTTGATTTGAGAGCGCCCGAGTTCCTGATTTACAGATTTTTGCCGACATTCAGGAAGTTCTTGTCCTCGGCGGACAAAAGTGTCGAGACTTCAGCTTACTCGCTT
This sequence comes from Hyalella azteca, assembly GCF_000764305.2. Classification (NCBI taxonomy): domain Eukaryota; kingdom Metazoa; phylum Arthropoda; class Malacostraca; order Amphipoda; family Hyalellidae; genus Hyalella; species Hyalella azteca. The sequence continues at coordinate 177,373 of NW_025947728.1, forward strand.
TCAAGTCCGAGGGAAGCGGAGAACGCTCTTCCTGCTGCTTTATGAGAATGAACTTTGGTTTAGAAAATGCGCGTCACTTGAAAAAAAGCTAAAGTTGATCAAGTGCAAAAGGCGGCGAGACAAATTTCGCCCAGCTATGCTGATCAACCAAGCGACGTCACAGGCAGAGTATTCAAAACGATGTTATATGTGTATTTATGCTTGCAAACAAGTTTAATTAGTAATTGATTGTGTCATTTTTATCCCGACTTATTGCTTCACTCCTTCCTTGGAATTTTCCAGGTTTCTAAGCCCATGGCTAATACCTTTTTACGAAAAAAAGTTTTTTAGATAACATTAAAAGCTGAGCCATTTTCATCAATAGAACACGCTTAGAGTAGGTTTTAAGCATATTGTGTAGGTACTGTATAACATCGGCAGGCATTACATCCCTTTTAAAACATTATTTTTCTGGAAATGTTCCTCAGGTCACGATTACTGCAAGAAATAGTATCGATGGAATATAAGTTTTATTTTGGTAACGAATTTCTTGGTACTTCCACAACAAGAAATTAAAGGATGCCTTGCTATTAGCAAGTGAAGTCTGTGCTGCTAGCAGGGCCGGATTTTTTCTAGCGATTTTGCGAGCCTCAGCGACCTCATCACCAATAGAAGTCATCGCGGTGATCGATTCGACAATGCGTTCGAATGTGTCAGTCACTGTGGATCACTTAAGATTTTCTCACGCTGGATCATAAAACACAATCCAACGAAGTGACTCGCCAACCTCAAACCGTATACTTCATTGCCATTGTTTTCTTCTTTCTCAGCTAATGAAGAAAAGGCTTAAATTTGGAGAGAAGTAGCGGTTCAAAACTCATTATCAATAAATTTTAAAATGACCGTGTTGTGCATGATTGAGCGAGAAATAAAAATATGTCCAATAGAAGAAATCTTCAGGAAAGACAATTAAGAGGGCTTGGAACTCCAGTGGGCGTGACAGTAATTTATCAATCAGGGAATAACATAAAAATCAACCGCAGTAACTGTGGACACTGCATTGGAGCCTTAATCGAATAAAGGTATCGGAATGCGTGCGTGCTTTCGTCCAGTGAGGAAGTCATGCAAGTTTCAAGCCTATTGCCACGTACACCAAAGTCACTTAGTTGCCGGAACGGCTCAAGATATTCTCCCCAATCACCATTGTGGGCAACGTGAGAATCGTTAGCAAGCTCGAGACATCGACTGCATAGCCAATGCCGAGGTAACACCACATAAAACTAATCTTGAGAAACAAAGTTTCTAACAAGCAAAATTATAAACAAATTGCGTATTAATTGGTCAAGTTTTGAATGAAAAAATAACTAGCATATGGAATGAGTACAGCCTTTAGTCGTAGTCGTATTATTTTCTCCTGTATATGGTTCAATTGAGTTGGTTGCACAGGAGGCATACGGACGAAGTTCTCATCAGGTCGTCAGGAGGTTGGAGTCGCCGACTTTTCAAAGGACTTCGGACTAATTAGCGAGGAAGGCATGCTCGTTCCCATAGCTCCCAGAAATGAATGCCCGAGTCTAAAATTTATTACCGACAATCGATTTTCCAGGGAACGAGCGCGCTGGCGATGGAAGTTAAGTCTCGTTATACACAAAGTTCAAATGAGGAGTCGTGCCCCTGAAACGAGTGGGTTAGTCCTCATGGGAACTTCCTGAAGAAGATCACCTGTGAACCACCGGGACAAAGCCACAGAAATACTTTCGTACGTGCCTATGTCCCTCCGTGCAGCGCGTCTAGCTGTCCCGTTCGTGGAAAATAAGTTACGATCTGTCGACTCTTCTTCCATACGAACTCTGTACTAAAGAAGAGTTCGTTTGAAAGAAAGAATTTTTCAATTTGAACCTTATATGTTTATATGTACAGATTACTATTAATTTCTCTTGAAACTTGCCGACACTTCTGAATGTTACGACCAATTTACTTGCACGGCCAATATGCGAACAAAATTTACTTGTACAAATTATACGTAAAATACGAGGAATAATTTAACTACAAGTTTTAGTCATATTTACTAAGTCTCCCAGCGAAACGGAGCATCTGATATCAACAATAGTTGGTAATTAGAAAAATTTTGTGTGATCTTAACAGCAAATTAAAAACTTCCTCCTCTCAAGGAAAAATTACGGACGACAAGATAACTTTTTTAACTTGAAGTAATACGATAAATCTTCGCTAATCACAGGCAAACTTCTGTCGCAAAAAACGATAACTAACCACAAAAATATCACTAGTTTGACAATGAGATTTTTTATCTCGTAAATTATCTGGACTTCAGGGCAGCCTAGGCAGGGAAGATTAACGGGCCTCATTTTAGCGGAGTCATGTTCAAGGAATGACGCACTCACAGGCGAATCTCCTTAACGAATTCAGGGAGCAAACGAGGCAAAGATACTAGGAATCTGACGAAATTTTGTTTACTTGATGGAGGATGAGAATAAACCGTCGACAGAAAATAATTTAGTATAAAATAAAATAAAATTTAATAATAATAACATTTTCAACGCACCAGGAAGAGATTTGCTTCAAAATAGTTTATAAGCTTAAAGATTGTTAAAAAATGATAAAATAATTATGAAAATTTCATTCGTCCCTTTTGTAGTTTCAACTTATTATGCACGGAGGAAATTCCTTCATGTTGGAATTTTGTAGATGATGGGCCGGATTTTGGACACAGGAACGATCATAGAATCAGCTAAAGTCAAATCAACGATTGATAAACGAATCTACAAAGCAACGATTGCTAAACGAATCTAAAGTTCAATTATGCCGAGAATTTATGACTTACCTGAGTTATTGAGATTTTGCACGCAATGCGCATACATTGAACATCTCCAGCAACATCACTCAAAATCGCAATCATAATTTGAGGTAAAGTTGCATCTCATGGGAAGCTGACGCAAGAGTCATGCAGGTGTTGGTAAGTGGCGCTGGAGGACCAATAGATCTTTATCATTGGTGCTGTGGGATTCGTAAGAGTGACGATGATGTCTCATGATGCGCAATTGGGAGGTACAAAGTGATGTAACCTCGCGACCTTTTAATTAATTCAACTGGAGTGAACTTTCCTAGAAATTCAATGAAGCGAGGAAACTCAATGATCATTGAGCCGAAGAGATTATACGACCATATATTTTCACGAAACCGGCACCAAATTGTAAGTTCCAGTTCGACTTTCGGCGACCTAACTTCCTCGATGGTCGACTCTCTTCATGTATCGCCTCATTGCACCACTCGATTGGGCCAAGCAGTGGTCTTTAATACCCAAAGGAACCAATCTTCATCAATGTAAACGCGAATCTTCCATCCACAAAACGTGTTTAAATTCATCAGCGAAAGCTCTAATTTTCGTGCTGCGACAGTGAATGCCGTTGATGAGAGCCGTCACTGAAATCGAACTTCCATGGCAGACTGGAAATTCTGCGATGAGCTGGCATCTTTCGTGGAGTAATAACATCGAAATAACCCTTCATAGCGAGATATCGTCAGTGTTTAGTTTCGAAAAATCGACCAAAAAAGACACGTTCAACAGCGTTGGAGCTTTGAAATAATATAAGGGAACATATGAAAATGTGATGAAACTCTTTAATGAAACCTAGTAAGAAATTTCTCAACTGATGGGTATCATGTGTCGCGTGACTATATCGAGTTATATTACCAGTAGAACTTCCAAAAAATAATAAAATGTCAGATTCACAAAAAAAAAAAATTATTTGAGGTCAGCAAGACGAGCTTTGTATTTTTTTCACAAACTCGAGGCTTCACTAGCTATTTCCAAACAAGTTCTATATAAATTCACGACGTCGTTTCCAGAAGATCACGCAAGGCGTAGCTCGGAAAAGCGAGCTTTTCGCGAGCGTAACCAATCCCTAAACACGGGTTTGGGAAAGCCGGAGAGCGAGAGGTGACCCGTGGTCAAGAGTCGTGTTGCTATCATGTTTCTTTATTGCAAGTAAAAGTTACAGAGATATTCTTCAGTATCGTTATTATGGCATGAAAATGGTACACGCCTTAATAAAGACATTTTGGGCTGCCTTGTCCAACTCGCTTCAACACCTCATGCATGAGTAGTATGTAGAACTACCTGCGCATACTCGTTGAGAGATTTCATTAGTCGTTGATGTAGCAACTTTGTTTATTATATAATTTCTATGATAACAATGCATAAATTACTTCTGGTTTTTGTAAACAGCATTAGAATTCCCACAGAATAACAATTTTACGAGGGGTGTGCAATCTTGTGTCGAATTGAAATAATATAGCGAGGTTCATCGCGAAAATGAAAGCGTCGAAACAGTTCACTTATGAGCACAACGTCTCATCACGGATCACAAATACCGATATAAAATGGCTCTCTGAAGAAAAATTATTTTCACAAATCTCAAATGAAGTCTCGCAAACAAAGGAAAGATCTCTGAGGGATCATAGTTTTCATGGAGCACCAAGTATTGAGAAAAGAAGTCAAAAATTTTCTCTGATTGAAATAAAGCAACGCAGTATTCCTGGCATAAAGCAAAACGCGTCCGTTGGTGCCGCGGGAAAGCTTCCAGCCGATTTGCGTATATTGGAAAATCTTGTCAGGCTAGACGTTGCAATTCTAAAAAATGGGTTTAAAATGGAAGAACTCCGACTTCAGGCAACAGATTGAAAATTCATTGCAATTCGGGAGAATCTAAATGCAATGCATCCCAGTGGCTGTTCGAGAGCGCCGTGTATGCCCCACATTTACTTCCACATGGAAATGCAGTTAAATTGTGCAATCTGAAAATGATCATCGTCTATAAATGTAAATAAACCGTCGAATTAAAAATATAAATCCAAAATCGCTCAAGGCCAGTGATACTACAAAAGAATTTATATAGATTTCTGAGAGAAGTATATTGCCAGCTTCTGAATTACGATTCAGATTTGCATAACTTTGGATTTTGCTCGCATAATCTAATATTTATGAGCGCAACTAAATTGCAGAGGAAGTAAAATTGCAAATAGTAAGGCTGGAGCGTAACATGAAGAAAGGATAGGTTATTTATTATGAAAGATCGTTTAAAATATCTGATTTTGAGACCAAATTACATTTGCAGCGCAAATGAGAATTTTTGCATTCCTATTATGCTTTAGTTGAAATGTAAAAATAGGATAATTTAAAAAGAAGATAAACATATTTATGAGGACTGAAAATTTTCAACGGCGTTTGATTGTTCTCACAGTTGGAAATCGAGTAATGGTTGTCCAATGAATTTTGACAGCATGAAATTGACGATGAATGCGGACAATGAGTGCATGCAAATCAGCTGAGAGCACACCAGCTACTACACTTCTCAGTCCTGAATACTTGCAAGGATTTTGCCAATGGTATATACATTTACGCACTAATTTATTTGTTTCACATAGAGACGAGTATGGATTGTAAAAAAGCAAGCAAAATTATTCTCTCACGAAATCAAATTTATAAATTTGATTTTCTAAAAAATCACATGAAAAAACCGCGATCACAAACTTAAACGCAACATTGAATTTGCTCGCAACCTTTTCTGTTAAAAAATCGCGCCTTCATACCTCAAAGTAAAGGATCTGATTTATACTAAAAGCAAAAGGTGCGTCTCTAAACGCTTGCCATGAAATAAGAGACGCTCGTCAAACTGGCAGAGAAAAGCAGCAAGCGAAGAGCAAACAAAAATGCGAGCACAATGAGATGAGACGTGAAAGGCGAGACGGCCGGTGGGTAGGTTCAAAGCAAGCAGATAAATGATGATCTAAAGGAGTCTCGAGACCAATGGGTAACGAATGCCGTAAAAAGCAATGAATACAATGCAATTGTAATGGTAATACCACGCGAGTCTTGTTACGCTTGATTTATCAGCGCCAAAGAAGGAAAAAGCAACCGCAAGAGCCGCATCAAAAGACGGACGAAGGGTGCCGCGGAAAGGTGTTGCGTTGTGTGACGGGATTGCAGAGAAAGCTCGTCCCAAACTAACCTGAATTATATCATGAAGTTTTTAACACCGTACAAAATTCCTGCACGTTTTCTTTGTGCACCTGAAGAATGCTCTATATGCTCTGTTATTAGATTTTCACGGTTAGTCTCCTGTTTTTTGAAAATTAAACTGCTTGATAAGGAATATTCGATCTCTCTTTATTTTCTAAGTTTTAGAAGTATGTAGTTCAAGTCACCGAAATGATATTGAAGAAAGGGATCGTTTGAATTTTTGCTGCGGTGCTCGCCCCTCACTTAACTTTTAGGAACCATTGCTCTCCTCGTCTGCTTTGTTTCCAGCAGGCTCGGTCTGAACGCAACTACACACAAATACACTGGCCGGTGGGTAAACACATCCCTCGCAGAATCCTTTTAACCGCAATGAAAGGCAAGAAGGGGTAAAGAATGAGCAAATACTGGAGTGTACAGTATGGTCTCGGTTCCTTTTAACCTTCGCTAGGAGCGAAAGTTTCGTTTTTTTCTTGGCTCGGAAATAATTCCAATTTAAAATTATTTTTAGCACGGCAAGAGAGTTCCGGAAATAACTGTTCGCTCATAAACCAGTTAATTTAGGCGCTATGGTAATTTCCTAGAATATCATCTGCAAGGCCAATGCCTATATAATAATCTGAGAAAATTTGCACAAATCAGAAAAACAGGTAGAAGTAAAAATATGCAAACATATAAACAAGAGTGATGAGGAACCATGACACATGATCTCAATCGTCAGTTATGGAAAGATCGGGTTCCAAAGGCCGGATCCCTTGTGAATCAAGTCACGAAAAGTTCAAGAATCGGCAACAGGCCATGGGCCTATGTCTTCAACGCCGACACTTCTATTCTATTCTATTCTATTCTATGATGACACGTAGTTGGTGGTTCATAAATACGATCATCGCCAAGATCCCGAGAGGAGGGAGCCCAGCACGTGCAGCGTTTGTGGTGCGCGGAGTGGCCGAGCGGCGAAAGGAAGGCCGACTTAGCAACTTATTTGGACAGAGCCTATATAAATATAGAAGAGCCGTTCGAAACATTAAACTTAAGGAGAATATAACTTCGGTTCCCATGATCGTGAGAAACCATACCTTCGAATAACTTCCATTCCCAGGACGTTAAAAAATCTAATTTCTACCGTCTCTTTTCTAGGAGGAGTGGAGTATGAAGAACGATTGGTCCGTTCTCTTCCAAAATGAGAGTTTAGTTGTGTAAGCCTGTGACAACAAATAATATTGATCTCACATCTGGTGAATGAACCATTGCACTTTATACATGTAGTTTCAATGGACAAAAGAAGCACTAAAATGTGAACAATTCTTAGATCGAATTACGTAGAATTTTTTATTAAACGAACCATAAATACGAGTAAATTCAGACATTAGACTCTACTCTGTACTGGAGACTCCAACCGTATCAATTACATACCATTCACAAATCTGTACTGCCGATCAACATTTCAAAGCGTTGACGTCGAAACTCCAAACTCAGAAGTCTTGGTAACAGGCCTACGGTCAGCAGCGACTCAACTAACCAACAATGAGCTATTGAGCCACCGCCGGACACTCTGGTTCCGCTAGCGTATCTCAGCATCGCGCACAATGGACCCTGAAAGCCGTGAATGCTGCTGCGTTATAACAGCGATTGCGCTTCCAAAGACTGGCGGAACCTGTGATAAACAATCAGCGTCGTCGGCAGCGGATGCGCAGCAACAGAGATTGCTAACATGCGCAAAGGGTATTGTGTGAGACAAGAATTATTAAAATATGTGATTCGACAGAATGCGGTTTTCTTGTGTGTGTCGTGATCGGTATACATGGGAATTTAAGTGAACGACATAACATCGACGATTGAATTTGTTTCAAATAGGCTGAGAATTAAAAATTTAGATTTTTGAATGGGATCGACAACACTAAGATAGTTAAGGTAACGATTTTAAATCATTACTTTTACGAGGTTTCAACATGTTTGCTAATATGAAGATGGGAAATGTTAGTGAAACATTTTTTAAATTTTTTTCTGGGCATAGAGCATTTACCGCATTTTTAAATGTTCAGACTCGGCACACTCGAGAAATAAACGCGCAATGGAGCGATATCACCTAAGACAACTTACGAATATTTTGCTAAGATTATGAATCTTCAGACGATTATTTTCCATATAATAAGCATGTAATAATTAGTGATGGGTAATAGGAAATTTTTAACTGCCGAAAAGCGAGCAGATTTTTTCTAAGGCATAGCTGCAGGCTGGAGCAGCTTACCCCCCACGATGCGCACCAAGTTTGAAGAGGAAACGTTAGGTTTTATTCGGAAACTGGATCGTGCACCAGGCCGGGATATCGCCTAAGTTAGCATATAAGAAAAGCCTATAAAAGGAATCCCATGGCCACGCCAGTCTTAAAATTCTGCAGTTGAAAAAAATAATAATAAAGAGCTCGCAAGATATTGTAGTCATTATAAGTTCGATTTCATTCTTATCAAATGGTCAACTTTAATGAGTTCCTGACTTGAATTTCGAACAAACCACCTATCACTGACCTTCCTGCAAATAGAAGAAACCAAATCGTTATTTATCCATAGATAATTTGAGACAAAATTGGAAATTAACCCGAATGCTGTCAGCGCTTAAAATGATTATAAAGTTCAAAGGGGGAAGAAATCAATTTTATCGCTTAGATGAGTAAGTCAAACAAATACCAAACTTTCCGAGAATATAAAAAGGATATTCCTAGTCACAAAAATTACTAGCAAACATTTGGTCCCCTCTCGCCAAGTTCAAACTGAACTACATAATGAAAAACTGTGTGTTATACACACACACCCAACGTTGTCGCAAGCCAGCTGGTGATAATTTTAGCGTAACATTTACGAGCAAGCTTTCTTTCAATGCTCAACTCGCTGTATGCTTGCTCATAAAAGCTTCAAGGGATGTCGTGAAACGCTTTGAATTTATACAGTTATACAGTAAAGTTACAGTTATTCAGTAACATGCATAATAATAAGTAAAAGCCCCTGACCTGACACTATTTATTATCGGAAACACTTTGCACGGTAAATGCATTCACGATCGTTTAATATTTTACGCGACTTTACAATACAAGTTTTAAAAGCACAGGCATGACGCCTGTACCGAAATCAAAATTCAGGTTTGGGATAGAAAACACCGACAGGAAAACACAAAAAATTACTCAACAAATACATGAAAGTTTGGTCTAACTTTATGCGGTTATAGCATAGAGGGCTGACTGCAGCAGAGCTTGTAAAAATGATCGACCTTGTTGAAACAATAGCAAGCAGGTAAAATAGCACTTCAGAGGAAAAACAGAATGCCACTTGATATGCTAACCAAGAGGAAATAAATTTCAACAGCACATGGCAAGTCTTAAAAAAATATTTACAGAGTCAATGTGAAATTCAGACACGTTTGAAATGGACTTTGCAGTTGAAACACGTACCTAGAAACTAGCCTAGAAGTATTTGTATTGTATTGAGTGTGGAAACGAATTTCGACTAATACTTATCTCATGGTCTGAACCATAAGACAAGTAGTCGCATGTAATAGTATAATAATAATAATAAAAGTATTTTAACCTAATTAATAATATAATTAATAAATTATTATTATTAATTATAATATAATTATTATTATATATTTGTATAATATTATTGGTTATAATATCATAAAAAATATAATGCAACTATTTAGTACAGAGTCGCATTTAAGAGGCGGCGAAAATTTTTTAGGCAACGTCAGCGATATAAAGGGAATCAGAGAAATCAATTTTTTACCAAATTTCTTCAAGAGTCCAATAATGCTTAATATGATAGAAACTTCAAAGATTCTGTACACAATGCTTCGTTGAACGGAATTATAATATTAAAGAAACCATTAAGCTGGGATTTATAGTTTGAATCTCGAAAGTAATTTAAATGGTAATTACTATTATGGCCACAAGCAATCCTTCGCAATGAGGTAAGGGAAGGAGCTCTAGAACGGTGTTTGAGTGTATAAGGGCTTTTCCTTTGATCTCAGTTGAGCCGCAAATGAAACAAAATTGAATAGCAATGAATGATAAAAATACTGAATAGTCAGAATAGCCAAAAGCTATTTAGACTAATATAATCCATTTAATAAACGTATTAGTGTTTTAACATTTAGGAAACAAACGAAGACGGGCTGAATGTTCCGGGTTCGTCTCGCATTCTCCCGCCGAAAGCCTAAAGGAAGGATTCAATTTCATCTCAAAGGCTCCCTCGGTTCCCCCTCTTTGCTCAGGAAGTGGGAATCGCTCAAGCTAATTAAAAGCGAGATTGAGAGCCGGAAACACGCAAAGAAACTTGGAATTGGAATACCGGTGAGTAGCACGAGCTCTCGAACGCTTCTGAACTCGGGTTCTCAATTGCAAAGTTAGACTGATGTTCGCATGAACGGATATGCTGGCGCGCCCCCTCATTTGCAAAAGTTTGCGTCCATCGTTTCTCGTACACGCGGACATTTGGGGCCATTTGGCCCGATTCGGTTACCTTCAAAGACATCGAAACGCTTTTAGCGGAGCTTAGACAACTCATTAGGAAGTAATGAGCTTGGCTAGGGCATATATGATTTCAATCTCCGGGTCGTATTCCTTAATGGTTAACTCACCATTGATGATTAGAAAAAAATTTGAACTTTATTGCTAAATGGTGTCAACGCTTAGTAACATAATTGGCAAGGAGGATCATATCTATTTTACAATAATAAAATATTCAGGTAAGTGCTGGATGTAATGTTGAAAAAATTATTATGACCGCGCATGAAATTGGTCCCACTGAGTCTCTGAACTCAGCAGGCACGCAATTGATATACCGAGATAAACACCAAATAACACTTGGATGACACTGTCAACACACTGCATGAAAGTTAAAGTGTAAAAAAAATTAGATCATTAACATTGTTCGAGACAGCGACTTAGCTGATGGCGATCTGCAAAGTTGTGATGGAGAAAAAATTCATGGATTATATGCAAAAAATCCCAATTAGCTAGCAAAACGGTAATAATTTGCAGGTAATGCAATTCTTTATACCAGGTTATCCTGCATCATCAATGCACAAATTACCCACACTTGTAAGGAATAGTATGCAGCATTTTTACTATAAACTTTTTTAAAATGAAAACTATTAAAGGAGCAAACTCAGAGGTGATAAGGAATACAAAAAATATACATACACAAAAGTGAAACCGTAACCGAATAACAAGGCGGTTTCCTCCGTTTATAGACCGCCCTCTCTGTACGTGCATAGAAGCTGTCAAGCCTCATTCATGAAACAAGGATATTACCACGAGCTGAGGGCAGCGGGGTATTTGTGGTTCTCGGGTGAGGGTGGTTTTGTTAATCATGATTATTCATTAATGGACTGATGGATGGTTCTTTCAAACCGTAATGTGTTCGTACAGAAAATTTATTCCAGTCCGACAACGTCTCCACTAGCACTAGATACATAACAAACCCAATGATGATTTTCACTCTAGAGTCTAGAATAATGTGAATGATTTTATGCAAACATTGTATGACATACACAACTTCTGGATGAATGCGAACTAATGGACGAAAGAAAACTTGGAGTGCATGTAATTCAACGACGTTCATGCAGAGCAAGCGCGTCTGCTACTCGGACACTGCAAGGGTCGGAGAGAGAAGTGTCGGGGCGATGAAGGACCCAAACAAGGCTGCTGATAGTGATATACCGTCACGGAAATGGCTAATAAAGGCCGGGGCAGAGGTGACAGCCTCCATTATGTATGGGAACACGTGGCCTATACATCAGTTTAGCGGAACCACTGAAGACAGGCTGACTGTCCCCTACTCATACTGCCGAGCTGCATGCTGCGGCTGTCACTTGTCACTTGTTAATCCTCATGCAGTCCTCGACAGCTGAGGGTATCATCTATTTATTTCGTTGTCATTCTTAAAGCGAATTTCAAAATATTAAAGGAGATATTCAGCACTAAAAGCCCAGTAGAAACTGGTGATGCACCCGATTCTCGCGTCAAGCAAGTCGTTCAAATCTGCATAAAAAGATCAATAGTGCTCCACTAGAACGCTGCACTTGGATCCAATACTACCGTTGGATTATACATCAATCGATGCATTCATTTCCAAATTTAAAGTTAAATCGTAACAGATAATCGCCAGCACAGAAGATGGACGATTTAGAGGATGACTTATTCTCGTCAAACACATTTCACTGCGAAACATATGGCTTTGAAAACTTAAAAATTTTCTTAGATTGGGAATAAGCTTTGTGCTCTACTGTAACTCATCGAATCTAAAAACTTCTTATAGTTTAAATTGGTAAAGTTTAGTTTCTTCAGAAATTTCACCGTAGAGCTCCGTTTACGAGCGTCATATCGGTCTCCTGAGATGACGATTGCTGGAGCCTTAACGAGACTCTGACACTTTGATTAACTTCCTCAATAGCGGGCTGTAAAATTAATTACTGCCATCAGGCGATCTGGCAGGGTATGTGAGTCCAATTATCGGCGGATATTGAGGGAACGTTAACAGCATACAATTCCCTTTCAAGATGTGAGTGTGCCAATTTTTAAAGTAGCAGGATCAGATTTAGGCGTCCGAGGCTGCCGAAGAGTTACGCTAGCCTAAGCCTTAGATCTGGAGTATCAATTCTATAATTTTTATCCCTTCTAAACGCGGAATATAACCCAATCATAAGTTTGAAGCGTTAATGACATGCTTGATTTTTTTTATTGGAAAATTTTACTTAATTACTAGCTAATAATATTGTATATTTTGGATTTGTTCGATGTCTATTTTTAATATATTTACCAGTATCAACTTTGTTCGAATGATCTTTCTCAATTAAGAAAGTCTTGATGATCTCAGAATGCACTTTAACTCGAAGAATTCAGGATACAGAGAGATTTTAATAACGCGCGAGATTTAATGTGGCGCTACACTCAAATAAAGATTGTTGAACAGGTTGTGCGTCGAAAAACGAAGTAATTTTCTGAAGAGACTAGAATGTAGAAAGGAAATAAGATTCAATGTACTTTCACCGAGAGTGCAAGTACATTAAATGATAATTCATATAAGGCGTTTTCAGGAAAAACACAGCGTTTTATGAAAAAAATATTATGCCCCTTAAATTGAATTTCAAATTTGTCCCGTATACATGATGTCACATATTCCTTTTCCTCATCCCCGGAGAAGCTTCCTTGGATACATGATGAAAAGAAGTTATAGTTTGATTTTTCACCTCTAATCTTAGCGTGATGATGAATTGGTTGAAATTGGCAAGTAAAATCATATGCGCCCAAATATTGCGAAAATGTTAAATGCACCATGGAAAATTTTCCGAAAGCTTATTGTTACACTAATTAAATTGACGTTATGCGAATTGGAAACAAATTGATGCTATTCTCTACACTGCCGTAATAGATGCGACTCGAGACACGACTAAATCATGCATGCAGTCCCATCTCAATTTCAAGTGTTTTTGGGATAAAGTTGGACTTCGGCTGCAATTTCGATGCCTAAGTTTCGAGAGAAGTGCATGCAAAGTACTCACCTTTCCCAAGCCGTTCACTTCCTTTATCTCCAACTTTCGGAGCAGCGCAGGAGGCATTGGAGGAGCAAACTCGGTAACGGCAGCCCGGAAGTTCGTCGGCAGATTGTCCCCGGCATCGGAGGCTCGCCGGGCCGAGGCGCGACTGCTCGTCCTCTCCGCACGTCCGCCGCTTCTACGACTCCCGCTCTCGGAGTCGCTCGTGGCACGTCTTTTGCGACGTCTTCGTTCTCGGTCTTCGCTTGATGACCTTCCGGGAGGTGTTGCACTCCTGCCAGAGGGTCTAGTGTAGGGGCTCGTTAATGCTGATGGGGTAGAGGACTGGTGAACAATGGGTCTGGTAGTAGTGGTGGGGGCGGCAGCGAAGCGACTTGCAGGTTGTGACTCTGACCTGTCAGAAGAATGCATGGCTCTTCCTCCAGGCTCACCGCTGCTCATTGTCATGTGGCTGGCGGCTCTCATCGCCTCGCTGGCGCGCTGGGCAGTCCTGCACACATGAGAAAATATGTTTATTTACATTCGACGGAATATTGGCATAAGGCACAAATTAAAGATAATAAATCGAGTGATCATGATTCTTTGGTTCCATTATAATTGGCATAAATGTTACACCCTCCTACATTGACCCGGTAGAATAAGGCCCAATCTAGAGCAAAAATAATATAAAAAAACGATTGTTTGCCTCAGAAACATGAAACATTGTAAAACGATGCCACTCCTTGTGCGTGAATAAAGGGAAGCCTACGTTACGCTCAGAATGTAGATCTTGATTGAATCAAATCCAAGCTCGTGGAAGGGAAACACACCGTTTATGTGCATGCTTTACTTGGTAAGGATAAACGATCGCCTTCGAGGCAGCATCTTACGAAGGCAATTTGCAACTTGGGACACTCCTCCTAAATTGAGACCAAAATTTTGGTGAGTGAGAAGCGTGGTTTATGAGAAGCCGTCAGTCTCCTAACAAAGCACTTACTCGGCGACCTAACTTTTACGCCTACTGGTGACAGTATTGCATAAAAACGCAGCATTGTCTTAAGAAAATGAAAATTTTTAAATGAAAAATAAGCAAACAGCATTTAAGATTATTTCCAATGAGACACTTTATGAGTTAAATGATGCTTACTAATCGTTGAGTTTCAATTTTAGGAAAAGTCCGTATGAATTGAAGGAGAATAAAAAATGAAACTAGAAAAGATGACAAGTAGATGTCATAATAATATAAATAGTGATATATTTGATTTGCAATGATAAATTCACCAAAGATGACGTAGTTAATATACTGGCGCAGCGGAGATCGTGGCTTATCATCACTCACGCGTTAAAGCTCACTATTGCGTGTCACTGAATAGCGGCGCCTATTTCAGGATTTCAGTCAACTGAAGAAATGAAACTCATAAAAGCGTCCGGCAAACATTGAACTGTTTTCCAACACCAGGACTCTGTAAACGGAGCTCGTAAAACAGGTCGCTTTGCTGGGATATGCACTGTGAATGGTGGCTGGTAAACTGGGCATAATGTAACGGTTGTAAATAGAGGGAAAATTGGGCATATGCAACCCAGCATAAAGTTAGAAAAATTGGTCATCATCAAAAGGTCGCTTTAAGAAATAAAGTTTCACATCCGATCCACACACAATTTCTTCTTCGCCAAAATTACAGGTGAAGAGCTATTTTGAGTATGAATTAGATAAATTAGGACTATAAATTCAAATAAATTAAAACATTTGGCAGGCATTCTCGACGTGCGAAAGTTGTTTGGTACATTGTTCCAGAATCTCTCTATTGCAGTCCAGCGCTAAACACTTCGAAGTGATACATAATAGCAGGTTTCTAAAAAAGTATTAAAAGTTTAGAAGACTTCTTATTACATCTCGAATAGAAGTCGTCTAATATATCTCAATTCATAAAATTACGTAGAAACATCTCCCATAATGAATTTTCACACGAAATTTCGAAATCCAATCGTAGTGCCACTAAAAATCGGAATGAAAGCTTCAGAAAGCGTCGTGCGACAAGTCACGAGAAAAAGTGAACGTCAAAACGCTGACTCGACGAAATTTTGGGTCGGCAGTTTGTCGCCAAGCGTCGACTGATTGAGTCGCTGTCTCCTGAGAACAAGAAATGTTACATTGTTCAAGCCCCGAACACAACCGGATGGCGAAATTAAACCATTTTAAATTTGAATTCAGAAAAAATTTTAAAATTACACAGCACTATTCGTGTTTTACAAGCACAATACCAAAGATACCGAAAGTGACCGTGGATGAGAGAATATCAGGTTCTTTCTTCTTTGTGAAAGGAATTTTATCTGACCTCTTACGCATTAGAGTCACAATGTACTAGTCAAGAGAGAGGATACAAATGTTTAAAATTTGTAACATATTCATCGTAAGCGATGGTTTATTTAGTTAAAAAGATGTTAAAATCGGACGATATATAATGATAGGGATGCTTCGTAATTAAATACCATAGCATTTTGGTTCAGTGCTCTTGGCAGATTAAGTGTGCCATGAGCGTTAACTGAAATCGATATGTTAATGTGTGGTGCAAGCTGGTCGCTTAATAGAAGGATGCTGGCAAATATCCCGAATGCATGTAACAATTTCTTAAATCCAGTGAGAAGTTAGTAGGATATGCTCCTAACACGATTATTTCCATGCCTGATGTATTCAATAAAGAGTCTTGAATTCTCTGCGAACTTTTCGGGTATTTAAATGCCTCTTAAATTCTATGATTCTAGACAAACCATGCAACACAGCAACTAGGACTTATACGGGCATCAAGTCGTACAACTGTCGTCATTCATGAGTGTAGAGCTCATGAGAACAAGCGTGCGTAAATATTTTGACGCTGGATCCCTTCAGGAGTTAAAGCGTAGCCCCGATCCTACGAACTGAATAATTAATATAACTGAACTACATTAATAACTGAAATCATCCACTCATATAATAACGAACAATCCGCGGGTCCGCCGTGTCAAGCTACCCGATATCGTTCGTTTCGCTGTTCCGGGCCTTCAGTAAATAGGGAGGCAGGGTATCTATGATACGCGCCAGACGTCGTCCGGCGTCTGATCGGATTACTCCACGGGCTTCACGTAGGGATCATCTTATTGATTATACGACACAGACAACGAACTTAGTTCAGCTGATACCTCTATTGATCATAAGCTTGCATAACGGCTCAACATTAAGTTATTACATGAATTAAAATGAATGTATCACTATGTAATCAAATTTCGGGCTATTGGTACGATTGATACTTTTATTCCATATTCGTAGGTCTAGTTTAGAAGCGAAGAATTGATTGTATGAAAGAATACATCTTTTTTTAATGCTTTTTCAATTAGATGATCGTGCTGCTTCGAATAGAATGTTAGTCCTGAATTTTTAATAGAATTGAAGAATTGTAAGTGAAAATGGCAAATTTAACTCGCAGAGCATGATAATAAATAAGCTGAATAGTGGAACAATGTTATTTTGAAAGCGAAATGCAAACGCTAGTGCAATAATTGAGTCAGCGATGCACATAAATATCATATAAAACTCGATAAACAAGAAACGCGATAACGGTATTATTCGGACTCGTATGTTTACGACTTTGGCTTCTGCGCTCCAAATCTAGTAGCTGATTTTTTCTTCTTTCGCTGAAACGTTGGGAGAACGCCTCAGTTGCAATATTAGGAAGATTGCGTGCAGAGTTTCAGAAAGTAAATAGCAACATTTGCAGCGCCGATGCCGAAACTTGACTTCGGCAGCTGCATGGAAGCACCCACGCACGCCTCCATTGTTGCTTATAATCAAACTTCAGCAAGGAAATTCTACAAGTTGTACAACTGTACGAGCAGTACAATTGTACAGCTTTTGATAGCCCTGAGATGCGTCGAAAGCCCGCATATCACGGGTCAGACCAAACTCATCAGAAATAGACACAGGAATGACTATTTATAGTAAAATAGAACTGTGTAGAAATAATAGAGTAAAATATATTTCATACCCATCCGCACAGCCGCCCATGCACAAAATGTTCCATCACTGTTTGGCGAAGTCAACGGCAGAAGATGGTGACAGCATCAGGCATCATGACACCATAATGATGGTGACAACATCAGCATCATGCCACCATAATGATGGTGACAGCATCAGCGTCATGACACTACAATGATGGTGACAACATAAGGCCCCATGACAATATAGTGACGGTGACAGCATCAGGCATCATGACACCATAATGATGGTGACAACATCAGCATCATGCCACCATAAAGAGTTTATCTGTAGGCAAGCTGTCAGTGACACGGAGCTAATGATTGTATAGACGCCTCGAGCTACACACGATAACGCCTACAGCGTCGCGTGTATTAAGCATCTCTGAATGGACTCTTTGTATTGCATGAATTTAATTCAGCGCGAGGCGCTAGAAAAGCGCGAATGTTATTACGTGGTGACGACATGTACGTTCAAAATGTTCACCTTGAACTTATTTCAGTTCAACTATTGACGCTTCAATCCAATGAAATACGTAATTTTTCATTTCATTGGATTAAATCGATCCTTTTCAATTAGTTTTTTTTATTTTTTACAAACATTCGATTATAATAATACGTAGTTATTTTTGCAAAAGTGCTGCAAAATTATGCGCCCATAGCAACAAAATTAATTCGAAAATGATGACTTAATTTACACAAATTTATGCATCGGTACTCTCACTTTTCCGAAATAACAGACGCCAAACTACGGGTATAACTGTCAAACCATAGACGTTGCTTCACTTACAAAATTTGCCCCGTTTCACTTACGAAACAATCGTTGTTTCATTCACGAAACTAACGTTGTTTCACTCGCGAAACTGCCGTTGTTTCACTCACGAAACTAACGTTGTTCCACTCACGAAATTAACGTTGTTTCACTCGCGAAACTAACGTTGTTTCACCAACGAAACTAACGTTGTTCCACTCAAGAAACTAACGTTGTTTCACTCAAGAAACGAACGTTGTTTCACTCAAGAAACTAACGTTGTTTCACTCGCGAAACTAACGTTGTTTCACCAACGAAACTAACGTTGTTTCACTCAAGAAACTAACGTTGTTTCACTCATGAAGCTAACGTTGTTTCATGCTAACTTTTTTCGCTCACGAAACTAACGTTGTTTCACTTATTTCACTCATGAAACTAATGTTGTTTCACTCATGAAACTAACACCGTTTTTATTGCCTGGTCTGCTGGCATTCCTGAAGGCTGTCTACGGTCTGTACGGCTCAAGATCGAGGTCTGTAAGAGGAGGAGACCAAGGAGTGGTCCGCAGCCCGAGCATGTGGGACACTTCCGAGGGCAGAGAGCTTGTCTCGGAGATAAATGTAGTCTCTGGGGCCTTGAGGCGCCCACTGTAACACTGCGGTAACTCAGGAACTATTTTAAGCGGAATCCAACGAGTTTCATGTACACAAATAAAAAAGTAAGAGGAATTCATACTAAAATATAAACCATGAACAAATAAAATATTAGTGTAAAGAATTCCAAAGTGCAGATAATGAATTTATCATTAAGGAAGGTTATCATGAAGGCCTGAAAACATAATGCAAGAAATCTAAAAATTTTTAGTTATTTGGCTAATGAAATGTGACGAAACGAGGAGAAATTCATACAACTAAATTTTTCATACTACTTCGTACTTTGCTTCAAAGAAATAAAATTGATCAAGAGATTTGAAGGAGACGTTCTTTCGTCTCTCGACGTAATAAGCAAACGAAAGGAAGCAAGTATGCTATATAAATGAAACATTTATAAAGTGTAAATCTGCGGGTCATTCAATAAACTACAGTTCAGTTGGAAATTTCCACGGAGTTCAGCGTTGAAATATTTAGGACATTCAGCAATAAGTTAGAACATATAGCAGCAAGTTCAAAAAACGGATTTAAAAACACAGTGATTTTTTTTTCAATCGCACGACATTGCAAAATTCCAAGGTAGAAAAAACTGGAAAACCTGCAATAAATATCCTAGGACCTCGAGGCCCGAACACGGGATCGAAGACCGAGTCCTGCTTAATTGGCCCTTCATCCACCCAGGCTCCTCACAGAAGAAAGATTCCTCCATGTCGACTGGAGACTAATTGGGCCATGGTTGAACAAAATATATTAGTTCATGGTTGAATTGAAAATATTAGTTCAACCATGAATTGGGCAGCTTCAGGACAACACGGCCGACGAATACATGCAGCTCCGTCCTGGGATTGACGACCCGTGCCAGAATACGAGAATCTCGAGAACAGAAACAATCCGGCGTTGATTTTCAAAATTTCAATTGCTTGTACCATTATTGCGTGAGACAAAGGTTTTTAGAGTCTATTCGATTAGTTCTAACGATGTTCGTTAGAATAAATAGTTTATGTCAGAAATTTGGAGAACAGATACAATAAAAACCATAATAAGCACAAAAAAGATAACTGTCTATTTACTTCGTCTTGTATTGCTCCACAGTATGGCGGCCGGTAGCAATATATAAGATATGTAAGGTGACAAACAAGTAGTTTTGCGACAACAGGAACTTTCGGCATAATATTTCAGAGTCGCATATAATTATCAATTTAATCATCTGTTTTTTATTTCATTCACTCAAGTAGTTTATTCAGGAGCAGAACAATGAATCCAAGTGGAAAAACGGGCAGTTGCACAAATGAAAGGCAAACATCGCAGCGGCCAGAAAGTTCAGCGTCACGGCCATGAAGCCTCGCAAATGTACGTCACGGCGATGACCGGACCGCGTACGTCACGGCGATGACCGGACCGCGTACGTCACGGCGATGACCGGACCGCGTACGTCACGGCGATGATAGGACCGTGCACGTCACGACGATGACCGGACCGCGCACGTCACGATGATGACCGGACCGCGCACGTCACGACGATGACCGGACCGCGTACGTCACGACGATGACCGGACCGCACACGTCACGGCGATGACCGGACCACGCACGTCACGACGATGACCGGACCGCGTACGTCACGACGATGACCGGACCGCACACGTCACGGCGATGACCGGACCATGTACGTCACGACGATGGCCGGACCGCGTACGTCACGGCGCTGACCGGACCGCGTACGTCACGACGATGGCCGGACCGCGTACGTCACGGCGCTGACTGGACCGCGTACGTCACGACGATGGCCGGACCGCGTACGTCACGGCGATGACCGGACCGCATACGCTTTTTAATTAACGCAAACAACTCACATAGTCCCCAGAGAGTTGAATGCCATAGCGGCACAATCGTGATCGCGTCCTCCTAACTCGCGCTTAATTACTATAAAAAATCGAGTCTGCGCTGGGACAGGAAGGCGCAGTTGTCCAACAATCAAGTACATTGTTACGAGCTGTCAGCGCATGGATTGTGTGCTCGGTAATGATGATCGTAGATTATTTGCAAAACACCGAGAAGAATTTCAATAGATCTCATTATGAGATTTAAAAGGAAATGCTGCGGCTTCCGCGTCCGGCCAGGAAATGAATGACTCGTGTGAAAGTGAATTATTGAGGTACCTTCATGTAGATAACAAATAAACAATAAACAAATAAACAATAAACAATGGCAATAGTTATGAAGGGTCTGAGAGTTTAGATAAATTTAGTTAGAAATTAAACCTTCGTTACGAATTGATGGGGCTGTTAAAATTTTCGAAATGAAGGGGCTGATCCACGGAATTCAATTTGGACCATGTTAATTATGTAAGCACAGTGCATTATTTATTGCATTTTTTACAGTCAACAGATTACTGCTTGCTGTTGAATCTTTTATAGTGGCAATCATGCTCTGTAAAAATTCATTAACATTCGACCAAGGGCGAAAACCGTCGACGTTTCAGTGCCAATTTTCTGTTAATAACAAAACAACTACCCAGCATTTGATGCGATTTTATACGATCTGATACAATTATTACAAATTTGCCCCTACGTGGATGTAAAATTAATGTTATAATTCACTAATGCATCGTCAACTGCACTCTGCTGCAAAGTTTACGTCGATACACTAAGAGGGGATCGTAGATGACCCCAAATATAGCTATTTATTTAGTGGAGAATATAACACATATGTGAGAATAGAGTACCGTGCAAATAAGTGAATTTTGCCATTTCAATCACTTGCTGAACATTATTTAGAGCAGGTTTGTTTGCCACGATGTAGTGGCGCGCGTTCCAGTCTCACATTTCAAAACAGTGGGGCGGTTTGCTGTTGCTCGGCTTATAGGTGTTTTACGGGCGTAATAACTCCCAAGAGACGACCGTGGAATGCGCTCGGAATATACGACCACTAAATATCGCCATCGAGAGCAACTTTCCAAAGAGCTATCTTTTCAGGTATGCCAAACAACATTTCTTTTACCACCACAAAGTTTTGCACAGTACGACACAAGCGGCCCCCACTTAACCCTAGCTTGAGGCTGGGAGTTGCGCCTGAGAGGCTGGGAGTTGCTCAATTTATCCGCACAACACAAGATGCCGCCAGATAACCGATGCACGCAAAGTTTGCTAATTAAATATATAGAAAATATTCTTCAATATGTAGCACAGCTGAAGTTGCATTTATTATAAAATAAAATTGAAGAAAACACTATTCTTTCGGGTATGATCTCAGACCGACCGAAAACACATCTTTCTCCCACATCTAATACGTACTAAATTCAGAAACCGATAGTTGCATTTTCGTTTGAGCGAGCCGGATTGCATCATGTGTCGTCCTAATTTATTTTTAAACGTATAGAGGATCCATCTTATTTAATTGGTTTCTAAATAATTTAAAATGAGGGCGATTCCATACGTCATGACAAAAGACTAAATCAAGCGGCTATGGAACCTAAGTTGAGAGAATCAACTTGAGTGTGAAATATTTTTAAAATAGAGATGTGAATATTTTTCTAGTAAGAGTCAACTGACATATAATCAACTAAATGAAATTGAAAATGCAAGTGTGCGCGGACAAGTCGTGTGACTTTCAAAAATTGCGCAAATGTTAAAAGGTCTTGGTACAAAGCACGTGTCCTAAGGTACACGCATAATGGTAGAAGGTATTTCCTGATCTTGCAAAAAGAACTTAACGTCCGCTTCACGGCTCCAATGATGGAAATCTTTGTTTATCAGTACAAGATCAGCGGAGATTTTTATCGCAAGTTCACGTTTTTAATCAAGCAATGAAAGAGAACCACATTAAACTGGGCAGCTACGGAGCCACGAAGGATATTACGTGTAAGTACGTATAACGCTTTACGGTGACCTCATTTAGAAGAGGGATTTAAAGTTCCGTGTAGCGCAACCAAACCTCGTTTGTCACGATCTGCAACGAATCCCATGAAGCTTTTTCTCGCTGAGCTCACCAACAGCACGCAATTTTACAGCACGACTTTACTAACTGTGCTGAATGGGATGCCATTAACCTTGATTCAAATTTGGCCCCATTTAATCGCCATGATGCATGGTCAGAGATAGAGAACATTCTTCTTGATACTTCATGATAAAATAGTTATTATCCTATACGAATGACTTCCAAGAAACTCTAAGAGACCAGCAAGAGCTGATGAAAGAGAACTCGAACATGGCAGTAATACAAAGACCGCATATTAAATGGCCAACTTTCTCAACGAGTTTATCCGAGTATTTCATAGCTGTAGACTGCGCTCGAGTTGTTCTGACAATACTGGGTCGAAAATTGGTTAGAACGACCAAGCAAGAATCTTCGGGTATCAAATCGTCAAGAATCGTCGAATAGTCAAATCTAAGGTCTCATTCAAATGGTGATGCATAGCTACAAATTTATACTAGTTTCAAGTAATTTTAAGTCATTAACATTATTAACAAATTAATATCATTAACTCATTTACCAACTGACCATTCTTGGGAAGTAGTCATCTATGGGCCTGGTTTGTTGATTTTAAAAGTGCACTTGGCCTCGAGTTGAACACGAGCTCGGATTGCTTTATTTATGGCCGTTCTCGGTAGTCCTGAAAACAAGCAAGACGCAGACTAGTGCAGCGCGGTCTCGAGGGATCGTAGCTTCATCAATCTTTAAGAGTGAAAATTCCCTTAAGTTCTTAAACTAATGGCTAGCCGTGCCGACCTGAGCGAGGCTTTATTACACAAAAAGAAAGAGGCTGGTAAGCCATACAAATCCTATAGAAATTCCGAAGGTGAGAAAGAATGAGGTAAAATGCACACATCGTAGTGAGCAAGGAGGAGAGTATTACACAAAATATAGCTTTAGTGTGTTCGGCAGGTGCGTCTGGCAATCAGAAAAAAGTCCAATCCAATAAGTTTGGTAGCAAAACATTTGCATTAAAATTACATAAAATGCAAACATATTACGCTAACAGTAAAACATCCAAATTCAAAATTGAATAGTTGATTCATCAAGACAGCAGGGCACTGTGGCTCACGTACGTCTCTTACGTCAGCAACAGCATCGTCTAAGCACTCGACTTGTGCTTCTATGGGAAGTGCATGAATAAATATCGTTTGACAATTATAAACTTGAAAATACCTAAATAATACGTCACCATTATTAGAAACAATAAATTAGTGAATTTTTCGGTTTAATATAGTATAGTATTGGGGCTTAGTTATAGTGAGCTAAATTCGAATTTCTCGGTACAGTTGTTCAGTGTAGAATAGTGCAGCAATTCAATAAGAAAAATTTTGCATTGCTCCACTCTAATATTTATATTATACAGAGATTCGCTCGAGTACCGGCGTCAAGAGCTATAGAGTGCGCGAGAAGAATGCAGCGGTCACCCATCGATTTGCTCAAGCACTGAGATGGCGTCTTCAAGGGACAGCCAACAGACTCCTCTTGTGAGGTAAGAAGTCGCGGCCAAAATAACAGGCTCGACGTCTGGGCAAATTTCCTCATCAAACACTCATGATCGAAATTAACATTTGATATTTGCGTTCGTTACACCTGAATGACATCCATCAGTGCGATCTCACAATTTACACCTGTTTCTATATTGTAAGTGAATACAGTTAGAAAAATGCGGTGGGTACAAAAGGAAATATTTTATTATTTTGAACCTTAATTTTAACAAAATAGAAATTATCAAGTTAACATTTATTGATATTGGTGTTTGATATGATATTTATATTCCCCATGTAAATTTACATTAGAATGGTATTTTTTTATGTTATTTTGTAAAATAGGCTTCAATTGAATGAAGTTTTTCCTTTGTGTCAAATACTTTTTGCACCCACTGTAGATCTGGATTCAAATATTTTGATTGCGAAAGTTGAAACGACTTACTGCTTCACAAGAACCACCGTACGTTCGACTCTATAGATGCATTCTATCAAACACTGCTAAAAGTCCATTCATGTTTAATTTTTACGTCTCACTGTAAGAAACTTTATTTTGACTCTTTCCTTGCGATTTTAATGAATACAATATCGCTCTTATAATGGCCATACAAACAGTGGTGAATAATAAAGTAACGTGCACTGCCAATCTGATAAATTTCCGCTTATTTTAGTAATTAGGCAGGGTATAGTGTGTAGTAGAATAGTTTTCTAAAAGGAAATGCCTCACCTTCTGTGAATTGTTGCAATTCCAATTAATTAGTTCATGTTCAGGCTTGACTAAACACACATTTCAGCTTGCAGCTTGTAATAATGTTCACTGTTGGGAATCTTTGCGCATTCATAGTAATATCAATGAATGCCTTATGAAAAAATCATTTGATTTCTTGACAATTTTTTTATTTATTGGCAATTTTTAAATTTGTTGGCAACTCGACAAGCTATCACCCAGAAAAAACTCTTTGTCATTATATTTACAACAGTCACCCAACTGGCCCAACCCCCACACGCAGTCATCCAACTGGCCAAACGCCTACACGCAGTCACCCAACTGGCCAAACCCCACACGCAGTCACCCAACTGGCCCAACCCCCACGCGCAGTCACCCAACTGGCCGACGCTCATTTGCGACAAACCTCGTCACGGCCCAACGAGGGACGGCGGCCCAGTGATGGATAGCAACCGCCGATCCCTGAGGAAATTTACGCATACACCGAAGAAATTGCCAGCTCTCCGGGCATTAGGCAGGCTTCCCGTGAACTGAGTATATCGAGCGTGAAATGAGGAGAAGCTGAGCAGTGAAATATGGTTGTTGCCCACCGGACTAAGCGAATGTCGAAACTAACCGTCCGAGGGGCGAATGAGAATCGTAACTAGGATGCATGAACACGAGGTTTCGAACACTAAGGATCATTATACTTATAATAGAATGACTACTGTTATCAAACTTAAATTATAATATTAGACAAAAGACTTGGGATGTAAGCTGTTTTTTGGAGAATATTGTTGGTTTAAGTCGTGGTGTAAACCGTGATGCGTTGTGTAAGAACCAGTAACTCTGTTCACAAACATTGTAAGAAAAAGCTAAATAATCAAACTATTCGCAATGATATTTTAGAATATATAATTTCGTCCATGGCAGTATAAATAAACTCCTTCGCTGAATATATCGGACAACTGACACGGGACTGATGTTCATTTTATCTTGTCTCATCTCATTTGAACAAAGCAGCTACGGGAGCGTGCCAAGAAGAGATCACATGACCCTTGCTAATTAGTCTCCTCTTATTGCCATCTTAATGCCGTTCTCGGGGTCTCCGGTGAGGGGAACAAAAATAAAAGCTCGGGTCTTCTGTCTTTTAAATCAAGCAGATGGATCAGGTCTCAAGTTCGAAATTATTCGGTGAGAAGTTGGGCAGCTTGACTTGGCCAAATGGAAGCCGGAAAGTGGAGAGCGTCGCTGACCGGAATACAAATGCTCTTTCGTGGCGCAGTTTGTTACGGCGTCCTATATAACTCCGGCGATCAGGCTTGTGCCAGCCATAAAGGATGAGAAGGATTGACTGGTCGTAGCTCCAGTGCCAAGATTGGGGATTTTTATAGTATGAGCAGTTTAGCTACTTCCCTTCAGAGGCAGCAATAACAACGGCACTGGACGCACTTCGGTGTGAAAAATGAACAAAACCATCGGTGCTTGACAGACTTTGATCATTAATATTTAGCATTACTTTAGCCTGATGGTTTTTCTGGGAAATTAATTTATGGGAAGCATATTGCTGGTGTTTAATGAAATTGTCCATTTGGAGACCCTATAAGAACTCGAGCTCACGATTTTTTTCTTAGTGGCATGATTTAACATATTCAACTAATAACAACTATAAAGTATTGACTTGTATGTAAGATTTAGTTTTTCAAACAAGGAATTAAAAAATGTATCAAAAGTTATAAGGCAATGGAAATCAGTGTTAATATAAATTGAATTATTTGTGATTGTTCCTGCGTTTAAGGCGATGCAGGAACATTAGATTTTATTCACCCAAGAGATAATGTTATTCAAGGCTATGCAGCACGTGTTGCGGTCGACCCCATGCATTCAAGTATAGTCGTGCTGCTATTATCTTGAGAACTGAATCGAGCGGCATTCATAAAAGATGCGCTGAGTGATAAACTCAGAGGATATTGATTTGAACCGCACATATCGGTGCCAGCTTGAGCTATTGACGCTGTCCTATCACGGCACGATCAGCCTTTGCATAGAGAATTATGATGACCTCCACAACTTTTACTCCCACTTATACGTGCTAGAAAACCGCGTGCACTGAGGCATATTTAATAGATTCTTAGCTGTACGACCAACGGGTGAATTTTTTGCTGGTCGTTTTCGTGCTAGATAAAATCATAGAATTTACCGCAAAGCTATCGCATATACTTTACACTAGCCAAGAAAATCGTAAACCTAGACTTTCAAGAAACTTTCAGCGAAAGGCCCGCATGTCACGGGTCAGACCAAACTCTTCAGAAAACGGCAAAATGAACTCATGGTCTTTACAACATCAGCCGATATATTTTTGCTCAAAGAGAAAAGGAGCCTGGCATGGCAGCTCAGAGAGCGGAACTCGGGTCATTTGCGAGGGCAGCTGATAAGGTATCTCCTAACAGCCCCGCCATTGCGCTCTAATGTATAGATAAACAGCGCACCTGTTCCAGTCTCACAGGGATTTTTCGGAAGAAACCTGGACCGACCGTCTCCATCGCAAGCCGAAAATAGTGTCGCACAGCTCGTAAAACCATGCGAGCTTTGACCTCATCGATCACAGCATTTTAGTTGTGCAAATTCTTGTCTAGGTTGACACGCGTTGTAGATTATTTTGCATGAATTAAGAAGGTATGTTATTTAAACGACATTTAAAAAGCAACATTTCAGTAATGAAGCAATCAAATTAATCTTATAACTTGAATGCAAATGAAAAATGTCTTATCTAATCGACATGAATTTATTGAGTCTCAACCTATGAGGCAAGCGTTTCTATAACTTTGAATATAAAGAACCAGTATAAGTAAATAGATTTCCAAGTTAAAGTGTGTACCTCTTAAAAAAACTCCATGAAACAGCAGCAGAAATTATTCCCTTGAAAAACCAAAATTAAAGTTTGATGCAATTTGTTTGTTTCAATTTGTTTCAATTTGCCTGCAGCAGTGACGTCCACTTAATTTATAACTCAAATAAAGAAAAAATTACACCTATATTAAATAATGGCAATGAAATGAATAATTATGAAAGGCTAGGAGTGTTTATCTGCCTGATCAGTAATTAAACTCTGCTCACTCGATAATACTGGAACCAAAATGCCCAGTTGAGCTTATCAATGTAATTATGTTTATAGCCGCCGATATTGATAGAGAGTAAAATTGTGGATATAAGGCACGGCTCGACACGATGGATCTGAAATAATTATTTTAATTTGAATTCTCATCGGGTGTGATCGCCGCCGCGATATTCCCCTGTGATTGACTGGTTAAGCGCGGCTCGCAATTAACATAATTAATCCGGTATCAGTCAAAATTAAACTTCACATTATTACGCACGGCAATAAAAAGTCCCGATTAACGAGCATCTCTTTGAAATGTCGAATGGATATTGCACGAACTGGTCATAAAACTTGTGAATGTATTCACCAGAATTGTAACTTTACAAGTTACTCTTTATAAAACGTGTATTTCTTCACATTTAGGGCAAAAACTAAACTAATAAACATTTGCGAAAAATTTTCAGTTAAGATGAATAATTGATCAATTTAAGATATTCCTCACTCGAATGATAAAAACAATATATTGCTACTCATTTTAATTCGTGTCACTTCATCGTTAGTTCAACAGTCCAGCCAACCAACAGCTAGCGACAGCTAGGGACAGGCTCGAACTGCTACATCAGATTACGTGATGAATTGAGTAATCACTATAATTTTTATAGAGGCGAGACACTCTCCAGTCTGGGAGTTGTTTTGTCATTCATCGTTGGGTGGCAAAGCGAACATCATGGAGAAGCTAACAGCTTTAACAATTCTTTTTATGCAAACCCTTTGGGTTATAAGACAAATTTAACCGATTTCCGTTAGGAAAACTATTTTACTTTCTACCACAATAATAAATCCACCTACGCAGGAAAATTACGGCATGATTTAAGCTAAACGCACCACATCTCAAGAGTGCTTTACAGCCTCACGGAGGCCATCACCGCGGACCTACATTCTTCAGATTAACGGCCCAAATCTTGCCATTCACGAGCTGCGGAAACGCTCATAATTCTTGTCTTGCAGCTCATGCCATTCTTACTTGGAAGCTGTGTGCAAGAACGCGTGGCTTTTATGTAGCTTCCACACTTTTAGATATACTGTTAATTTGGTGATAAAAATTTGATAAAAATCCTATCAATGCTGAAATCAAATTAGTGACCAGCATCTAAGTTTAAATTATTATTTCTTTTCTTGTGATCCTATTTCTATCCAATGAATAGCATGATGGCTGATTAGTTGTGGCAGATGAGGAAGGATCGTTGCCCCTTCACAAAAAATTGTTGGCTTCGGATATGTTTTTCACGATTTCATCAAATTCTAAATGATATTAATTACAATTCCTTCAAGTAGTACTCATTCGATACAGTACGGTTCGAGTGCGGGAATCCGCAGCTCTCATCCTCCGTGCAACAGAAGAATTCATTTAGTCCACGTGTTTCTGTACTCAGTTGGAGCTTCTTCAGGCACGCCACTTGAATTTCAACGTATGGTTTGATCCGCCGTGAAATACGGCATCCCACGGCTGCTGTACGAGACCGAACAACGTCGTTAGGATCTCTGCCCCAGACCACCGGGGCTGAGAGTCTGTGACTTTTCCTGTACATACTATTTATAAATGCAGGTTTTCATAGAGTTTTTAATATTTTCGTGAGAATTAGATAGTTTGTTGGGTCTATCAGCAGGTCATAGTGAGAACTCGACAGCTTCGTGAAAATGAAATTCATGCTCGAGGAATGGGTGTTTTGCTTGGAAATACAGTATTATTGATATAGTGTTACTATGACTTCTTCTATTATGATTTATTGTTTGGATGTTTTTTTCCTTCCTACTATTAGGTAAAATGTATTTTATCAATTATTAATAGTTTTAATTTCAACTCCTACACACCAACAATAAAATAAAATCAAAATCGCTGGTATTAGCTAGTGAATTTAATGTGTAAGCTTAGGACAGAACGGAGGCAAATTTCAACAGAAGTATGAATTTATTTTCGAAATTTTCTATCTGAAATGGTTCCCGTCTAATTTTTTGTTTGTATAAATTAGGAAGTTTATGCTAGGGCAATTATCTGAAGTTGCTCATGAGATTGATAAAAAAAAGTATTTTATTGCTCATTGCCCTACTTTGATGAAGCGTTGGAAATAATTTCCAACGAGTTAAAAATTCAACTTATACTCTGTAGTAAATTATGGAATTGATTCCTGGTAAAACGCTATTACTCCTATCAAGATGCGTTGGTAAATGCAATTTACGAATATACGTAATTGTGCACAGTGCGCGTCAGCAGACGATGAAATATTATAGTAGCTTAACTTCAACAGGAGATTGGCTGAAAAACTTAGAGTTCTGCTATTTTGCTTGCCCATCTTCAAGTAGCACTGTGCTACTTTCATTCTGCCGTCCGTCTTTTCACTAAACTGTAGAACGCTCCAGTGTTTAAACTTTGAAAACAATTTTAATGTTTTGGACTTTACTGTTGGTGCTTTTAATTTAAGAATCTTGGAATTGTTGCACAATTATTTTAATGAAAACTTCTTCTATAAGCCGCATGAAATTGTCTTTTCTACTTTACACGTTCATCTGTCTTCAGAGATTTTATTCTTTTCTATTTAAATTAGGTCGTTTTGTCAATATTTGCGTATTCATGAAGTATTAAAAGTGATGATTGAACTGGTCTCAGAAGCATCTTCAGTGAAAATATTATGAATTAATTTGACATTTTTATTGCGTTAAAAGAATGAGAGAACGGGAAGAATAGAATAATACCTTCTGTTGACAATAAAAACGGTAACCTAGTACAGGAAAAATTATGTTGCGTCAATGTAAGGCAGATTCCATAATTTTGCACTTATTATTTTTTAATATCAGATTTTACTTTATTTTTATTTAGTAGCGTCATACCCAGTCATGGAGGGCAATTTTGAAGCGGAATTGGTAGCGACAGCCTCGAAAGATCAAAGCAGTGCTCGAGCAGACCAGGAAAAAGGCCCATATAGCCATCTTTTGGATTCATTTTCATAATGGAATTCAGCCCATTGAAGTTTGAATCTCCCAACGCATTGCCGGAACTCATCAATTCCGAGATTGAGGAAAAGTTGAGAGTCGTCGGGGCGTTAAAGAGGTTCTGAAGGCCGGTCCACTTCAGGCTTGATGTCAGTAAATGTTCTTGATCGTGAACTCAAACTCAATTCATCATCACTTTTTGTTTTGTTTTGGTGACCAGAAGCTAAAAAATTCGTCTTCTTGGACACGAAACTTTGTATGGCCATGACACCATTCCTACATAGATGACCGTCTCACGCAGACGCACCGTAATGCACGTGAGCCAAGAAGAAAAGTTAGTTTTTGCGTCCATGATGCATATTTTTTGATAAACGACTCATTTTCTTCTGTAAACTTTCACAGAAGTTCATTAACTTGCATAGTAATATCAAACAACGAGAAACCTCCTTATATAGTGGCCTATAACTCCTGTCTATTAGTATATTATAGTATAGTATCTTCGGCATTGAAGGATATGCCGGGATAGGCCTATCACCGATTCTTGTACTTTTCTTGAAAAGACTGGTATTTGATAAAATCTTTTCAACGGATGGTAGATTTTAAATCGTTTATAAATTTCAGTTGTTGTTCGGTTATTGCCACAAAATGCCCGGAAATATTTACTTAGAATAAGAAGTAAGAGGTAGCTTGCAAAAGGTAACTTAAAAAATGCATTCGACAAGAAGGTTCATGATCAAACGGAAGGATGACTGACAGACGTCGTGAGGCAGGCCCAAAACCAACGATGCCGGCCATGTTTTCGTGAAGTCGTCCAACATAAACAAATTACGACGGAAATTCAATCCCAGAAGACCGAGTTTGGCCGAGGCCGCAGAGTCTGCCGCACGAATGACTGCGGTGTTCGCTTTGTATTTTTTTCCGAAAGATCAAAAGGAAGAGAAATCCAAAAACGGAATTTGAAAGGAGAATAAAGAATATTGTGGATAATTCAAAGATTGATTATTAAATTATTTAAAATGCTTTTGACGAATATACTGTCCACACGATTCGTAAGATATATTCTCATAATTGTTATAGCGAAGATTTTGAAGTATCTATAAATAATGTGAAATAAAAGTCTCCTTCAATTATTGCTTCGGAACTTTAAAGACATTTTTGACGGAACTTTTGTTGATATTTTCTAAAGAAATTTATCGGAAGTAAAGGACAGCTCAAAAACAAAGTACCTACATATTTAGACGAGTAGCTAATCACGCATCATAAGTATTAAAAAAATTACGGCAATTCTTCAATTGAAGGCCACTCAGATGTGGATTAAAACACGAACAAAAATCACAATTGTGATAATAAAAATCGATGTTGATAACACGGTACTCTCAAATGATCATAATATAGACGAAAGTTTTACTGCCTCGGAATAATTATAAGATTAAAAGATAAATGCAGCGATAAAGTGGTGTGAAGCACACAGCTTGAACATCTAACCTGTTGCACGGTCTCGAGCTGCATCGACCATCAGAGCGTGGCAATCACCACTGCATGCAAATGATCTCTCACCGAAAGATTGCTATTCGTAAGACTCTGAGTGTATTTATTTCCGCTAACACAATTACAGATACGCCAGAGTATCGAATTAAGATGATTTGACGTGCAGAAAACGGTTTTATTCCAGAGAATTTACAGCTATATATAAGAGACTCAACGGACATTCTGCTAATAAGGAAAACATAAATTACTCGAATGTATCTGAGAAACATCAGTGAAAGCGGCGTATTTAAGTACCGTACTTAATAAAATAATAATTATATCGTAGACCATATGAGAGATAAAATAAAATTCACCTTGAGTTCGTTCAAAATTAACACCGATAAGAACTTGTAAACATACTAATGAACCACGAGCAGTAAAGCTATACCAAACACATACCGTGCACCGATGATCACTAATCTAAAGAAACCTTCATATTCACGGCGTTATTATTAAACTCCAATGCCGCTATGAAGCTGCCGCATATTGTAGTGCACAAACTAATCACCACAAGATTCTAATCTAAGATAAAAGCAAAGGATCCTGAATTTGCAGATAAGAAAAAGCTTGATCGGGTGAAGGTATTGAAGTGGCTGACTCACTCTCTTTATCTCACTCCCCAGCGACATAATTAAGTTAACAGCATGCCGCTCGTGTGTAGCACTAAATGGAACGGATGAAGCATTTAATACATTTTATTTATATGGCATGGATAGAGCATGCTAAATATCCATACATGTCACCAGAACATCAGTGCAGTAGGAGAAGCTGACTATAAAGTAAAGAGTAAGTCAAGTCAATAGAGGGTACATTAAATATATTAGAATTTAAAACCAATACAGTAGAGACCCCAGCCAATACAATGAATAGCACAACCAATAAATACAGTCATGAGCACATCCAATACAGTAGATAGAACAGCTAATAAAGTAGAGAGTACAGCCAATACAGTAGAACAGCCAATACAGTGGAAAGTAAATCCAATACAGTAGATAGAATAGCTAATACAGCAGAGAGAACAGCTAATACAGTAGAGTAGAGAGTACGGCCAATACACTTAGCGGATATAACCAATACAGTAGGGAAAACAGCTAATACAGTAGAGAGTTCAGTCAATACTTTAGAGAACACAGCCCATACAGTAGAGAACATAGCCCATATACAGATGAGAGTACAGTCAACTACAAGAGAAGCCATATATAGAGGTGAGCCATAATGGTCGCAGCAGCAGATCTGGACTCATGCATTATGGAGGACCTGAGGTGATCAAGCGAGCGCCGGCACTCGCACGGCACAGCCGAACAAGGATTGAAATTGTTCACTACAACACAATCACTGCGAGACGCGGCAGTAACAAGACCGTATTGTAACTCAGGTAGCGATTGCTCACTACAACACATTCACTGCGAGACGCGGCAGTAACATGACCGTATTGTAACTCAGGTAGCGATTGCTCACTACAACACATTCACTGCGAGACGCGGCAGTAACAAGACCGTATTGTAACTCAGGTAGCGATTGCTCACTACAACACAATCACTGCGAGACGCGGCAGTAACAAGACCGTAATGTAACTCAGGTAGCCTGGATACCGCCGACATCAAATGACAGTATCTCACTCGGCACGCATGCCGGCAAGCGATTTTTTTAATTGAATTAAATGGTTTTAAATTTACAGGTCAAGTTTTAATAGAAAAAAGTTTTGGCTCGGTATGAAAAGATATGGATCTGCATCGGTGGAAAATATTATTTTGCATGCGCGCAACAGCGAGTGCATTTATTTCTCACTAAATTCCCACGTATTATAAAATTGTAATATTAAAGGGAATTTTATTCATTTATTTGGCTACTTGAATGTAGATAAAAATCTCGATTTCGCTGAGCTAGACAATGTACGACGAGCGATTAAAAAGTACATATGAGCGATTCAACTCGGGGATTTATAATCCTCTGTATAAAAAAATTACTAACTGTGCATGACTTAGCTGTAGAAACAAAGTAAAATTCTGCTTAGTTAAAAAGAAAAAAAAAATCTTCTTTACATGTACGGCAAAACTTTGAAATACTGTAATGTCAATGCATTTAGCTCGTAACTGTAATCTGCATACTAAACAAATGGTTATTGACACCGAGGAAATATTAGTGAAAGGTTTAAATGTACACACTTTAAATAGAATTTAAGTTGAATAAAATTTGGCTTGCCACTTCAATATTTACTTCATCGCAATTATCCGGATAAACTACATGAACATTACACACGGTATTCATGTGCAATCAAAGCCTCGGAATGAACGTGCGATGAACCCTTGCGGAAAATTAAATCAAATGAGAATGCTACCAAACTTTTGATCTTCTTTCGAAATACCATAATGTTTTCAAATTAGAATGCTTTCATTGCACACTATATTTTAGAGATAGGCTAGCCCAAAACAAGTTGAAAATATTGAATGAATATTTTATCAAAACTCAACCCATGTTAAAAAAATTTATTATTTCATATATGAATAACCGGTACTAAATAGCTGCGATAGACTGTCAACTTATAAACCAGGATTTGAGTGTAAATACTTGAAATACAATGATTGGCTGCTATAGAAAAGGCTATTTAATTCACAATTCATTCATTATTGAGCAACACTATAATTTTAAAACTAGCAATAGTTGATTACAACCCCTGTTATTGCATGAATGAAAAAAAAGATGCGAAAACATTACGTCCACAGTGCTATTAGTATAATTTTTATTGTGCCACGTTAAACAGCTCTAGTTATCATTATCATTGTGCTACAATATGTATTGCTACTCTATTGATCACTTCAAAAAATACCCGGAATATTAGCCTGCAATACAAACACAAAGTGTCAGATGATTTGTGTAATCAAGTAAAGAAGCATCGATCGGTAAGCCTCGAAAGCGAGGCAAGCGCACCAATAAAACCTCAAATAATTTCACTCCTCATAGCGAATAAAATTTTATTGGCGAAAACATTGACTCATACTCAATTATATTTGAGGAATTTTTAGTGACGGAAATGACTCGTAAACCGAACGCCGCTCCGCAAACAAGTTTCAATATGCGAGAGATGCTCGCGATAAGGTGCAGGGCTAGCGGACGCTTCCAGCCCCATCGGTCACTGCGCACAAAGGCTACAGAGTAACTCGGAAAAAACATGACGCAGGGATAACTTCATACAATAATCCGCAAATTTACGCGACGGAACATTGATGTATTCTAATGAATTACTTTCAGAGTGACAGACTAAGCGTGTGCATCGTGGGTTAAAAGTTTAGCTTCCGTAATGAGTTTTTGTAGTCAGCAGGCAGAATGCATTGACAAAATTAATGTCGACATTAATATCAAACTTCATTGAATCCATTTTTTATTAATACCCGAAGATTTAGGTTAAATAAAATTAATGAAATTATACTTGCCTTTAATAAAGCGTTTGCCATTCTTTTTTCACCAGCCACCTGAATAAAATAATCAAGTTACCATGTATAAATAACCATAGTTACCATGTATGAAATCTAAAGAATCAATTTGTAATTATTTTGGAAGTTTGACAAAATAAGGGAAACGCCTGACATTTTTGATATCGCAATTTTTGAACATGTCAAAAACAACGAAAACGTGACATATTTTATGTTTCATAGTTTTTTGTTGCTGCTAATTGATTTTTTATCCTTGCGCAGATATTTTTAGTAAATTTTTCTTACATTTTTGGTAAATTTTTGTGAAATTTTTTAGTAAATTTTTGTAAATTTCTTAGTAAATTTTTTAGTATATATTTGAATTTTGGAGGACCAGGTTCATCGAATGGTTCATTCACTGTTTCCGTAGAAGAACGCCAACCTTTAAAGATGATAATGGTTCGATCCATACAGCTAGGATAGTTAAAAAATGGCTCGAGGAACAGTCTAATGAAGCTGAGCACTTTATTTGGCCACCACAACCATCAGACCTGAATATTATCGAACATTTATGGTTGAGTTTAGAAATGCAATTCAGAAGTCGATTCCCGCCGCTATCGTCTCTAAAAGAGCTAGAGGGTGTTTAAGTGAAGAATGGGCTGAAATTCATTTGGAAACAATTAGCAAGATTTACGAATCAATAACTCGGAGATATGAGGCTGTAGTTGCAGCATTAAAATATATTTTGTGAATTTCTGAGTTGTTTTCCTTATTTTGTCTAACCCGGTATATATTTAACTTGAGCGTTCGAATACGATATTTCCTCGCGATATTCCTGCAAGAAGCCAAGAAACCAATATAATATTTACGCAGATGCGATGTGTTGACTGAAAAGTCGGAATAATCGTACAGGTTTATTTATGCTGTATAAATACGAGCATGCATGTCTCAGTCTCAAGTTAAACAAGCGGTCGGCGATCGAAGAGAAGCCGTGTTTATTTTTGCAAACACGCTGGTTTCTAGAGGTTTTTTAGACCCGTACATCGAGTGGCGACTTTCAAAGAAAGAGTTCAGCGGTCAACCGGTTGGTGGGTTGCCTTGGAACAGGTTCCAGTTCGGAGTTGTTCCTCAGATGCACTCTTTATTGTCGCAAAAATTGCGAGGCTACTCAACTTAATATGCTTTAAATGTTTTGACCTCACTCTCGTCATCGCATTGACTGAAGCATGAAATCTTTAAGAAGCAATTTGTAATTATTTTGGAAGCCTTTTGTATAAAACGTTCAACAATTCACAATAGCGGCATCATTTTGCGAGAGCAATCAGTTTCGACTGCGTGTCTCGATAGTGATTTATTCCAAGGTAAAATTGTATTCAGAATTTATTTTGATGGTTACTGCATGTGAAGCAACTTGAGCAAAAAAATAGATAAAGAATGGACGAGATGTAAAGCTCGTTTAAATGAAGCGCCTGTTTTGTTTCATTAATGGGAAGGAGTTGATTCCGTTACGAGTTGCGAAAAACCGGAAATCAATTAAAACAAATTAGCAAATGTAGCATAAATTGTTGTCAAAACCCACGAGGGACAGCCAGAGGGACGCCGAGCTGAATATATCCAATAAAATTTGATGGACAGTCAGAGAGACACTAAATGATGTTGAAACAATTGACACAAAGCTTTAAAAGACATCAAATAAAAGCCGATGAACAGCCAGATGGATGCCAATTGATATTTAAATAATGACTACAGACATCAAATGAAAGCCGACGAACAGCCAAATGAATGCCAATTGACATTTAATTAATGACTATAGACATAAAAAAGCCGATGAGCAGATGATGGACACTTGAACACCTTGGTGAAGACATCAAAGAAATGCCGGTGCATGAATCAGTCTCCGGAAGAAGTTCAGATTTTTTCTAGCATTTGACGAAGGGGCGGCGAGCTGTGAAGTTTTTAGTCACGGCCATGTGTTTCTGGGAGCTCGTCTCAGCGCCGAACATGTGTTGCTGGGGCCTATTTTACGGCCGTTTTATTGGCACCAATGCAAACACAACAAACTCAATTTCATTACGCTACTTTCGTAGCATTACTTATGAGCTTAACGTTTATGTACAGATTCCACTCGTGTTTTGAGTGTAGATTTGAATTAATCTCATTAATAAGATCTATTTATTAGAGTTGATTTTGTAATACCAGGATTATATTTATCTGAATTGTACAACATATTAGAAAACATAACATTCGTTAAAATTACAGAATTTTTCTAAAATAACTCACCTATGAATAATCAAAAAGCCTCTTGTGAATTGATGGCAAAAGCAAAAGTTTCAGATACTATTTTCAGTACGCCTAGAAACGGGTTATTCGTGGCAAGGGATTTATTTGAAACATTGTCTTCCTTAAAAAGGAGCGTTAATTTTCGGGAACAATAGCGAGAGTGGACGCATGAGTAGACGCAAATAAACCTTATTACGAATTCGTCCAAGTAAAATTTTCACAAATTGTGTAGAAAACAATTTATTGCAGATCTATTTGTCCAGCACTCTCAAAATTCCATTTTATAGAGTTAAATTTTAAATACTTGGGGTACCTAATTGAAGCCTACATAATATATGAAAAATTGCTGTTTTTGTTCAACGTAAAGTATCTATGAGTAGCAAAAATGAGTTTTAAGAGTCTGAACTGGACTCAAAAGCTAGTGAATCGAGGCAGCGGCAGCAGACAACGCGGGTGGTGCTGTGTCCGCGTTATCAGCACGGAAGATAGACACTCCGTGTTCGTCGTATATACACACCGTGTTCGCCCTATAAACATGCCGTATTCTTCTTATAAACGCCTGAGCCGCAGCACCATAGACACAAAGGCGACTACGTGCCAATGAAAAAAATTTTGCTGAACGATCGAGCGCACTACCGCGCCTGTCGAGGTTCCGCTACCGAGGTTGTATGGTGGTCCGCAAGAAGGATATCGGAAGCCCGTATCAACCACCAGCAGGGGATGAAGGGTAATTCTTGATACTGGATCTTTCGTGAGACAAGATCATTTTCTAACTGCTATGTATCACTGGCAGTACTTTGTAAGTGTTTTCGGTTATATGAGTTAAAATCAGTGTACATTGGTTGGAAGTTATTACAAGCAAATGCTAAGAACATGAACGTATCATCATGTAAGACGATTGGTTTGAAAATGACTTCGATCGTAATTAACAGATGAAATGTGGGAAAAAGTAAGCATATTAAAATTAACCGTCTTTTAAATTAAATTTTTTTTTCGAAAAATGGACGTCACGAATGTATTGCCATAAGGAATCTGAATTTTTGTAAAGGCAAGCGAGACCTGTAGAAATGAATATCATGCATCAGTTATGTTGGTGCAAGAAAATAAAATAAGATTATAAGTGATCAAAAAATTGACAATGTATAAAAAGACCGGTATAGGTAATATTAAAACAAATATTGAAAACGCTAAGTTAATCTGTCGTTGGTAGCCTGCTTGGCCTGAATGAATTATATGAAAGGCGCACCATGAGTTTCATAAGTTCATTGTCAATCAAAAAATGAAAAGGTAATATTTCATATATATTTTAAGCAATTAGTGATGAAGGTTTGTTCGGAAGAGTTATATGTAGAGGAGAGCGGTTTGAAATGAAATTCATATTCTTATTTGGTCAACTGTATTTTCTCTCAAAAAAGTTAAAAATTCAAATTTCGTAGTCTTGGAAACAGGTGTTAAATAGGAATTTTACTTTGACTGCCTACGAACTGTCTTTTATTAATAGTTTTGTGGTAAGGTCAGTAATTTGTAAGGGATGCGGGAAAATGAAATTATTAAATTTTAGGTATTACTGACAATGACTTATAGTTCTAACTCTGCTGCGATATTCAGCTTATGATAATGAAAGTCGCTCAGTTTATAAATGTAGCATATTAAAATTATCTCTCCATGTGCTCGAAACAAGGTCAGGAGCTTGTCGCTGATCGAAAGGTTGTGAAGAGCCGTCATGAGGCGATAGGGCGCTCTTGCTCCGAACAAATGAGCTCATAAGCTCCTCGCATCGCCGCTCATCTTTCAGTGACGGAAGCTAATGTGTTACGTACAACCACCCGAGCTGCGCAACATTACGCTCCATAACGCAGACTCGTGGTTAAACATGAGAATTTTGACAGCCCGTGCTAACATACTAAATTCTTGTAATACCCTATAAATTTTCGCGTTATTTCGTGTTATACCGTATAAGTACGAGACCAAGCCGCCGTATGAATCTTGTCGAATTGCAGTAAGACATATGATTTTTACTGTGAGACAGGATTCACTTTTACTGGCGACTGTTTGTAGTAAATTTTTGATGACTCAACTAAATCTAGACATTTGGTTAAGTTATATGAATCGCTGCAGCAAAGTTCATATAATTTAACGAAAAATTTGGGAAGCGAACTTTTGGGAAGAGCTAAAGTGAACGACCAGATGCTGGCAAGATCATTCGCGTACTTGAGGGCACAATTGACTTGAGAGCACGCATCAAACATGTACTTGTTTGCAGGGCACTTACCATGCACGCTCTCGAGGGTATGACTTGACTTGAGGGTACATATTAAGTATGTACTAATGTGCATTCTCGTTCATTATGGAGAACCTTGAGGTAATATCCATCTTCCGAAATGCAGGTGAAAAAAATTACATGAAGGATCAAAAACCACAGTAGATTATTGGTGCTCATGTTGACAGTCAAGTGAATCCACAATAAAAAAGTAGAGGTTGTGTAGAATTCTGATGAGGACATGACAGCAACACGAGGCATACTGGCGCTCAACAATCTGCATGAATAACATGAATATTCAGGAGACCTAAAACAGGTGCCTCGCCATGCACGACACCACCCGTACCACCACAATCAACAACAACAACTGTTCCGTTAGAAACTAACATCACATTCAGACTCTCTAAATAATTCTGCGAAATGGATTCAACCATCGTAATATAAATAAAAAATTACTTAGCAGCAAACACGCAATTAGTAGCTTCTAGCAGAAAAACTACTTTTACTCAAATTCATGTAGCAAGATTTAATTTGACGTCAAATTAGGCAGCAACGCGTACTGCAATTCAGACAAAAATAATCGCAACAGATACAATCAGACATTTATTGATGAAAATTTCATGCGTACCAGCCGTTGTATATTTCCTATTCAAATTCAAGCAAGAAGAAGACCTTTGTTCGGCCATTGCATTCAAGTCCTGAACAGAAAAGTGGCCGTAAGTTCTGCTAACTGAGTGGCCATTGTTTTAGGCAGATCTCCTGCAAGAACAGACGCTCACTTATACACCAATTGCAGTGAAGAGCGCTGCGCATTGCGCACGCATGTTGACTGTGTAACTGAGACTCAGTGGTGATTTTCATTTGTTGGATGCATTCCCTGATAAAGGCTGAGTTTCCAACGATCAAACCACTTGATTTATAACTCATCAAGGACTTGATCTAAAAAATTGGATTTTAATCTAGTGAAATTTAAATAAAAACCATTCGAAATACAGAAAGTGACTTTCCAAAAAAAAAAAAACAATTTAAAAAATTAGTAAAAGAATGCTTGAGGAATTTATCATCAGCCGTCAATTGGATTTCGAGATGTTTTAATTTTCTAATTTCAAGCGTTCGAAGAAAATTATTTTCGTTGTATGATGTACGTTAAGTTGCGGTACTAATTCTTGATACGAAGAATGAAAATCATCTGATGTTGATTGGGTGTTGAGGTGCAGGCCATTAGACATGAATAATGGCGAGATTGTGGGCGATGGCGTGGGCGTCCAGCAGCAGCAAGCATCCCGAGGTCACGGTCACTTAATTAAAAAAAATGATAAACTTTAAACACAGCGCACCAACACCTGCAATTAAATGTTAAACGTGCCTTGTTCTTTATTGGGAGTTGACTGCTGCCTACCTGTTGAATTGTAGTGTAAGACTTGTGTTACAGAGACTGGAACTCTGACTAAATTCCATAAGGATTTTAAGGATAGTAGCTATAATGGCAGGACAAGTGTTATTCTTTTGCTGATATTAAAGGCCGATCGTAAAAATTTATTATTACAACGAGCAAATAATTTCTTGCAACATAATATTAGCCGTATGTTTCAACCAATAAAAGTTAACTATTAGTCCAAAATTTATCGCACGTTTATTTTTATGTTTCAACTAGGAAAAGTTACATCCGATATCATTATGAAAAGAAAATTGATATCGTGCTCATTTTAGAAGATTGTGTTCGTGATGCCATTTAAATAAAATTCGAGCAATCAAATTATACCTGCAAATTACTGCTAGATCCTAATAAAATAAACCAATCTACATTATATATTGAGCAAGGTTATTTATTTTACTGAAATAATTATTCAATTATGAAACTGAACCCAGTATCATGGCCGTGGAGAATAAATTTGAGGCTAGCGTGGAACTTGCGAATGTTTAAATAAACTGAAAATCGATCAGGCCCCATACTTTCGAAAAAGTTAAGAGATCGTAAGTTCATCAGCCAATCATTGACGGCCTTTCAACAAAATCCACCAATCATAGACAAGAAAATAGAGCGTAAGAACTCACGTTCACTTAGCGAATTTTGAAAGTATGGTCCCAGGTCGAGAAGCTAACCGCCCGACTCGTGGAAGACCTGCAGCAGCAGGCAGACGAGGTCAGGCGCGATCTCGGAACAAAAATTGGCGGCACCAGAGAGACAAAATAAATTAATTAAACAAAGTCATGAGCTGCAAATATAGCAGCAAAAGTAGAGAGAAATCTTTGACATTAATTAAAAATACATCTTCTGTCAAAACGCTGCTCCCGTCCATCCACAATAATCATGATACGTTTATGCTGTTACAAATACTGCTAGGTACGACGTATTAAAAATTCATATTTATTGCAAGCGCTACTCATGCAAGCGGCCACGTTCCTCTCTAAATGCCGCAGCAGCATAAGTGTGAGCAGGAAGCAGCAATATTGTGAGCAGGAAGCTGAGCAGCGAAGCGTAGCGGGCAAGCAGACGCCACTCTCACTTGTCCAGCCTCCGTCGGATTCATGAGCGCAGCCTTGCACTTCAGGAACTTTTCATGGCCAAAGGTAAATCGAAGCCAAGTTTTAATATTAGTTCATCAGTACACTATTATCTCAGTACGAGTAGAAACGATGCTCATGAAGAGCGGGTTTAAATTATTCAGTAAAATAACCATGAGCTAGAAAGTAGGCTTGTCATGCGGAGGATTTCCCAGCTGAGCTTCTGCTTAAAAGGAAATTTCTGAAATCTCATGTTGGGTACCACTGAACTTTCGCAATGTGAAACTCGCGTATCCTAGTGATGAATATCTGTCACGATTGATTGATTTATATCATGAATATTTATCTCAATCTTTCAACAAAAACAGTGGTACTTGCGACAAGAATAGACTTTTCGAGAGTGAAATTTAAGTTCCCCAAATCGACACAAAGGTTAACCCTAAGCCACAAATTTGCGTTGAGATTTTCCGAGATGCAGGCGGAAAATATATCTTTTCGAAAGTTAGTGCCTGGGAGCTATCATATTAATCTTGGAAACAGTGCAGACAGAATTGTGTCCGTGGTGGCTTCACAACAGCGGAAGGAGCAGCGAGATGCCCTAAAAATAAGATTGAGCTCAAGTCTACAGCATCAAGGTTAGACTTGCATTCCCAATTAGTTCATTTCTTCGCACATCGGAAATATGGATCACTGAA
Organism: Hyalella azteca; assembly: GCF_000764305.2. Taxonomy (NCBI): domain Eukaryota; kingdom Metazoa; phylum Arthropoda; class Malacostraca; order Amphipoda; family Hyalellidae; genus Hyalella; species Hyalella azteca. The sequence continues at coordinate 221,251 of NW_025947728.1, forward strand.
TTTCTACTTTACGGGTGTTGAATGACCCGTTTTCAGCAGCGTACAAAATTTCTAAGACTGAAAGAATAGGACATAAAAAAGACTTAAAGGCAAAGACTAAAAACTAAAATATATAGACTTGAATTTAAATGAACTGAAGATGTAAGAAAACATGGCCCATCACAACAAAAGCGAGCATGCTCGTTATTACATTAGCAGAAAGAAATAACTGTGTTCTCATTGATCAATGCTTATAGTGTCGATAGGAAATTTAATGAAAAAGCTGCTGATGGATACAGGACATAACTAATACATCGCTTCTATATGAAGGGAGCGTATTAAGAGGCAATTGTAACTGCTGAAAGCCAACGTGAAAACTTTAAAGGATTTGATGATACACATCACTAAAGCAAAAAATTGAAAGTGAAAATCGCAACCTACCGAACATCTCGAAACGCCTCCAAATTCAAACTGCTTGAAAGTTCAAAGGATTAAACTGCAAAACCGTTGAAGGGAGACTATATAATCTGAAAAATCGGTGAACTCAAATGTGAACTATTTTATCGTGAGATATTGCGTTCTGTTTTTATCAATGTCCATGCAAAAGTGGGAAGGGGAAATCTTATATCTGATCATCATTTGCCATGAAAATCAACGCAGAATTTCGTATGGGTTGAGAAAGGCTCGGTTTTTTGTCGAGGCTCTACAGGCTTAGAGAGGCTCGGGTTGTAAGCCGATCAGGATGCGCCGCAGAATTGCGGGCGATGGTCAAAAGGCCTCTCAAAATCTCACGAAACAACGTCCGCCTTCACTGGATTTTCAGACGTGACTGAATTGCATAAAATTTTCATCCCGTGCTCGAGTGCAGTAACCACTTGTGTTCTGCTCAAAGCCGAGGCGATCAACAGAGAAGGAGCGAGTAAACGATCTAAAGACTTAAATAATGCAACTGGTTAAATCAAGCAGAGATGGTATAAATGATATAAATACTGAGAAATAAATCTTAGTTTGATGCATTTAGAGGTGTTTTAATTGATTTACAGATAAAAAGGTATATTTTTCTCTTTGTCTTGTAATATTTGAATAGAATTTTATTTCAACCAATTTAACGTGCAAAAATTATTTTGTAAAGAAATTATGCTTCAAAAAGAAATTAGAAATCATTATTTGGTGTGCACTGTGCCGAAAGAGGTTAATAAAAAATTAACACAGTTACCTCAACCACAGTAAAAAGCATCCGTCACTTCCACTGAACTATGAAACACGGAAACCGACCATGCGCAACTACATTCAAGACGCAGCCGTCAACGCGACCACAAAAGAGCCCTGAAAATAACGAAAAAAATGGCGACACTTGAACGACCTGCAGAATGTTGAACACCGCGTACATGCTGATGTTGACATCTGCGTGGCATTGAGGTGAGCCCGAGGGAAGATTCAGCAGCGCATTTACGTCATCCCGAGTGAAGCGGAGGCCGCGTCTTGAAATAAATGAAGTTCATTACGGCTCAGCGTCGGTATGAAGAACGGCCGCGGTAGACGCGCGCGACGTTCGGGCGGCACGCGTCTCCGGAAAATGCTCTAAATGATCGCCAGGCTCCCGAGTGAGAGCAAAAGAGGATGTGCCGACCCGGCCTTCTAATGACTGTAATTTCACGCCTGCGCCTCCGCTAATTCGGGGCTAATTTTGGCTGCGCTCAATTAACTAAGCAAGTCGGCCACGTAAGCAAGCGAATTAAAAATAAAGCTTTTCGAGCACGCGCATTCCAAGCACAAAAAAATTTTGCGCCACGTGCTGCATAGTGTGATTAATATTGTATGCTCATAAAAGTTTCAGTAAAAATGCAATGCAGGCTTTTCACCTCTAATGACTAGAGTTTTTTCCGAAGGAATTGAAAACTGTTAATCAACAGGCTCCAGACGATATTCAGCAAAGCAAACCATTTAGATTGTTGTAAACTTAAAATATGATTGTAGTTCACTTGCAGGATATATTTTACATTTAAGCTATTTAATTTTTAATAAATTGGCCCGAATCCAACAATTTTGAAAGTTTGAATGATGGAGGATCTTCCCGATGTTGTTAAAATTAAATCTAGCAATCGAGACGCATATCAAAGATGACGTACAATTAATCTCATGGCCTTGTGGCATGTAACAATGATGTGGCATGACACATTAAGTACACTCGTAAGCTTTCAAATATAAATTATCAACTTTAACATAAAAGTTATGCTTCGGAAATAATAAAAGAAGCTCAAAATTACAAGTAGAATCCTTTATAATTAAAAAACTCCATAACAGTGCAGAAGCGCATAAAAAATCCAGTGCAAAAGAGCACAGTTCGATGACCTGCCTGCACGGTTGACCTAGCGCAGAAGCCCATGCAGAAATGACATGTTTACACTGCAACTGTACCGCAAGCCAAGGAAACTGAAAGTATTGCGCTCGAGTGCAGTAAGCACTGAACCGGGCAGCTAAGTTACTTTCGTCCAACGAATTACGAGTTGTTAAGTTAAAGATGTCAGACCGAGACACACGACATCCTTATGCTCATGAAGTTCCAGCTGTCGCCTGTCGTGACCACACCCAGCGTGCGCTGATCATTAGACGCTGTTAGTGAAGTGCTTGGCTTGAGCAGAGGAAATTCGAGGAAAGGCTTTAGTGTAACAAGTCCCCGCAAAATTTATGCTTGGCAGATTTGGAGCGAACTTTGTAAGAAGATTATACTCCGCAAGTTGAAAGTAAAGTTCCTGCCCGACAAGGGATTCGTGCCAGGATAGATCGTAAAAAATATTGTGCTTGCGAATTTGAACAGTATGGAGCAACAGAAGAATACTAGAGATAAAGTCATAGAGCATTGAAAATTCCTGTATGAAGAAAGTATTGTCCTGATTTCCTCACAACTTTCACCAGTTGCGAAGATTGTGTGCATCAAATTAAACGAGGTTATATTTTTTATGTATTTCAAAATGACACGTCGACCTTGAAGAACTGAAAGAGAGAAAAATGCACATATGATCTCTCAGAGTCCGTTAGCAGCAAAATAATAATAATAATAATTATAAATTAAATGCAACTCTGTGAAATATCGAAGGAAAGAGACTTTCACTAAACATAAGCAAGTCATAAAGGTAGGAAGCCTTCATCAAGGAGTTGTAGTCGCGTAGACTGGCAATGAAAAAATATGTCGCTGCTTTCCTTTATTCTGCACGAATAAGAAAGCTAAGGCCTCAGGCTCCACGGGTAAGTAAAATAAACCTCAAGCTTCACTCTCTAACATTAAGTATGATCTCACCTTTCCATAATTATTAGTCGATACGAAGTCTGAGAATCTCACCTGTAAAGAAAAATGAAAGATATTAGACAATAAATAAATAGTAACGGGAAAATAATGAAACTAATATCTCATAGAGCCACAAAACATAAATATCATTATACTACGGAATGATATAAGAACACAAGGATATATCTATTCCGTCAGACATTAAATCCCGAAGCTTAAAATTATCAATTGCTTATCAAGAAAAATGATTTCCAGATTAAGAAGCATTTTAGAGAATGCGGATTGTTGGTCAAGTTCCTTTGGAAAATTAGGAAAAAAAAGATATTACCACATTGTTAATTAACTGCTCAGCTCATAATATTTCCATAAACGAGGATGAAGAGAAAATTTAGAGTAAAAAGCAATAAATTGGTAGATTTAACGAAATCTTTTCATCAGGTGAACACACCTGCAGTAGAATTAGCATGCGTTTATTTTTTCATCTTTATCAATTTAGAAGCTAAGTCTTTGCCGTGCCAGAAATTTTATTTACAAGTACTAAATTCACTCAAACTTTTGGAGGTCCGCTAATTTTTCTTAAAAACAGAATTACGTAAATTTAATCATAGTTTAAAAAAATTTATATTTCCATAGATTTTCCTAAAAATTCCTTCCACAAATTAACTCGTGATCAGAGGTTTGTAAGCTTCTTAAATTAGTCCTCATGCATTCTTGATGCGAGACAAGTATGCTAATTTTCATCAAGGCAGCAAACGAGTAAAACTTCCATCAAAGATTCTGCCATAAAACTTCCATGCCTCAAAGGAAGGGAGTTGAATGCTCGAGGAGCTCTGGTATTTAAAATCCATTTTGCCGAGCGATGCGTTTTTAGAACAGCTTTGTGTAGAGGCCTTAATGCTTTAGAGTTTAATGGAGAATAAAATGCACATAAATGAGAGGATAGAGGAATATATTCGATAGAGTTGCATTAAATAATAAATGATAGATACGTTGCACGAACAACTTGGTCGATGGAAAATCTTAGTGGAATGCAGTAGTAATTAAGCTGAAATTTAGTCGTTTCAGATTAGTAATTAATGGTGCAGCTTTTAGCAAACTATGATTGACTATCGAAAGCTTAGCATTTAAGACTGGACATTTTGCGATAAGTGAGTTAAACCCATAATTTCGTCAAGTTATTTTATTGCAAGGTTTAATAAATGCCGCTCAGCTCGTAGCACTTTGCATCAATAAGAAGATATATTGGTAATCTGGAGCACCCAAGCGATTGACTCGACATGTGCCTTGCCTTCTCTATAAAGTCTTAAACATTACTAAATAGAATTGCCACTGGGAATTTTAACCACTGGGCAGCTGCATGTCAGAAATTTGGAACGATGTACTGCCTCAGGTCGACAACGAAAGAGGCTTCTGATTCTCTATTTAGGCTGAAAATTACCCACTCAATTCTGTAACAAAATAGGGAACAAAATTGTATGTACGTGCGCAGTGACCTGTTGCTGAGGTCCATGTAAGGGAACTCCCAACGATTTTAGTTCCTTATTTGTAACTAAGCGTGTTCTGACTACAGAATAAAATGACAGAAATTAAATTCATGAAAATCCAAGCTTTATTGTTTACATAAGGATTAGCTTAGCATCCGCAGAAACTAAATATTTTTGATTATTGTTGATTTTCACGAGAAACGGCCGAAAGAGCTTCTTCCATTAGAAGGATATCATATAAACCTATAGGTCACGATAATAATGTATTTGCATAGATCACACACGAGTGGCCGAGCTTGTCGATAAGCTTCTTGTATTACACCACTCAGCAGGGCATGACCTAGTGTGGCGCCCTAGCTTTACCTTTTATAAGTCAACGGCCTGGTTTTAAGGTAAATTCATAAGAAGATAGATAGAGGTAACGGTCATAAAACTTGGCATGCGAGGGCAAACTAACACAAAGCGATGTGCTTTATGGCCACCAAATAAAATCGCACGAGCTTTTTACACCTCTTGACGAGAAGACAATTAAATTTATGGTTGAATGGTCAAGATAGTGGCACTAAAAAAACACTTAACATTGTGCGGGCTATGTTGAAAAAGAAGCTATGCTCAAAGTCCATTAATCCCCGATAACTCTCTCAACGACGACAACCTCCCAGATGGTCCTCAAAAAAAAGTGTGCTAGGCAACGATACAAAATCGGCTGAAACATTCCCATGTTCATCAAGAAAATTTTAATAAAAATTTGAGAATATAAGATTATTTCTGCTAATCTTAAAAGTGAGAATTTTTACATGGGAAATTGAAATTGGAAAAATTTCATGCTAATTTGTTTGGTGCATTGTTTTTGGAAAATAAAATTTGAATCTAGCTGAACACAAAAACCACCCCATCCATTTTGTTCAGTTTTAAATAATTTTTGAATCCTAATCCAGATTTTGGCATGTTTTATATTCATCCATATAAACCACAATCGTGTCTCGCAGTTCCGATAAATGGTCAGCGGTAGGATGTCCTGTTTTTGATCAAACTTTCTAACAACGGGCGATAAGGTTTACAGCCTTACCTACGGCAATAATTCAGAAGACGCGCATACCGAGAACATCCGCAACGACACCGGCACTAGTTCATCACATCTAAAGGACGGAAAAGATACAAATCTGGGACTAGTCCCCAATATACCAGTTACCTCACGACCAGAACCTCTCTCCGAACCATATAATGGCGGACAAACTCCATCACTTACAGTCATTTCACGTCCCAAATAACTTTCTTTTGGAGCATTCCAAGGCTGACCGCACACTTTTGTCGGATAGAAAGAGTCGCGTCTTTTGGGCAGAGCAGTTGGAGGCTGTCATTAGGGTTACAATGGCCGGGTGCGTTGTGTCTAGACACTCTTGCTTACTGGCACAAAAATTTGCTAGGTTCCGTTGCCAGGCAGACAGCTCAGGAAAATTGATGTGGCGAGTAACAGCTAGACAGAAATCGTGAAAATATGCAGGAAATCTCGTTCAGAACATTCAGGCAAAATGATGTACATTTGGAATGCTATAAAAAATTCATAGCGGAGCCAGCGTTGTCAGGAATAATTTTCCTTTCAAAAGTGAACGTATTAAAATGATTATGTATCCAAAGAAATTGAATCTCATTCAATGGTCATGCCAGATATAAAAAGGTGAGTATGTTTTCGTATAGGTTATTATTGAAGAAATAATTGACATTAGAATCAATTCATCCCTGCGTTGCATACAGACTGCATCAATCATTGCATCATCATGTACAGGATTAAAGTACACAAAAACAGTTTCATGATTGCATTGCTAGAAATCTTGCAATACCTTGACTTATTGCAGGAAAAATTACCAATGGATTTTTTATTTACACTGAACATTGTAAACCTTCGTTGCAAATGATCAGGAGCCATACTTTCAAAATTCGCTAAGTGAGCGTAAGTAGTTACGCTCTATTTTCTTGTCTATGATTGGTGGATTTTGCTTGAAATGCCGTCAATGATTGGCTGATGAACTTACGATCTCTTAACTATTTTTGAAAGTATGGGCCCAGTACTTTTTAAGTAAGAAAATTCAGCGTTTGCATCCAGTTAAAAAATCTGGCTAATTGTTCAGCTGGTATCTATGTTAGTTCCTCAACTCCCATGTACGTTTTAGTTTCGCAATTTCTTCTGATAAAATATCTACACCCAAATTGATCTGCAATTTTATATAGATAACGCCGATCAAATCTGACAAAGAACAAGCATAATACTGCCAAATTTTATTATCGACCAGCAAGTGTCAGACCACAGCTGACACCCTCTGGCTCCGCCTTGCAGACACCCTTACGAGCGGAAATTTTCTTGCACCTTTTCTTTACCGCCAGCAAGTGTCCCACTCGATGTTGAACATTAGGAGGGAAAAAGTCTAATTACTGCCAGGGTATTTCGTCAGACCAGGCCTCTCCTGTAACTTTGCCCGCGCATGTCGAACGAAGGCGGCCGCTTGGACGACTTGGGCCAAAGTTTGAGCGTAACTACAGGTTCTATGGTGGGCACCTGGGAAAGATCAGACGTTGCTGCCGCTCACAACTCTTATCTATCCAAAAATATTTAAAAAAGAAAATAATGCACTAAATAGATATCAATATTTATCTAAGAAATTAATATACGTATCATCAAATTCGTAAGGAAATTTACGTATTTTATTACGCAGCTAACGGAGACTATTTTTACGCAGAGACAAATGAATATAATTTTAAAATGGTTGAAAATGTAATTCAATGTAATCCAAAAATTTGAAACTCGTTGAAATTGGCCATTCTGCTGTGAATTAAATAATTCTTGTATTAATATATGCATAAATACTTTGTTTAATTCAACTCGAATAATACGTCCTTACTCACTGGACAGTCATATTAATTAGGAAACGGGTAACAAGTATGAATTTGACATTAGTTGTTGCTGGTAGCTATCCATTATTCTAATTGACCAGCGTAGAGCAGCTAATTTCTGACAGATTGTACACACATGAGCACACTTGTAAACAATTCAGTTACTGCATCGTTACACACGTCGTCCTGAGCCGGACTACAAAGCGAGCCGAGGTCAAAACGCGTACGTTGAGGCGGCGGTTTTACTTCACATGTACTCTGCAGATGGGAACATGAATATCATTAGAATTTATAATGAGCGTGTGAGAAAAACGGAGTTGGCTGCTAAGAATAACTCCTGCCATTGAGGTTACTTGCATAAAGGGTCGGTGAATAAATTACCAACTGAGGAAGTAATTGAGAGAGCATACATGGTAGAGCCATGCCAAGCAAACGTGCTAGCCGAGGAGTGATAATTAAGACCGTAACTATAATACTGCCATTGCGACAACACTACATCTGGATTATTAACAATAAAGACGGCACTAAGGTTTGATAATTAGCGCCAAACAAGCAAAGCCGGCGAGTAGGACATCACAAAAACGAGATTAATGGGAAGCTGGTCTCTGCTATCCGCCAGAAGAAAGATTTAAAAGGATTTGTAAATGATTCATAACTAGGCATAAGGTTATTTTACTGGTTAAAAATGAAATAAGTCAACGGTGCATCCGAATGATAAACGTCCAAATATTACTGGATGAAAGCCGTTTTATCTCACTGGTATTATTATCAAGTTAGTTCAAGTTAGTTAGAAAAATTTCAGCAATAGACAATATAAATTAATTAATATTTAAGGCATGTTCGTCAACTGGCACCTGTCACGACAGACGAATACATAGAGCAGATGTAATATTATCTAAATCGCACGGTAGAACTGCATAACAAAAACAGAACAAAAATAAAGTAACTCATATTTTAAAATTTTAATCGAATCAATCTGAAAACGACCCTGAAAATTTGATAAAAATTACATTGCTGAAGAAACTCGAGCCAAAGATCACGGGGCGGTCGCCCTGCCCGCCAAACCGAGCATACGCAAGACGCAACTCGAATGCTAATTACGAAGCGAGTTTGTTGAAGACGTAGGATCGCTCTCGGAGCAAGCGACGTAATCCCACGGCTTCACCGTAGCTCTAACCCACGACAAATATTTCTAAACATACGAGCCTTGCAAATCCTGTGCAAGAGGGGACTTTGAGGGCTCAGTAGGAGATAAGGGTCGAGTCTCGTCAAGCCTGACAAGACGATGAGGAGTGTTAGGCCATGAGCGTTACATTTTGTTTGCTGAAGTACTTGCATTCAAATTAACGATGTGATTCAATGAGTTTTGCAGATAAAAAATAATAGTATTTCTTCGCTTTACAAGTAAATGAGGTAGTTAAGCTAAGCTAGCTGGATGGCCTAAATTTAAACATTGGTTCATTGGTTCATACTGATTGTTGGATTTTACATTTAAAAACAAGACAAATCTACGGGTGCCCGATATGAAAGTTAAAAAAAATCATTTCATTTGTAGGGGCCTAGGAAGATAATACTTCAAATATACAAAAGAAAGAAATAGAAGCAACTTTCATTGGCGAAGGTAGAAAAAAGTGTTTAAGTGAAACCTAAATAGTCGGAACGTTGACGAGGAAAATAATGGAATTCACCAAGGAAAAACGAATCTTGAACGAAATAAATAAATGAAATAAATTTTCCAGTGAAAAAAAGTTATGCAGGGATTGACGGAAATATACAGAGATCTCCAATCTTGCACTTCTAAGCATCATCCACAAGATTCACACTGCGCAAAATTTTGTTTTCAATACTGTAACCTAAAAGGTATTTAGATATATTAATGCATATAATTGCGAAAGAGCTGCCCTAAGTTACTTTATTTGCCCCTAGAGAATTAAACTGCATGAGCGACAACACTAAAATGGAGCTCTAGAGTCATCAAAATAACACAGGCTCTTTAAAAGAACTACAACCTAGTCTTTCGGCAGAAATAAATCAACGAAAATCGGAACTCAAGTCAGCAAATAAGTGAAGCTAATTTATATGGATGATATATGCTAGTCTCTGGACCGGGCGGCGTCCAGCTCGTACAGCTTGTACTAGTCCTACCTGAAGCAGGCCATTACGTCTACACAAATTCCTCATTAGGAGACGAAATAAATCAAGGAATGATATAAGGCGAGCCCATTCACCAGTTCTTACGGACTTTTTTTCCGGAGTAATTTACATCCATTGTCGAGGAAGACTCGCAGTGAGACTGGCTAAACTGCAACTCTGGATTCCAGCGGGAAAAGAAGTGGAATAAAATTATGGATATTAGGATTAAACTCTGGGAAATCGTTGGATTTGAACAAGTAATTAAAAAATTGTGATATTTTATCATGGATCAAATTCATCAACTAACTTCGACTTAGAAAAAACAATCATCAACTATAGTCAAATACATGGAAAAGCAAAAACCGTTTTTTTTTTCAAATAAATGTCAAGTTCATTATTGGCTGGACGAATGTTTTTGGCATAAGATGTTGGATCCCGTAAAGTAGGAGAATAAAATACCCCTTTAAGAAGTTTCCATTTTAAGAAGGTGTTAGCATAGGAAAGTACCAGGCCAGGTAATATAGGCTGTAAGGAACGCATAAACAACACACGCAAATTAGCTGCTAAGAATGAGACCTCCTCGCACCCACATAGCGTAACTCGTCCCAAAGGAACTTCTTTTGCGGCTCTAATTCCAAGCTGTGCAGTTGCTATGAAATAAAAAGCATGCCGCTTGAAATTTCTTAGCCCCGACCCAAATTGCAGAACAAGTTCAAGTATGCGAGCAAAATATTATCGAAGTTTTTGAACTGCAGGCGAGAAATTACGACTTAATAACCAGAACATTATGGACGACGGGAGAACATGCATTTGAATGAGAACTCTAGAAACACAGACCACGAGGTAAAACGTTAAGGGTGCTTTATTTTAAAATTTTTAAGAGATGAAGAATTTAATATTCATCCTAGGCTCTGAAATGGAGGTTTTATGAGCACGATTTACTAATACGGTTACTGGAAGCATAGGCTGTTATTGAGCGGCAATTTAAAATAAAGTTATTCTGAAATAAATGCTATAGGAGAGATTGTGTAGTACGTAGTTACATGATGAATTCGAACCTCAGATTAAAGAGAAAGCAATCGTGAATTCTCGCAAAAAAATCGAGCTACTGTATTTTAGTAATGATATTATTCAAGGCCTAAATTAGGTGAATAATAACATAATATAGATTATAGACTATTCCTGGACATTGATTGGACAATTTTCTTCGCGATACTGAGTGACTCGTTAGAAGGCGACATGTGTGCGTATGTTGGGAGTTGAAGAGCAAGGCGCTGCACGAGCAGCGGCACTGGCACCTGACAGTCGCGATGAATGCCCCAGTCAATTTATGACGACGATCACTGAAGGAGTATAAAGGCCTGGCCGCAGCTGTAGCGTTATTAGGCACCACCGCATTGCTCGACCAATGATGCAAATTTCACGCCCAGTACAGGATTAATCTTGTATTTTAAATACGCCAGCACCCCGATTTATGGAGAATATTTCTTAGCTGAAATATTTTTTAAGTTTATTGAATGGATCGGAGATTAATTGAACAGGCGAGCAAGGCTTAAACTAGCACATGCTCTGAATAGAAAGACCAGTACACAAATTTTGACTTGTTCATTTCTTAATTTGATGGGAATGGCAATACTCGGGTGAATTTAAACATTTGAATAACAAGCATTACCACCGTAACGTACACATGAACAAATGCGTACTCTCAAGCTGACTGAACTCGTATAGATTTATGAAATTCTGGCCTAAATACGTACTGTATTGCAAAAATATTTCCGGGTAAAATCAGAAATATTGTCTACGTTTACAGGCCAAGGACTTTTAACGCACAAGTCCTTGACGCATCTCGTGGAATAAAACCTGGCATACTCTTATTTTTCTCAAATTAGTTCCCAACTCAAATTGAAATAAATAGGAATTCAATTTAGACTTGATCTTACTCTCTCAGTCTTGATGCGTGCTATTATTGAAAATAAAATTCATCTATAAAATAAATTCACAATGAGTTTAAATTTATATATAGAATTGTTAGTGAAACATCAACTACGCAGAAGATCATTTACAGTTCAAGTCGAAGACACATAAAATAGTAAAAAAAGGTGACATGAAGCAGATATATAAAACAATAATCGTTAAATATAATGCATTACCGAGCTTAGATATTATTCATATCGAACCAGATTCTCTATATATATTTTTTTGCATAGAATTGGAATGAAATCTTGCCACGCATCTGAATATTAAATATCTGATGAACGATCACCTCATAGCTACGTAGATAAATAAGTTAACAAGAATATTACCAGTTCCAAGTATTAGAGGCGCCTACAAAAGCGGCTTATTTCTATGGATCCTGCGAGGCATGAAGGAGTATTGGATTCTCTGGCGAGAAGCTTTAATAGATCTTAATGGAAGAGAAGTAGTTCCATTAGAACACGAGAAGAGTGTGCTGCGTATAATATATGCTGGTATCACCGCGTCTCGCTTTACCAACATCATCCATTCAGAAGGCAAGGTGTCATTACTGCCTGCATTTTAATAAAACACTGGTAAATTGTTGTAGCATTTGTTTACCCTCAAGATAAAGTGAAGGTTTAATATCATATGAGTTGCACCAATTATCCTAGCTAATTATATTGACGTCTGAGTGACAAATCAATTGATTTTGCACCGCAACAGTAGCATATACAAATTTTATAGCAACTACAATTGGTTGTTAAAGGTTCATACAATTTTATCGAACGCAGGTAACTCATGATGATAATTTCGTTGTTCCTTGGGTAAATAATTAACAACAGAAAAGTATGTATGCAATTAGCTAACTAAACATGCACGAAGGGAAATAGAATAAAATTAAAATTATCAATCAATGTTTCGAAATTCTTCACGGGCTGTAGAGCTGAAGTCGAAGTTTATATTAAACTATCAAAAATAAATAAATTATTGTTCCACATGATCTACTAACCTGCTGAGAGGATGCACAAATTCAGCAAAGAACCAACATCACATTTTGAGAACTTGCAAGATTTTAACAAGAGTTCATTTAAATTTTACTGCGTAATGATCAAGAAAAACGGATTTAATTAAAATCGCCCTGGAATTTTTCTTTCCAAAAATGTTAGGTGCACTGCATCACGTCTTTAGAGTGCGCATGCGCTAGCACGAATTCATTTTACTAAATTCATATTTAAACTAGCATCTCTGATTCACCGACAAAATTGATGTATCTCTAGCATTAAGTATTGCACCTCTATAACCAAATGCCTGAGATTAAAAGTAATTTGCTGTACCTTTTAAGCTCATACGAAGCTCTTCGGTATCACTGATGCCCTCGTACGGAGTCCACCAATATTTGAAGTGAAAGAGCAATGACAGGCGAGCGCAAGATAAATATTTATCAATTGTACAGGGCATAATTGAATTTTAGCAAGGTCTTCATCATGTAGCAATGTTTTTCGAAACGAAATCATGTTGTTCATAAAACACATTCGTGCAGAACATTTCAGCTGACATGCGAGAATTCCTCGTTAGATGATAGTCTCAATGAGTCGCATGTGATAACAAATATTAATAATATTATTATAATGTTTCATTTTGAAGAACAACTTGACTAGATGTCTTGATTGCTGCAGCGAGTGAGGCCTTCGAATAATAAATGAGTTCAAACTAAAATACGACTTTAGGCGTGTCAGTCCCGTAGATTGTTTACGAATGACCAGTCAAGTGACCCGTTGACCTACTGTATAGTGCGATAAAGCAGTTCATGCCGGCAACACTTTTAATGGCCGACGATTCTTTGATAGGAAACACGAATTAAAAGGGCAGATCAGCGAGCGGTGCCTAACGTACTGTGAAAATGAAAGTGCTGATAATTATCAAGGGCGAAAAATTAGAGGAGCAGGTGGTGAGAACAAAAATTATTTTAAAAGACAACAAGAGTGTACATACTGTGACGATGACCGCCATCCATGTTTCAATACAGTTTATCCATACAGAAAATCACACAATGGATTAAGGTCAACAAGATTTGAAGTCTAGCAACACTAATTCATTCGATTTTTGAAATTTATATGACTGAATGTTGTTTTCAGTGAGTCTACTTAGGATAAGTTTATTCAAGTATTATATGGATAAATGAATATACAATATGTAAAATGTATGTAATAAATGTATAAATATAACAGCTATGACAAGCTTCAAAAGTAGCCTTAGCGGAAGGCTAGGGTTACGTTTATATTCGTTGCATATTTCGCTGCAGCATGTATATTGAGCTACAAAGGGGCGTTGTTTATCATGGTCTGGAATATTTGAGTAGCATCAGAGTCCATACATATTGATTTAATTCAGTAGATCCGTAAATGCATTTTGACAAACAATTCGAAGAAACATTTTTGTGTCATGTTTCTGGGCTTAGTGAAATTGTTTATAATTTCATCCATGCATAGGCAGACTCTAGTCCGGCATCAGGTGGTTTAGCCAGAATTGTGAAATTACCAGTTTTAAATTAGCTGTACGTAGTCGGGATATATGGAAATATAGTATTTTGAGTTTTTATTACATGCATTCCTTGTAAGAGGTAACTAATGAAGTCACTGAAGACCCAAAATGAAGTAGACATTAATATAAAGAGCCGATGAAAAATTCTTCTACAGCTAATTAATAAGACGATAAGGAAGACATTGCAAACCAGTGTCTGATTTATTGCAAAATTACGAATTAAGCATCGATCAATGGACAAATGTTGTACAAGTGACTATCAACATGCAGCTACCATACATTGTAAACAAAAATAGTTAAAAAAGGGTAAAATTACTGATAAGTTACGGTAAATACTGGAAGTAGCGATTAAAATTTTAATGTGGAAGTAGTCTTGTAGTGACAAAAGCTTGACCGTAGAAATGATCAAAGCAAGAAGTATGTCACTGGTCAGCGCGCAGGCGCTAATGAAGGCTACCAGCATATGGCGGGTGACCGCTGCAGGGCCGCGGGCGCCAAGCCTTGATTTATTTCTGCAAGGCATTAGAAGTCAGCTTAGGCTTCGCAATCGAGTCGTAAAAAGTTCCTTACATTTTATTACGCCAGGTTCAGGGAGGGTATGAGCTGTTAGCCATCGTCGTGGGTACAACGTAGCATTATTTAAAGCGGTTGGTGTACGAATATTTTACTCTCACTCTCAGGGACCGGCATGATGTTGGATGAAATAATGAACTGCTTTTGATGATAAATTGGGTAACGAAACGGAAAAATTATATGAGTGAAAAATTGCACATTAGTTAAAATTATGAATTTTGTCAACAATTTTTCAAAAAATAAAAGTAAATAGTAATAATTAAATATATTCGAAGTGAGGTAAAATGAAAATATTTTCTGCGTTGATTCACAACGGATATGACTCACTGGTGAGTAACACCTTGCACCTAGTGATATTTTAATGAACGTTTGTAATGGAAACGAACTGAACATACATGGTAACAAAATTTTATCATTTTTCGAGTAAACCAGGTTTCAAATTAAAATATCAATTTTAATCGGTGAATTCCATGATTAATACGGGCTCCATGAGTTCCTATAGTTTCCCGAAACATGACGTTTCTCCATTTAACGTTTTCCACGAAATGCCAAATACCCCCAAGATCGACCGCTGATCTAAAACGAAGTATGAAAGCCCAGGATGTTTGACGCGACGTTTGATGAGCCGCGGATCAGCCTGATCCGGCACGAAGATGGCAATCGTGTGGGTTTACCGGCCTGTGACACACGTAGCGCAATGCTACACGGAGACCTCGCAAGAAGCTGCGAACGCCGCTCATTCCAGGAAGTAATTTTGCCCTGGCCAAGACCATGACGGAGAAAAAGCAATAAAGAAGGCATCACAGTCGTTGATTCCAATGAAAACTTTAGCGACCTCGACCAAACTTTAGCACTTGTGTCTATCATGTTGAGAAATTTATTTCAGACGGCTCTCTGAGGTGCAATGAGCAGCCAGGACCGCAGCTCAAATCTCGTACATAGAAAAGGAAGAATCTTGAACCGTCTGATGCAAAATTAGCAGCAGGCATTTCCGGGTTAAAGTTTGGAAAGAATATGTAAGAGAACCAGACAAAAATTATATCGCACAGCACGAGCATAGATAAAAAAATTCTCGCAAATATCTAACAAGGAAAAATGCCCTGTAAAAATGATTGATCAAATAAAAAATTAAACGTGTTTTGTTAAGCTGAATTAGAAATAACGTGCCAGAAAGAAAATTCATGTATAACGATATTTCACAGAAAAGTAAACTTAATCGTTGTGCATATTCCATTACGGTTACTTACAGTGCTCGTTCATGATTATACTGTGTCCCGAGTGCTATAGAAGCATGAAACAATTTACTCTTTCGATCAAGACTTCTAAGTTGTAACCTTCAGATAGTTAAAAAAACATCCATGTTTCGTTTCAGGGCTCAAATATCGATGCAATTTGCAGCCTAACCTCAGCATTGCACAAGAAAACAAAACAATCAGGAAATACGATGCCTGAAAAAAAATGTGCTGGACGTTCAACAATTTTGCTTGAGGGCTTGCACAGCGCTGAGTCATGGCTGGTCAACTCCTCCACAGGGCAGGAAGGATGCGAAGCTGCCTTCAATTATACCTTAACTCCATAATGGGCAGCGCCCACATCCCGGCACCATCAGGTGTTTCGCCAGCATTTTGCTCCTTAGGCTGGTGAATGGCAGTGTTTTTACAGGAGGATGCTCATGCCGAATGGCTGCTCGAGCCAGTTTCGTTTCTGGAACTTCTCAAGGCTGAACTTAGATCAGCGGCGTGGCTCGTAAATAAAGCAAAATAAAACGACGTAAAATTATTGTTAGCAAAAAGAGAAAAACGTGTATAGTAAGATGACTGATACGTTAATCGAAAAACTCCTCGAGCCAATTTCGAGAAAATATTCGCCACAAGTTAATGAAACTCTAAAAATTCATTGCTTGATGCCGCTAGCGAAATCTCTCTCAAAAACACTAAGCATTAAATGAAGTGAAGCTGTAACATATTGCATCAATCCCACAAATGGAAGAATTTTCACCGTAGAACAGACTCGGGGTCTCAGAGAATTTCACAGACTGAAGATTATAAAGCCACCTATTTCATATTGTTGCTCAGTCAGTAATAAAAGATGTCAACCGAAAGGTATGATGCCTGCTATTTACTGTCTATAATGATTGTTCAAGCACACCCACTAGCGTTTGCTCCATTTTATCATTAGTTCCATGGAAAAAAAATCTGCTTCAACACTCCATTGATCCGCACCAAGAAGGGAATCATATCAGGAATCTCATACGACCTTCATGATATTCTGCTGCACGGACAGTGGATGTGCAACGCACTATTGTTGTGATACCAAAGATAATTCAATCGCGATTTTGACTCATGAAAATTACA
This sequence comes from Hyalella azteca, assembly GCF_000764305.2. Lineage (NCBI taxonomy): Eukaryota > Metazoa > Arthropoda > Malacostraca > Amphipoda > Hyalellidae > Hyalella > Hyalella azteca. Next base: position 238,446 of record NW_025947728.1, read on the forward strand.
AACATGAATTAAAACAATTTTAGTATGGCGCAAGTAAAATAAGCACAATTGGTCAAGCAAGAAGCAGTTATGTCATCGTGGAATTCGATAGAAAGGCAGCGGCTGCAAAATTTTTCTATAGGAAATCCTAAATGATTCACGCCTTACAATGGCGATGACAACGTGCTTCTGAATTAGTAGAAATAAAAAATTTACGCATCGCTTCCCGTATTACCCACGTAAGAAAAACCCCGATGAATTTACATTCCTCAAGTTCCCAAGAAAAAAAAATTATATTTCCAGCTGCACAACAAAAAAAATACGTACTGAAATGAATAAATAAGTCTATAAATTTGAACAAAATAATAAGATTTAAACTAAATAACAAATGCTGCATCAGTATCCGAATTGTGGAACAAGGTTCCAGGCAACCACCAAAATTTTTTATCGAACCAAAATTTTTTATTTACCAAAATTATCACTGTTTCTTACCTTCTGGCCCAGAAGTCTGGTCCTACAGAAATGGTGGTCGCGTTGGCATATTCCGCTTTACGTTGTTCAGGAGTCTCTAAGTATTGAGGAGCAGTGTCGGTTTTAGCAAGGAACTGATGCAAAGGCTTGGTGATAGGCTGGTGGTGGTTGTTGTTGTGTGGTGATATTTGACCCGAAGGGTAATTGTTAGGTAACGAGCGCTGAGGTTGGTATTTAGAGTACTGAGGCATCAAGCCTTGAACTATATTATGATTTTTGGCATCCATCATACAGGATCACGTTTACTAATCACTCACAAATTATGTTTTTAAAATTCTAGGTTTTGATCAAACGCCCATTAAAATGGGTACGAAAAGCGTTTCGAAGTTTCCTCTTTACATTGTAACTCACTTGTTTATTACGACGGTAATAGGTTCAAACATTAAAATATATTTACACTATGGACAATTAATATCACTTAAGATACTGTTAGTGAAGACATAATTGCACATTTAAAGCGGTTAAAAATGTAATGCAGTCACGACGCGATACTCCTTGGGTCAGTTCTGAGAAGGCCAGACGTACAAATGCTACAACCACCCTCTACGAGCGCTCGGGCAACACTGACGTTACGGAGGACCAAACAGTACATCGGAGCGGCAGGCTCAGTCCGCAGTCGGACGCAGCTTGAGTAACTTACGTCCCGCATCTCCTCGAGCTAACGGAGGGGAATAGTTCACTTGTTCTTACTTGATCTCTGTTCTTATGTAATGTAGTAGGGAAAACAACTTTAAAATAATAACAGCTGCTATTACTTGTGGTTCATATGCATATGTACAGAAACTCGACCATGCTCCAATTTATTAATGGAAATTAGCCTTGGAGACGAAATTACTGCAGCATAGGTATGAACAATTTACTTGCAATTCCAACTGTATTCCATTGCTTATTTGCTGTTAATAATACAGAAAATATCTATCATAACATATTTCAAAACATAACTAAAGAAGCCCCGCAAGACGAATATCCATGCATTAAAATACGAGTAGTACCGTTCGTATCTCATCAATGACGCTATGAACTTTCAGTCTATTTGGGGGAAATAATAAATTAGGTAAGGCTTAGTTAAAAGCAGAGCGATGGTGTGTGCATGCAAAGAAGCTTAATTGCGAGTCGTGATTCTGCTACTGCTGATCCTGAGAATTTGCTGATACTGATAACAATGCGTTATGATAAATATCAGTACTGACTATCATAATTGATGAATTATACTGATAATAATTAGTACTGGTTATTTATGCTGATAATTATCATTACTCATTTCTCATACTGCTAAATACCATGATATTTACTTATACTATCAACACTGATTATTAAAAACACCTACTGACAAAAAACACTAATACTGATGACCCTGATACTGATACTGATAAAATAACACTGATTAATAAATAACCAGAATATCGCCTGCTCAGAATATTGCCTGCTCAGAGTATTGCCTGCTCAGAGTATTGCCTGCTCAGAATATAGCCTACTCAGAGTATTGCCTGCTCAGAATATAGCCTGCTCAGAATGTTGCCTGCTCAGAATATAGCCTGCTCAGAGTATTGCCGGCTAAGAGTATTGCCTGCTCAGAATATAGCCAGCTCAGAATATTGCCTTCTCAGAATATAGCCTGCTCAGAGTATTGCCTGCTCAGAGTATTACCTGCTCAGAGTATTGCCTGCTCAGAGTATTGCCTGCTCAGAGTATTGCCTGCTCAGAGTATTGCCTGCTCAGAGTATTGCCTACTCAGAGTATTGCCTGCTCAGAGTATTGCCTGCTCCGAATATTGCCTGCTTAGAGTATTGTCTGCTCAGAGTATTGCCTGCTCAGAATATTGCCTGCTCAGAGTATTGCCTGCTCAGAATATTGCCTGCTTAGAGTATTGCCTGCTCAGAGTATTGCCTGCTCAGAGTATTGTCTGCTCAGAATATTGCCTGCTCAGAGTATTGCCTGATCAGAGTATTGCCTGCTCAGAGCATTGGTCTGAGACAACAACATTGCCACGTAGATAGAGAAAAAATTAGTAAGACTGAGAACAATTTGCTCATCGTGATCACGTATACTCATCTTCATCATGATAGCGGGAAATTTCGATTACTGATAATAAAACAAGAAGAATCTCTACAAATGATAGATATTCGTCGTGGAAAATTTCAGCTTTAACCGCAGACATTATACATTATTATAGATATGAAATATTCTGATTCAAGCTCCATACCATAAATCCACGGAATCTGCACTTCACGTTTGATTTATTGACCTTAGAGCCGTTTTCCTGACGGGGCTCACGATTATGTCGATTAGTCAATTCCACCCCTGGATTATTTATTACGTCATTGTGAATTATTAATGTATGTTGCGAAAGAATTTATTTTGTAGCCTTTCATAGAAAACTGGAAACGATATCATTGAACTATGTTGATATAACTAATCATCGTATTAGCTATCAATGTGTGGTTTTGTATGACATTCTACAGATATTATTTTATGTTTTTTCTTAATTTAAAATAATATGGATTCATATATCTGTAAATTTTCGTATGAAATTTCCCTACTCCTGCTGAATGAATATGACCGTAATTAGCAAATTAGCGATCGAAGAGTCAACCATTGAGAAAGCAAAATGAAATCAAGCACTAACGAGGCCTCTCGACTCAAAATAACGCTATGAATTAGTGAAATATTAGAAAAAAATAAAAGGAATATTTAAAATAAAATGATCATTTATAACCATCACATGAATATATTTTATTAATTAATATTAACTTGTACGCTCTTTGATTTTTTCTGGCATATAGGCCTGCGAAAACTCCAAAAAATAAAATATTTAGTCCGCTGGCACCAGACTTGTAAAGGAAATATCAAATATCACGTATTATGCACATAATTATTCATATTAATTTATTTAAAAAAATGTGCTCTGATATTATTCATCATGTAAGAAACAGGTTAGCGATTAAATTTGCCCTCAACACAAGCGGCATCCGAATGTCCCAGTAGGGAGATTATCGCCTTCGTTTAACTCGTACAGTTATATGGTGTATATACACTAATGAAACAAGTAACTTTTTCGATTATTCGTTACTAAATTGTTCAGACTTGATTTATTTTCTGTTCAATCAGATTCATTTTTTTGTAATATATGCGTAATAATCAATGTAGCAATATTATATTATAAAGAAGAGTGTCAAAATCAATAATCATCACGCTCACCAGACTCCTATCATCAACATCGAAGTAGTTAGAATTTCCATCGTGTGCCGCGACGCAATGCCGTCCCTTGAAAGAAAAATTTAGTTAAAACTTATGAAAACTCTAAATTAATTCTCAAAGATTGGTGTTATCAGGCGTCTTAGTCGCTAATTTACTAAAATATCACAATGGAGATTAATGGCACACTTGATCCATGCAATTTACGCGCTATAAAATGAGATAAACGTGGCTTGTGAGAAGTGTAATTCAGGAGGTAGTTTCAGTTCACCAGAATATATTATTCACAGAGGGTCTTAAATTAGGGAGAAATGATATCATCGTAATTTTTAGAGAATTGAAATCATTCGATGATGGAGAATTGCGAAGCAGATAACAAAAATTAACAGCTTCTACCTTAATCCATGATTTCCAAAGGAAAAGTGAGATTTGCAACTTCTCTTGCACTTTATCAAGAACAATATTCTCTTATAATTGGTCATTCTCTACTACAAACTAGTACAGGATTGACACGTTTTTGATCATTCTCTGTAGTACCTGATAATAATGCAAGCAATAAGTGTTTAAAAATGTATTCTTGCTGCTGTTTGGATTTCATGGCAGGAAAAAATGTAGAACTGACACTGGTTGCTCTTGAACTCACATTCACTGGCAGAAAAATCTCAGGTACATGCATGTCTCACCCTCTATCCTGAAAATTGTTCATCATGAACATTTCAATGTTCAAAACTTTTTCAGCTCATCATAAACCAAAAGGAAATTCGCATACATAATTTTTTTAATTTTCTACATAGTTCTCAATTTACACAGGCGGTAAATACCGGATGTTTGGAAGTTTCACAAACTTCACATTAAATCCATTATTAACGCTCCAAAATTAACTAGCACAAGTTCAGATTATTTTCAAAATATGAAAATTTAGTTCAAATACCAAAGAATATCGTGTTGCTATAGCTACCTTGCTCGTGGTGCAACACTGAACGATATAAAGATGAAAAGCTCGAGTCGTTTCACGAGTTTTGCAAGCCATAAAACGCATGCGAAGTCAATGTTGACTTAAGCTCAGCCGTCGTGTTTCACTGTAATTTTGCATTTAGAAGCTGTGTTTCTTTTCGACTCACGAGTCCTGAGTAAACTGGATGGCTTACGAGACCGAGACTCCGGCGCTCAGCGTAAAGTACAGCCGAATCATAGCCGCGGTGCCGGCTTTACCTTCGTCCATCACGTGATGTTATATATAAAAAATATAGAATATATTGAACCAATTTAGTTCATGTAATTCAAGCAAGGGTTGAGACCAGGCAGCACCAGCTAAGGAACCAATAGAAAAATACTTCAAGCCAATGAGCGAACGATTTTTAAGATTTATTCCAACAAACAGGAAGGTTCTTCTGAAAACAATAACCGACGAAATTGAAGGAAAAAAACAATGAAACATGAAGAAAGCGTCGATCTAGACCGGATTATTGATAAGCTTTTAGAGAGAGTGAGATTCAATATCAGTCACAAAGGGACCCGCTGTGGAGATCTAAGTGTACCGATCATTGACTTGTCGCGAGGTACGGCGCTAATCTTAGCTCCAATTCACTGCTGTGTTCAATACAAGCCGACGCTATCAAAAGCGCTTGTGGCACTTGAAATGTCAACGCCGTGTTGTTAAACAGGCCTTAGACTTTGTAGGAATTGTCGGGGAGTTTAGAACGGCAAACTGTTGTCTGTGTAGCGGCCGGAAGTAACATGTTCCGATGATTAATCATATTCAGTGGTATGTATTTTATAACAGGAAAGAGCAAGATATCGATGATAGTGTAAAGATGATAGTATGTTACAAGATACATGAATGAGGAACCGTATAGAGGTAAATGAACATCACTTCATTATATAGGTTATTTTGATTATACGTCTGTAATTGATTCTGTAATATAATACAATTACCCGCTACTAAACTTCCGTCAACAAGTAACCTGGAACACATTTTTCATTACTTTTCTTGATATTTTCTAAGTGCAGTAAGTCAAGATTCATAATCGTAGGAAGTGGTGGCTGTGCTACAGGAGAAATATACCGAAGAAAGTCTTTACTACGAATTGGGTATCTCAGACTAGAAAATTTTTTGTATAATTTGCAGGTTAGATTCATTCTTCGCCTCATGTTAACACTCCACGGGCAAAACTTGTAAAATTCATGTATTTAGAGTCGTTGCTTTTAGTAAATGGTTTATTTATTTAGAGTCACTGATAATACTGAATAATTTTTTCCACTTATAGTCTGTTTATTTATTTATTTATTTATCATATAGAGTATTATTCATTAATATACAAAATCTGGTCAATATTTCATTCAAGACTCTAAAAAAATTGTATACCTGCTAATTAGCTCATGAAATTTGTTCGAGGAATATTTATTTTCAAGAACATCAACCTGATTTGAAGAGTTAATTTTCAAGTTGAATGAAAGAAATAGTTATTATAAAATTCAATTATTATTCGTTTTGAATTAGGTAAATTATCTATTTTACCATATATAATTAAGTAAGCACACTTTCCTACATTGATTTGTAGCTCATTTTATGACTTCGAGACTCGGCAAAATCCTTGACACTAAACTGTACCCTCATCGTCTCAAATCTTTGCTAACCCGATCTAGAAAAGCAAAAATTCCCGCATCCAATCTCAGGAAGCTTTAATTTTAGTGTAGCAAAAGTTTGGAGCGTTGAAGATTGAATAGCTGACGAAAAATCCATTCTTCCACATATCGTGACTAATCCCCATAGGCTTATTCAATCAAGGCTCCGAGCTGATTATTTTCCCACTCAATAATGATAAAAAACTTCTTAATGCGAAAAAGTTATTTCAGTCAGGAAGGGTCGTTAAAAATGAAGCTTGCTCCAATTCAGTTGATTGATTTTGTAATCCCATTTTTTAGATTACTTTTTATTCATTCTGCAACTTGCTTGAAACTTAAATAGAGAGGTGGCAGACCTCTATTTCCAAAAGTCACAGACTTTGGGTTTAGGAAACAGCTTTTATGATTCAGACAATTGTAATAACATAATGTAATACGAAACAAAAACATTAATAAATTACGCTTTGTGCTTCAGAACGTATAGGAATGAGTCTCAGCAAAAGTGAGACAATAAACTAAAATGAGAAAACGGCCTTCGAATAAACTTAAATCACAAACACTAACTCCTATGTGTCAAGCATTAATAGCTCTTCTGGAAGGGTTGTCGTGAAATTCATCAATCTAGATTAAACTTTAAATCGATGTAGTGGAGAAAATTTAGAAGGTATAATAAATTTCCTAACAAAATATGATTAATAAAAATAATTTTGATGCATAATATTAATGATAACAATGAATATTGTAGAAAGATTTCACTGGTCAATATACAAAATAAAGAATACAAGTGCATGAATACATTAAAGTAGAGGGAAAGTGACGTTTGTGTCTCATTATGAACGATTCGCTTGATCAAGTCAAAATACTCGCTTCTCTCATCCACTCACACTTCATCATTTCTCCGAGCCCTCCATCGACAACAGCGAGTTCTGAAAACAGTTGCGTGTTTTCCTTTCTTTAAAATTGGTGTCTTCTCTGAGCAAGACTAGCGGGAATATGACAATGATCGAACTGGTCTCGTGAGAGACGTGCCTTATAGTACCAACAAACACAGCACTCACCGAGTGATGTCGTAGTTTATGAGCTAATATTTGAATCAAGTAAAAACTTCATTTGTAATTGAATGCATTAAAATAATAATTTGATTCTTTCAGAATAATTTATTCAACGCTTCATTTATCAGGCCAGAATTTCATATCAAAAAGCTTGATATGGACTTGAATTATTGCCACATGAGCTTTAAGTGCTAAACAAATTTATTGAATGATTTCGGTGTACTAATTGAAAGCATTGTAATGCGTAGTGACTATAAATCCGAAGATTTTTAAGCTACACAAACGAAATTGCATTTTCATTAACTTCGAATAGTACGTAAAAAATGAAACTCTTGAATTTATTTGGGCTCATGAAGTGAAATAAATTTGCTTGTTAAAACTTGCTGTATTCCACCAAGAAACATGTTAAACTCTTCGATCTTACTAAACCTGAAATTAATTTCAAAACTGCATAACGTAAACAACGCACATTCTACTGTCGCCAAAGTCTTGCAGCCTCGCAACTGACAAGACGCGAGACCCGCTTCAGAAATTGTTCGAGTAAATCCCAGAGTCCGGCGGCCTGTAGCGTGGAATTGAGTTAATTTTTGGCGGATTGTTGAGCAGTTTATCTGTCAGCAAGGACGTCAGGCTCAGTGAAATATCACGTTCATCTGGATTGTTCAAATTAAGATGAAGCTGTGAGATGCGACTCGTGTTGCGCGCTCTGCAACGCTGCCGTAAACTACCCTCATATCAGAGGGTCGGTGTCCCCTCAGTCCCCTCAGCGCAGCCTGGCATCTCACTGCCTTCAATTGTTGGCACAACACGGCGCAGAAATTAATTACGGAACAATTAAACCGATTTATCATCTGAGATATCCTAAGTCCCATGTGGGTGAATGTTGTTTTAAATGATTTTATTTAAACATTTTTGTTGACTTTTAAATCACTTGTCCTTGCTGAACATGGATATGGTAGGTAATTTATAATACAATTTATCGATAGCACTATACTATTATAGAATATTATCGAGCATTTAGAATAATTTATCCTGCTTAATAAAAATTATTTACTGCTTGAGTATATAATTTCCATAACGTGTCATAGAAAAACTTAATCAAAATATATGCCTAAATTTGCCTCATAACGATTCTGAAAGTAATGTGATATAGTAAATTCTATCTTGTCAACAATTTTGTAACAGAGGAGAAGCACAGCAACGATTTAAAGTCGAACACATTTAATGGCAAACGATAATAAAAACACGTTTGGAGATCATTTTCTCTGTACGTAGAGCTTTTTTAGGTAAATGAAAACAATTTACTCACCATAAACAAAGTAAACACTTTCCTAGTGCTGCACTGGAATGATAGATTTTGGCAAATATAATACTGAAATATGAGTTTTAGATTTCAAGGTTCATCTAAAATACAAATAATTGCTAATTTATCGAACGAAGATATTGTGGGGTAACTACTGTATTTTTCCGGTTTGTTTGGCCATTCATATTGCCGTCATCACGGCGCACGTCGGCGGCAAAGTTCTGGCAAACTTTAGCTATTATTTGTTCAGGGAAAACCAATTGCTAATTTTATTAGAAAAAGTTTTTGTGCGGCCGTAATATATTGTTTGATGTTTTTGCCGATATATCGATATACGTAATATCGGCAAAATATTTATGATTTAATATTTATGATTTATTATTTGAAATCGTAATAAAATTGTTATGCCACTAGCCATTTTTTGTCAATTTATACTTGGTTTTGGAACTGTTGAAAATAATCAAGTGATTCGTAAAAATATTGGAAAGAATCGTTTGAACACGTTTATGTTTATATTTGGAAACTTTGCTTACAAATTTAAATCATCGGTTCATAGTTTTTTATTTATAGGTTAACGCTTCCATGTTCTATTATAAAAACAAAAAATGTTATTGTGAGGTTTTAATTATTTAAATTAGTCATAAATATTGAAAATTATTACATGGCCGGGCCATCAGACCTTCTTGTGCTTTCGTCTGCAAAATATAAACCAAAGACAAGAATTTTGTAAAATTGTATTTATCCCTATCATTATTTGTCGCTTAGTAACTTTTTTATTTACATTGCTGGTTTAAGGCTCGTACATCACAGTCAAGTAGCGACAGCCAAACAAGCTCAACTCAAGAATGACGTCCAACGATTTATTTCGAGATAATTTTATTGGAGGTCCAGTAATTGGAGTGTGGCTCAATGGCTGCCTAAAGCCTCCAATTTAAAGCAATCATCGCCAATTATCCGTGATTGAAAAAATAAAGGAAAGTACAAAAAGTCAAGCTTGAGACTTCAGTGCAATTTTTTATTAAATGTTGGAGTAAATTAAGATCTTGGAACTGGAAATGACGTAGCAATTATGAAGTAACTTGATGCTAAATTTCCATGAACGATTCAAAACGTAACCTATTAAGTAAGAAAAGAATATCTCTGATATTTTTTATTTGACTGGCTAGAAATTACTTGTTTTGAAGGAATTTGAGCGAAAATTCATATATAAGTAAATTATTTTTGCCTTAGCTGGTTTAAAATGTATTCATATTTATTATTGCAATTAAGGACGCCAATAACAATAAAAGGTGTTCGGAAAATTAAAATATTTTGAGTTTATTCAAGTAGACTATACAAAAAGCTTTAGAATTTTTAGAATAAAAATTTCACTTATATAGATTTCCAGAAAAGCTGTAGTTCATTGTAATCATCAGACGCGGGCCGTCCGTAGCCCTGATGCCCAGAACGTCACTCCCCCGAACTCCTGCCAAACTAAGCTCACAAAGAGCAAGGTCGACCCTATTGTTCACCTATTGAATTGTTTGCAGCCGAAAAAAATGCTCGTGATAGTTTTTGGAAAGCTCAGTGTGTTTTTTTGCCGCTCTAATACTGTTCAAGGTATTGATTGTAGAGGAGCGGATTTGGTCGGGAAGCCGGATCAAGTAACATAATCCGGTCGCCCGACAACACAGCGTTTACAACGCAACTTTAACACAGCGAGCTCGATGGCTGTATTGACTAGATATGTACTGAAGTCCTTGTGTTCAAAGGTTTTTTATGCCGTTTTTGTATCATATTCAACAACCTAAATTATTGAATAGTTTCAGCAGAAGTTTTGATTTTGGGAAAATAATGACCGCGGTATTGAGCCACAGTAAAATATTTCTTCCGTAATGGACCGAGAATTGCAAATGAATATCTATTCATGTTACCGTCTATAATGAATTGATATCATTAAAATTATTACCGGAATAAAAGTTTAAGAGATGTAAGACTATCAATAATTATTCGTATATTTATAATATTGCAATTATTATATTTTCATGCATGAGAGAATTGGCTTATTTTGCTTATTCCAGAGGACTTAGAAAGTGACTGAAGGCCGGTGCTGAGCTTAGTTAATTATAAGCGCTCTTTTAAGAAGTTGGAAGTAATTTAGATGAAATTATGCAAAATATAGACAAATTTATTTTGATAAACTTCAAATTTATTAGGAACAAGATTTTCAAACGCTGTGTTGCAAGATGCAAATAGTGACCATTTATTTCATCCACTGTTTTCATCACGTTGGTAAAACGACGGACTATTTTAGACGCATCATGGCAGTTGGGCACGGATGCGCGATAAAATCTTGATCAGATTCCACGATGAAGATATTAACAGCGCTGAGCTTCCTTTATCGACGGCGATTACGATGGAGAGCGATGGTCGCGCTCCCTGCTATCGTTGGGAGCATCTGAGCGCGGTCGGCGTAGTGGCTGCGACGTACGAGCCGAGCCGATCCAGGTGATCGAGAGGCTCGGGTAGTCGCTTTCTAAATTAGGTGAACTGTGAGGGTACGATATGAAGCTAGATATATCAATTTGTTATTAATATCCAAAGTGCGTAGCAATGGTATTGTAGGAGATGTTAGAAGTAATAAAGAGTTTTAACCTAAAAATTTCCACCATGTCGATTGAGGTTGTTAATGCAGTAACAGATAAGAAAGAAGGTGCGACTTCTTCGCAATGTTCTTGTTAGTCATTTGCCATGTAAGCTTTGCAAACGTAACAAGCAATGGCAAGTTATAATATCAAATTCATCCGTGTGTATCAAATGTGTCCTATTACAAATTTGTCAAAATCATACCATGCAGTCTGTGATGCAGCACAAACTGAATGAAACTGTGTTTTTTTTTATGACAAATTTAGTCTTTCTGCCAAGATTTTTGGAATTTTTTCTAAACAGTTAGCATTAATTAGCAGCAATTTGAATAATATACGGCTGTGTGATACCAAACGCGAAGAGCTAGCACTGAATCAGCAGCTATCGTAATCCCTGTAATATGGAGCGTGGGTATTAAGTCGTCAGTAGACCCTGGCATTATGAACATCCCAGACGCTGATCACAGACCTTATTCATGGTCCTATTAGTGCGTGAGCTGTACTTAGCGCTCAGAAATTACGGCTTTTCACAGCGTTATTTGAATACAAACAACCTCAAGACATGAAGAGATAGTAAACACTGTCTTGGAAGGAGCTACTTCTGCTCTGCTTTAGTTCGAAGTTTTTTACACGAGTTTGCACGTCTGTTCCTACATAAGCCAGAAGTTGATCGTGTTTGCGATATTCATCTTGATCATTTAACACTCATGACCAACGAATTACTTCACGAACCTTTGACTGTTATATTTCAAGATGGTAAAAGTTTGTACAAAAGGTCTCTTTGACTGCAAAAATTTCCCAGAAATTATATCTTCTAACCGTAAAACTTGAATTGAGAGACCTTGAAATTTTCTTTTTTATCAAATTAACAAAGACTATTTACAGATGCCTATTTCATGTTTTCCGTTTGAGAGTTTTATCTAATTTTGCACATAAGAGAAAGAATGTCGCTTTCTCTAAAAGCTTCATCAATAAGCATAGACTAGTACACAATGCTCTACGACGATTGCATAAAAACGATCCCAAAATAAAGAATGTACCACGAGAAAACACACCAAATTGTGTATATTACAATCAAATATGTTGCCAACAAATACGTGCAGCAAATATTTATGAAGAGCAATATATATAAAACTTTGTCTACGAACTATAGAACCAAGTTGTACATGGTGACGAGAGTGCCTCATAAGGCAAGGGAGTTCACCTAGCACCAGTTAACGTAGTTGGGCAAGTTACCATTATGAGATAATTGATGGCTACATGCCACACTAGACGCTTGTACAGTTAGTAGATACTTTGAAGTATGGCTTGAGCATAAACAGGTGCGGCGGCATGTTCCCTTGGTATGATTCTCACAGCTTTTTCTGATCTGCGAGTGACGTATATGCGTTTTTTTATGAAGTAAGTAAACTATCTACATAAATTCAAATACTTGGTACCATGGTGACCTTACAGGAATGATGTTTACTGTCAATTTTATAGGTGCGGTTCTACAAAATAAAGTGATGTAATTTAAAAACAATTCTCTTTGAAGCTCCAATAACAGTCAAACTTTTAAATGAAGCAAAAAAACTCTTTTTTGGGAAACCAGCATTCGATTATATTAGCAACCTTATAAGGCACGCTCCTGTAATTTATCATAGATTGTTAATATTAAAAATATATGTTGATATAGTTGTTGAAAAAATAAACTCCTCCGCACCGCTATTGTTGGTTTTCAGGAAATGGCTCTAGGAGAAAAAAAGTCTTGCCAAAAAGCCTTCAACAACGATCCTAATTCGGATGAATCCAGCCTTCATCAGGGAGAATATTGACAGAACTCCACAGTTCAGCACAAAGTTCATGTCGTTATCATATTTTCATAAAAGAACCCGTTTGCTTACATGAGAGTAGCGTTTGCAAAGCAGTGCCACGCCTGCAGCCCGTCGATCGTCGTCTCGATATGGTCGATTATCGAGCAGCATCGCTCAGCAAACTTTGGATTGCGCTGCACAAACTTCTAATCAACTCTTCTAACTTAGAAGTTTGCTCAGCGAAGGCAGTTTATGTGGAGCAGTTGTAGCGAAATGTGATCTCTATGCAAAGTTCGAGCTTAGTTTATATTGGTCTATCGTATACAACACAACGAAAAGTTACAAATGTTGCAATTAAGGAAGTAGCTAGGTACTATACTATGTTGATTCTAGAATAATGGTCAAGTGAACCACGATGTTGCATGTATAATTAATCAGTTATAATTTTAATAGTAAACACCATGAGCTACATATTATAATATAAATTAAAATAAAACGAATTCTGCGAAAAACGGAATACAAATATTATGAAAAAATAACAAAATAGGCCGTGTGCGTTTTTGGTTGTAACTATACTGCCTATATCAGTGTAAGAGTATATATAGGGTCTCTAGAAATAAAAGAGCTTATGTACTTTGAATGTATTGCAAAAAAGCAAATACCAAGAAGGAGAAAAGTTGAAACTATGTTATCTGTTAATGCTGTCCATCTATTAGAACGAACGAATCAAACGAAATTACTTTGTAAATTGAGATGTTCTATCAATCATAGCTTTCAAGTCCCCATAGTCTAGAAAACTTGCCTATATCGATTCAAATTTGTTTAAATTCACCAAGAAATTTAAAAAATATTTGCTTTTATATTCCTGACGAACTGGCTATTTAAGCAGACTAATGATATAAGCACTTCAATTCTTTGATTATCAGCCAAGGCATAAATAGGTATTTCTCAGAAAACTTTCAAGGAAAGAAAGTTTCGACGAGTGAAGAGTTGCTTTAAACGATTGGCTGGGAGTTGCGCGAAAGACCTGGCAGGCTAGCATCCAGCTAAGCTAAGACTGAGCTAGCCATAATTTATGGCAGCCGGCAACGATTTATGGCAGAGTGCAATAAATTTCGCTTTGGCACTGGCAGCGCTCTGTTATTAAGGCCTACGGAAATATTGGCTGAGATGTGGCTACTCCGGCTGCAGGCAAGAGAATTGCGGGCGACGAAGGCGTGTGGCGGTATGTACTAATTGCCGCCGGTGTACATGCATCTATGCGACGGTCTTAAAAAATAGTAAGAATTAAACGCTATTTGCGACGTTACTAGAATATACAAAAATTAAACGCTATTTAAAACGCGTAACGCACAGCTTTATGTGACGATACCAAAAAATATACGGAACACCGACTGACGGTCGTTCTCGCTTGATCTGTTTGATGATGAATATTGATTCTATGAGGCTGTTTTTAGAAAAAGGCTGTATGTGATCAGTAATTTACGTTTCTGGTTTATAAAATTTTTTACTCACATGCATAACTAGATTATATGCTGAAAAACTCCTGAAATAGGCACACTGTTTACACGAACGAATACTATCAATAAAATTGTACGGATTTCATTGTAAAATATCCGATTCTGGTTGTGAATGTAAATACTTTAAATTAAATTAGTTAATTTTTTAATTAAAGTTTATTTTAATTTAATTAAATTAATTAAAACAAACTACAAAAGTTTATTGAACATAATTAATGTAGTTAAACATTTGCGCCATTAAATCAGAAGTAATGGATGAAGAAGATTATCCACATGCAGTTTGAAAATTAGAACTCGTTGCTGCTACAGAGATACGAACATCGTTATAATACAACTTTGTTCGCTAGGAGAAGAACGGTTGAACAATAATAGTTGGAAGAAGAATTTTCCAGTGCGGGTATAATGGAAAGAAATTTAACCTTTGTCGTTTGTTGTCTAAAATAAAGCATTCAAATAGGAATAATTTAAAACATTTATAACTATCTTATAACTTATATATTACTTATATAATATTGTTATGTATTATTTTTTACATTATTATATTATTTTATTATTATATATATATTAATATTATATCATATTTTTGGGGGCATTGAAATTCTTGTACTATCATCAATATAAATTATGGATATTGAACATAGGAACAAACAGCAGAATAGCGTAGTCGTGATGACTAGCGAGGTGACGTACTGTGTGTTCAGTAAACAACTAAAACAAAAGTTGAAAAATATTCAATGACAAACAAGTATCAAAGTTTTGCAAGTCACCTTACAATAACTTCACTTTATGATGCTGACGCAATTCGAAACGCGGAATATATTAGTTTTCATATATTGCTCTCCTGACGTTCAGATCAGCACAATAATTAAAATTAAAAATTTTTTCCACCCATTTAATACACCATCCAGCGACGAGTACCGAAGACACCCTTCGCAGATACTCTCCAAAGATACTTCCGGAGATACTGTCAGATGACACCCACATATTACACCATGCCACGGTACCCACCGAAGACATCGCTCGTGATATTTATTCCAAGGATCCTGGCAGTTCTGCTTTAATGAATTTAACTAATAGTAGTGAATTATTCGTGAGTTGGCAAGCTGGACGAGATCAACCGCCTCTGCTAAATATTCACAATTAAACCTGCGAACAAAACGGATGTAAAAAGAAAAATGTTGCTGTTTCACTTCCACCCTGAGCTTCGATGAAGGAAACATTTACGGAGATCTTGGTAATACCAGAAATACAATGTCTCATTGTTGATGCTAGTGAATGAGAGGAATTGCATTCTTTCAACACATACAAATCTGCATTTAACTCTACAACTGAGCGAATTAATTGATTGAAACTTAAAAAAAGTGTCATGCAATCAGGAGTGTTTTGTGTGGATGTGTGTTACGTCTGCAAGAGAATGCTATGGAGATACGAGTGTTTTATGTGGATGTATGTTATTCATGTAAAGGAGAATAGTGTGAATGCAAGGACTTCACTTACTTGTCTGGACTATACAAGGAATTTACTTACGAGTCTGAACTATAGTTCATAGCAACGCTTCCTCTACAATTATGTCCAGCATTTTTACATGAGAATAGGCCTAGATGCTGAGAATAAATGCATGTTTTCTACGCGTTCTCAATATTGTCTACCGTCTACCAATTGCCGTAATTGCAATACGGCTTTGATCTCTGATGCGCACGAAGGATTGTACGTTGATTGCATTGAATGATTGCTGCTTACTGAATCATTATCGAGATCAATCATTGCTTAATACATTAATTGTTCTATTGAATAACGTGCGAAAGTTCGGCAAAGGCACGAACGTGGCGCAGACCGCATGGTTTGGATGTCAATTTAGAATTGTTTTCGGTTCCTCAATATAATTAATTAAATAAATTATTATAAAATTTATAAACAATCTATCCTGAAGATCAAAGAAGGAACGTCAAGAAGGTAACTGGAAAGACGATTCTTCCTACAATTTTATAATGAAATTTTATTAGGTGGAAGCAATGAACACGTAACTAATCATTGTCAAACGTAATATTTAACGTAATCGACTTACTCATGTTCTATTGAAATTAGTTTTTGATATATCAATAATTAGAGGTGTATGCTTATTAGGCGCCCTTCAGAGCTTATGAAAATCCAAAATACTTCTTAGATCACAAACTTAACTTAACTACATTTCATAACAAATATTGAATTAAAAATAATAAATATCGCCACTTCTTACTGGGGCAAATACCACAAAATTTTTAAAAATGTATTCTATAACATATCTTGAATTCACAATAAATGAGTATCGTAATAATCACTGCAAGTAGCGTTATCACGACCCGACGACGTACACGAGACATGACCAACTGGCGCGCCCTCAGATTACGATGACCTATTAGGCTAAGAGGGAGTTGACCCGGATTACAGAGGGGAAAAATTCGTAGCTTCGTTCGGGATTTCAAAGAATCCAGAGTGATTGCTCGAGTGCAGATCGGTGTAGTTGATGTAAATTGAGCCTCGGGTCTTGAATTTCTGAGGGAGAGTCACGTCTTCGCGCCATTTTCAAAGGGCACTGGAGTGCGCAAAATTGCGCTTCTTCACAGATTCGACAATGAGTAACATTTTTCGATCATGGATGGATGGTGCCAACAAAGATTTTCTGGTGACTGTAACACGCTGACTCGATCTTATCATTCAATACTCAAATTTTCTAAGTATCTAATTTTTTTGATGTCTGGAAGAAACGAAAAATTTTTAATTGCTTAGACATGCAGAGAGAGTCTGAGAAGAGAAAACCTGAGTGCTTTTAGTCCCGTTCTTTGCATAGAGTCTCTAAGGTAGAAGTTCCCATTCAAAAATAATCTCGCCCCATTGAAGCTCTTGGAAAAGTGGAACTTTTGCCTATTTACAGAAGCTAATTAACAAAAGGCTGATGAAAAGGCTGCCTTTTGAGTGGTCAAAAGCGAAAAGAGATTTGTAAGTACAAACTTGTATCTCTAGCCCAAGGAGATACGTGTAAATTGTGTTCGAATTAATATATTTTGAGAAAAGCCGAAAAATCGAGATAAATTCATAAAGGATTCAGAAGAAAATTTATTAAAGTACTTGCTCAAGGCTTTTTCATTTGCAGAAAGAAGTCGCAATTAAAAAAAATCTTGCTCATTCGAAGCCGAGTAAATTGCCTTTTCACGGCCCCAGGTTCACCATTCAGTCGCCATTTATCAGCAAATTGCATGTTTACATCATTTCAAATTAAATTTAGCCGAGCTAATTATTATTTCATTGATATAGGTAATAATCAAATGCTTGCTTAATTATTCAAACAAAATTTAACTGATCAAAGTGATGGAAATATTGCAAGTTGTGTGGGGAAGGTCCACAAATTAGCCACCGGAGCGGACCGTGAAGCCTCCTTTGTTTGTGACCGGACGGCGGAATGCGGATCACGGAGCGTAATTGCGAACCCTGCGAGCCTGACAGGAAAAATGTCCGGAATATTCTAAATCGCGGACGCGGCTCGTCGCTGATAGAGTCCTCAAATTGTCAAAAGGAGGCAGTGATTGCGTCGCTCTTATTAGATTACAAAGAATTCAGGGTATTCTAGACGCACGAATTTTGCAGTGCACTTTACGTTCAAACGTTAGACGAGGAATTGACTAATTCTCTGTGAATAATTTCAGCTAAATTACTCCTCTTAATTAGGGTTTATTGCAAGAGAAGGAAGTCAGTCTCTCCTTAAATGTTAAAAAAATCAACGATTCCCCTCATTAAATTACGAACTCTTTACTTTGGTGCTGTAATCTCAAACACACATCACATTAGTGCTCTAAGTGCGATTTTGACACGAATTTTCTATAAGCCATTTAGAAAATTGAAAGACTAGAATTTAACATGACAATATATTTACTTTGGAAAATATTATTACATCAACGTTTTTTTTGGAAAATTGCACTAATTAATCGCTAGAGAGCAATTCATGTTTCTTGCCTCCACAGTACAAACAGGAAATAAGCCCAAACGAAAGTTATTATCCTTAAAATGTACACGTAAAAAATTAAGTGGCTGCTAATTAGGCGGTGTTTGATTACAACCATCAATGAAATAAGCAGCGCTTATCAGTCGCTGATAATAGGCCTTGCAGACAACGTTGCAGCTGCAGAGCCCTTAATTGTCCGTCCTCGAACTTTTTTATTCCGTAAAGCCTCATTAATTCCATGATATTATACGGGGATAACGATTTGCAATTTTTATTAGTATTAAAAAAGGTTGTTATTTAGTTGTGTTTTCTGCGCTGAGGGAGATAAGTGAAAAGAATTTCCTCCCTCGAAAGAAGATTATAATTGTGTGAAAAAGTTGCATAGTCGGGATACGCAATTTATTCATGACATTCTACAACTTTTTTGCGATATGCAATCGGCATCGAGAAATTTGATTATGTGTAAATAGTTTGGTTTGTCGGCAAAATTTCTCATAATAGTTTTTCCTTGAGAAAAATGGTCACAGGAGGCAAATCTTAACTCGGAATGCATACCTTCGTTAAAACTGAACTTTTGCATTCAATTTATTATTGTTTGACTTATTCAAAGTGAAAAATACGAGTTACAATCTACTTAAAATTCTCAACTAAGTTATTAGGCAAAGCGATATCGGTTGAATGAGAAAATTTGTTTAAGATTTTAAATTTCAATCAATTAATGCTCCTATTTACCACATCATACGTATAACATTTATACCTTCATCAAAATTTTCAACGCAGGCATTCATATACAATTTTCGCATTAATTTTTTCACGTTGAATTTAGAATTCACGGTACGGGAAAAAGATTGGCCCTCAAGCAGTTCAGGATTCAGAAACTTCCCACACGCGAACAACAGAAAACTTTCCATCTCTGTTCTTTGATGAGCAATCGCAGCGTAGATGAATACTTTCAGAACACTTCTGTGCGAGAGTCGCTTCCATGAATAAATTACTATTTATGCGATGAGGCTCATATAAGAGAGGCCAAGACACGACGGCTCTGTTTCGGCATCACGGAACAGACTTGGGTATAACAGCGTACGAGCATAATATTTGCTTGAAATCGAGCTGCTTTCGAGTTTGTATAGCCTTGTCCGTGAAAAAAATTCGTATTGAAATTTTAGGTAAGTGGAAGCTTCAGTAATAATTGACTCCAGCGTTAGGAACTATTCTGCATTAAGCCTTGACACAACAATCTTTGTGCGGGAAAACAACTCAAACAAAACGTCCATAGCCACTGTTATTGTAGCTAATAATCACCATTGATACTAGATTAACTCTCCAAGATCTTAGTTTATCGTTTATCGGGGTTATATCCTTTACTTAACCGGTATGTCTAGCTCGTCTCTACTTAGACACTTCGGCAGTCGTGTTCCGTCCACTCGATTGATTAGATAATCTATAGTCACGTATCATATCAGTTACATTGAGCCCCTTATGACTAGTGCAATTTATCCATGTTCAATTATTTTTGATCCAGTCGCTGTCACGCTTTATTCCTGTAAAAATATATATTTAATTAACGGTCGCTTTTATCTCAATTACACATCGTTTAGCTGACAGTTCGGTCGCTCGCGTTTTTCCAGATTCAATATTTCATATAACTTGTGGTCTCGAGTGTTAGGGTTAAATTCTATAACTAATCCGCGTTCCTCGATCGCTTCTGACATTTTAAGTCATCTGCCCCCTTGATTCAGCCTGCCAAAGTTTTTGACGCTTCACTCGGGTCGCGTAGATCAGGCAAGGGCGCGAGGGTTCCGTGTTTACGATCAACGTTCATCAAGATAACAAACCGACCATAAAATAAACCGAGGGCCTCCAGGCTCCCCTACCATGCTGCGTAACTCACTAATTTTGAAAGGCTTCATCCCATTCGACACGCTAAGATCTCTGTCAGCTAGGAAAGCAAAAGCCCCTTTCTTTGATCTCAGCCCTTTTGTTTCGATGTTATTTACACAGTGTTTGTTTACACACGATTATGAGTTCTTGTTCCAACGTATAGCGTATGCAAGTGCAATTCAGTTTCTTATTAAAATGCAAAGAGTGGTGATAGTTTACTCGACAATGATCCGTATAAAGATAGTAAATGAATTTGAGGTAAAATTAAATAACAATATATTCTACCTCATCAAGCTGTGGCCTGGAAGACGACTGAATGCCAGACGGTTACCGCTGCTCACCGACGCCTGTCGAAAACACTCAGGAAAACCCAGCACTAAAACTCGGCTTTGGATTTCCGGATGGAAGGGCCGCGTCATCCGCAGAATCAGATTGCAGGCGGTGTGGCTCGTGACTCGGAGGGAGCACACGTGGTGATGAAATGATATTGCCGCTATCGCTGTACTCATGCCGGTGAAAAAAAGGAAAATTGTTTATTGTGCCGCTTCGTAGAGTTCCCTCTACCCTTCCAAAGGACATTTCTTCATTATATACTAGGCAAGACTCTCCCGTTCCCAATTCAAAACAACCGATTATTCTGTTTCCTGGGAAATTGTATTAAGATGAATGATACCACAGTGATGTGTGGGTGGTCGCAGTAATATATATTCGCTTCCAGAAAATTTAATTCCATTGTTAAAATAGCGACAATAAACAACAATTAATTAATCAATGCTTGTGTTTGCCTCCTATTTGAATACGGAATACATAGTAAAGTTAACTCATTACCGATTTTCTCAATTATTTTTATCTTTAAGTTGAGTTTAGGGGCAACGAATCCCAATTATTTCATTTCTTTTTTATATATTCACCTAAAGGGAGAAAATTAAATTTTTTACTGATCATTATCCTGAAAGTAAAGTGGCCGGAAGTGTGACGCGCAATAATTTACTTTTAATTTAACGCGCTTCACGGTAAGGAAAATACTTGATAAATTCCTTTAGTTCATTGGCTGATGAATTCAAATTATTTTTTCCACTTCAATGACTGCCCTCTGGCAATTGTTGGTAAATTTTGACTAAATGAAAGCATTTTCACCGGTTTGCAGGGCCGACGCTTACAATTATGCATGCTTATTCGTCCTGTATTATTGAAGATTACAGGAATTTCAATAGCAATTCATCAGTCGATCTCATGCAAGTCTTCTCCAGCTGACTCTTAAAAACTAAGTACATTGTATCAGCGGTCGAATTGTGCAACAGAAAAATTTGCGATGGATGTCGAATAGGTTTTTCGCGACTGTGAAACAGAGTCTCACGCAGCGAATGAGACCAAAGGTCGACCATGCGTCACTAACGGTTAACATCATTCAATTAGTGCAAAGGGTAATTGCAATGACAGTAATGATCGACACTGACATCGAAACCTAATCCACTGATGGAACACGAAATATATAAGTTCAATTATTGACTATTGGTTAACATTGTACTGTTTTAAATTAGGCTATGGTATTTGCTCTACGGATTGAATTAGTTGACTTACAGTCATAATTTAAGCGTTTGAATTTATTTCTACACTCCATAAAATGACGTGTTCTTGAAAAATATACATTATACGCATATTTATTTTGTCATATGCAATCTTTAACTTAAAATAGAAGTATATATGGCGAACGATAAAATTGTCAGTCATGACAGCTTATTATATAATTATTCCCTACGAACTGCCTAAAGTTATTCGAGTTGACATACGTATCTGTATATCCTCAAACACGGAATGTGTTTGTTAATGGACACTATGTATATTGAAATAAGTGGGCTCTTAAGAATATTAGTTTGTATTGCAGTAGAAATCATGAAGAATTAATGAACTTCAATCTGACTCCGCCAAAACACGCAATCTGACAAACCTAATTCAACCTTTAATGCACTGCAGTTAAAGCCCAGAATACCATGTAACGATATCCAAGCCATGCACATCTCAGGTCATTAACAAAAGAAGCAGTGGCACACACCATGAATTGCACGGTGCCCTCGAACTCCGACCTTTGGTTGCACGATGACCACAAATCCCATTCTACATTTGAACCCCCAGACGCAATCAAATTCTAACGTCACCACAGCTTCTGAGGTTCTCCAAGCTATCGTTCACAGCTCCACAGACGTTAAAATTTTCGGCGAATTATAGATGGCCGCTCATATACAAATCGCTTGCCGTACTCGAACTCTCTTCTTTGATTTCTAATGGCAGAGGCTGTGATGAGGAGATGTCTAGTATCAAAGCGTGGCAATCGGTAATGATAGCAGAGGTGCGAGACTGGCACCCTGCCTCCTGTAATCTATTGACACTGCGGTTGTGAATTTCACTTAAACTCACGCCGCAGGTCAATACCCAACACTTATAAAGGCATTGGAGACGTGCACCCCAGAGGAAGTCTATATATCGAGTATGCTTGTTTACAGGGAGGTTGATGGGAGAAGTTCTAGCGCGCATGCGCCGATGATGTTGCTCGGCAGCCTAACGTTGAGTGAAGTTCTAGCACGCATGCGCCGATGATGTTGCTCGGCAGCCTAACGTTGAGTGAAGTTCTAGCACGCATGCGCCGATGATATTGCTCGGCAGCCTAACGTTGAGTGAAGTTCTATGCACGCATGCGCCGATGATATTGCTCGGCAGCCTAACGTTGAGTAAAGTTCTATGCACGCATGCGCCGATGATATTGCCCGGCAGCCCAACGTTGAGTGAAGTTCTATGCATGCATGCGCCGATGATATTGCTCGGAAGCTCAACGTTGAGTGAAGTTCTAGCAGGCGTGGGCCGATGATATTGCCTAACAGAACTGGAGTTATATGTCACCAGCAAACTTGACGGCTCCAATTACACCAACAAATCAGCCGCCTCTATTGATGGCCTGGCTCAAGCAAGCCATGTTGCCTGTGACATCAAAGTCTCGGTGGCTGCCGAGAAGTTAGCTGCAGTTTACTGCAACGCAGCAGCAGAAATTGACAATCTTCGTCCATACCAATGGGTCAAAACTGGTTGTACATGGCAAGCAATATTAATGTGTATGATAGAAAATACATTAAATCGAAAGTCCATCAAAATTTTCTTCACAGACTTGCTAGACGGTCCTAATATAAATAATCTAAGTAATTACAAATGTATATAGGACAACAGAATAAAATTTCCCACGTGATTGAGGGTACACTTATTTCACTTCACTGCAAGATAGATAATTTATCCATTCATTGAACTGCTTAATCATATAATCCAATGCTAATAAATTTACAAACGAAAAAATAAATATTTTCTGATGTATTTCAATGCTGAGGACCAGAATCTACATCATTCAACTTTCGCCAAAATATATTGATTATAACTACATACATCATTCAAAGAAGCTAAAAAATAAACATCTAATCTATTGTTAAAAAATTCTGAAAATTTGAACAAGAATTAAATAAAGGGATTGTCATGAATAATACGTATGGAGCTAATACTATCCACATTATATTATTCATCATTCACGAAGCCCAAAAGTTATTCAGGCGGCCGGGAATCCAATTACGAGAGTTTCTGCCCCATGACTTTATTTCTGGACTCGTTGATACTCGTTGGTCTGGCAGTCAAGTCCTTGATGTGCTGACCAATAAAACAAATCAATAAAGAGGCAATGCAGAGAGGCAGCACAATAAGCCACGGGTCCCTCTTAGGTCTTCATATGTCATCGAGCTGAGTCAAGCGCTCGTTAAGGCAAGCTCTCGAAATTAGCTTCTATCAATAAAGAAGACTTTATTGCACAACTTTTACTTAATAAGATAACTATTCTGTCTGTCCTTGATGCTCTCAACATGTTGTGAAAGGCGAAAGTTATCCATGCATTTTTATTAATGGCACAGTTTCTTGTTGCTCCAAGATGAAGAGTGGCCATGAAGCTTTTCCATGCTCTGAAATAATGGTGTTGAAAAGGAAGACAAATTCTATCAATATATTATTTTTACGTCAGTTATATAATTGTCGACTGCTATAATCCTGCCGAGTATGCTAATAATAGCGTACCAATTCTAGTGAAGAATTCAACGCCACTTTTGGTGCGTTAATTTCTTGTTAAATGTGTATCAATGATGTGCGCGAAATGCTTGCTTTAATATAACTGAAAAACACGGATAACAGTCGTTCGCAACGAATGTTATGTGCAGGACCCTACGACCAAGCAAGCGTACACAACCACCACGATATTGAGGCTGTAGCCGCGCCTCATGTCATTAAATTTTGCACCGCGATTTTTCTTGTAATTTTTTGCTATCATTCAAGCATTTTTCTATTATATTCTTTCTCTTAAATGTGTACTCATTTTTTATTTTTGTTTTTGTCTTTAGATTTTACTAGCACTTTCATTTAGAGAAGAAGCCTGTTTATCCTAATCCTCCGATGCTCGTCACTGTCCTACTGTCATATATTGTGACATTTAAATTTGATTTTTGATGTTCGTGAATTGCAATTACCTTGTTGATAATAACTAAGGGTAAGTATTATTGTCTCATCTTGTTGAGTTTACTATTTCTGTTTTCAGAATCTAATTAGTTCACTACTACGAACAACAGATTCAGTGCGCGCTATTCGCTGGGTTCTTTCATTTATTCCTCATTTTGATGTAAGCTAAATCTCAATCATTCATCCGTGTCTTCATTTTCAATAAAGTGATGGAAATACTCAAAATCAATCCCCTGCGCGAAGAAAGTTCAGTTGGTTAGGCTGGTGCTGTGGCAAAAGCGGCCGACATCACAATTGCGCCTAC
This sequence comes from Hyalella azteca, assembly GCF_000764305.2. Classification (NCBI taxonomy): domain Eukaryota; kingdom Metazoa; phylum Arthropoda; class Malacostraca; order Amphipoda; family Hyalellidae; genus Hyalella; species Hyalella azteca. The sequence goes on from NW_025947728.1 coordinate 263,762, forward strand.
AAGGTCCCCCTACGTCAGCACCAAGCGTATACGCAACCATTACGATGTTAAGGGCCCTAAGTCAGCACACAGCGTACGCAATCACCACTGTAGGTCGTACGCAAGGGACAAGCCTGTACTCAACCATTATGAGAGCAAAAGCGACTGTAGTTCATACGAAATGGAAAGGACAGTACCCAACCTACGTGAGAGGGAAGTGAACTGTCGGTCGTAAGCAAGAGACAGGACTGTACGCAATCAACACGAGAGGGAAGGGTGACAGTCGGTCGTAAGCAAGGGACAGGACTGTACGCAATCAACACGAGAGGAAAGGGTGACAGTCGGTCGTAAGCAAGGGACAGGACTGTACGCAACCAACACGAGAGGGAAGGGTGACTGTCAGTCGTACGCAAGGGACAGGACTGTAACCAACTATCCAAAGCAGGAGGAATGGTTCAATGGCTTGGAAAGCTGGCGAGCTCAACTCACTGGGATGAGGGCTGCTGCCATCGCATCGCCCGGTGGCGTCCATAGCGCATGACAAAGCACGACAGCTTCAATCAACTTAATGCAAGCCAGTTGATTGAGATGAGACCCTCGCTCCGGGATCAATGCGGTTACGTTTATACGAAACGTTCCAATATAGCGAAAAGCGTCAGCAACTTCTGACAGAGATATCGAGAAAAAAATTTGGTGATGTTCGAAATGTGTCTTATATAACTTATGCTTTCATATTTTATGATTGTATTGTGTTCAACAAAAGCAGTTCATCGCATCAACAAGGGGGATACTCACGATAATATGGCTAGGACATAAACTGCTAACTAAATCGTACTCTCTTGAAGCTTATCCGTCTTCGATTCGCATCGCCTAATGATCTGTAATTATTTAAGCGAAAAAATCTAAAGTATCCAAAGTAGCGGAACAATTTTACGAAAGATAGCATTGATGAGGGATCAGATATGTAAAATTTACAAGCAAGCTAAAGGAATAAATAGATTAATTTTCTGCCACGTTGCTATAACAATACGAATAGCTGTCAATAAAGTCTAGGTTGATACAACCATGTCCATCGTGTGCATTTTTTCAAAAAGCTTACATGTGTTTGGAGTTTTTCATGACGGAACCCACTTTATTTTTGATCATACAATCTTAGGAGCCCGTGTCGACTCAGGTGCTATGCGTGCAGGATAGTGTGAACGCTTCCATGACACACGTACGTTTGTGCTCGACGAATTCTTTTGATGATAAGAAGTTTATTGGCATCTGCTCTAAACCACATTTGCTCGGGGGCAATTCGAGTCTATGCGTAATATTGATATCCGTGTTACCTCGCATTTGGTCGGTGGGTATGCTGTAAAGTATAGATGTAGAGGTATTTACATACCAACCAAATACCTGTAGAGGTATTTGAGGGTATGCTGTATTATGTAGATTGGTATCCATGCTACCACGAATTGGCTTGGGGAGTAGTTTCGTTTGCATTTTCACTCATCAACAACCCAGTGTCGGCCTGACATCCACTAAAACTTGGAACTCCAGGTTAACACCTGTTGTTGTAGACAATCACCTATATAGGAACATCCATACTAATTCCTTTCTGTTATATTTACGTTAGGAGCGAGGTTAGTCTGCTATCGATGGATATGAACGGGACACCATTTTATTCATATATGTTCTTCATATGAAATTGTCTTTTGGCGCGCAAACATTTTGAATAATTCATGCAAGTTTCACTGAACGCAGGTAGAGAATAGAGTTGCGCTGTATTTATTTTTCTGATAAATATCCAGCTAGTCTGATCTGCTGGTGGGCATTAAGCCCCTCCAACAGATCAGAGCGCTTAGTCCTGATGGTCGATGAACTGCCAAAAGCCCATTAGGTTGAATGATTAATACCCTAGAACGCTGTACGCTTTTATTTTCCAGTGATTCGCCTCCAGTTTAATTTGTTCTAATTTGCAGTTTAATATAATTAAATTAATTTATTTAATTTATTCTGATTTCCAGTTTAATTTGTTCTAATAATTTGGCTAAATAATGTCCTGTTATAACCATATTATCTTTTTTCGGATGAAGCACAAGCCAGAAGTACAGCCAAGCCTCCCCTCATGCCTAGCAGCTTTGAATAGACCCTCGGCTTGAATATCCCTCGGTCCTCTTGTTTGACATTCGATCTGCTTGAGCTTTATTGTAGTTCATTTGGCGTGTGTTTGTGGGATGAAGGCAGGACGGATGCCACGGATTACCGCCGCAGCTGCCACGTATCACCTTTCTAATTAGCCTGCCATGATCTCGCCCTCATCTGCACCGCTGCATCGAGGATTTTCCTATGTGGATTCCAGGTCTGCGCAAATCCGAGTTCCTACTTAGCGTCAGCGCGATTAACTCCTGGCATTAGGAGCGAATTTTTGTCAATGAAGAGCTTGCAAAAGTGTGCCATATACACGTTGAAATACTTGAATACACGTTAAAATATTTGAAAACTGCATTACTAATTGATCATGTTAAGTTATGGAAAATGTAACAGAATTATATCATATCAACTCATTTTGGTTATATAAACTATAACATGCATAAGTTCGTATCACCTTAACTTACTTGTTAAGCCTTCGTAAATATTGCGATAAATTCTAAAAGTCAAAGATAAAGTTTCACCATCAGACGCAGACGAAAAAAAGACCGGAGTCAGATGTGAGTGATGGAAAATGTCGGTAGCCGATGCCTCGCAATAAGAGACTTGGTAGCGGCCACCGTCGTTCACTGGACACACTCGCCCTCACGGGATGGACTTACCAGGCTTATGTCAGGAGCGCAGCAGAGGCAGGAGCTCTTCTTGCGGCCATTAACTTTTCAATAATACACCAATAGTCAGGTACTGAAATTTTCTATGATGCACAGTCGTTCAGGTACTGAAATTTTCGATGATGCACATTCGTTCAGGTACTGAAATTTTCGATGATGCACATTCGTTCAGGTACTGAAATTTTCGATGATGCACATTGCACAGTCATCAAGGTACTGAAATTTTCGATGATTCACAGTCGTTCAGGTACTGAAATTTTCGATGATTCACAGTCGTTCAGGTACTGAAATTTTCGATTATGCACAGACTTTTCGATTATGCACAGAATGATGGCCAAAAAATCTGGCACTGAAGTTTCCAATGACGCAATAATCCAGTACTGATTTGTGTATGATGCCCCAATAATCTGGTAATACAATTTTAAACGATCACCCATAAACTGAAACTTAAACATCCAATGATGCACCGAGAATTATGGTATTGAAATTTCCACAATGTCGAAATTTCCAATACTTCGACACTAAAATCTTCATTGAGAGCAATTATCATTGAATTGCAGCACCCCACGTGTCCAATCATAAGGCGCTCAATGTTCCTCCAAGCATGCTTACTAAAATTTTTGTTCATTAAGAATGTGGATCGGCGTTTACATCAAGAAGTAAGGAATCAGATTATTAATCATTCACGTATATAATGAGAGATTATTTTAAATTTTACACCAAGACTGTGACTGGAGACAATATAAACCTGCTAATTTGCTGGCACACGTACTATTATGGCGCTTGTTGAATTGCAAGTTATCGCAAAATGAAGTAATATTGAACATTGTTTAGCCTGTACTTTAAAAGTCCAACGTGGTTTTCATTATTGATTCTCATACTATTTACACACGATTAAACAAAATTCAGAAGCAAAAATATGATAACCTCTATCATGGTCTATCATCTGCTTTATTGACGCAGAGTAATACACACTGCACTCAGTGCACGGAACGTAACTACTTACCTGAATTGCTTTAATAACTTCAGGGAAACGTGGTATTACTAATCTCAATTGTAATTGCTTCTCAACAAAGTCAGTTAACATTAAATGCAAGGTAATTTTCGAAACCGTAATGAGGCGGCAGATCTGAGGGCTGGTGGTGATGAGCATCAAAGAAGTTTGTGCAGTAATTACAAATGCAAGTTACCACACAATGTATGGAGGCTGCACTGATTGCATTTGAGTGCTAGAAGCAAAATTGATCCACTGCTCTAGTATAATAACAACGGATTATGATTGAAGTGATTAATGTTCGTAAGTAAGGCAAAACAGATTTTAGCATGAATTTTCTGTCTCACTTTTTAACACAATTAAGTCTAATATCATAGTCTCAAATCCGTATCCCGTCATGAAACTCAAGTAAGATTCAATTCTTTTTATCTTAATTTATTCTCAGAATCGTAATTAGTTTGCACATGAACGTATGAGGCTGGCACATCCGAGGGAATTCGTGGCCACAATTAATTACATCATAGCAATTGTTTATTGTTTGCTGGTGGGCAGAGCGCCCGCACGATTGTGCTGTGTTTCCTGAGCAAGCTTACCTAGGCCTACTTCGGTCAACACGAGTCTTACGTGTTGACCGAAGCCGGCCTATGGAGCACCAAACCAGGCCTCTGGAGCACCAACCAGGCATCTGGACCACCAAACCAGGCCTCTGGAGCACCAACCAGGCCTCTGGAGCACCAAACCAGGCCTCTGGAGCACGAAACCAGGCCTCTGAAGCAGCAAACCAGGCCTCTGGAGCGCCAAACCAGGCCTCTGGAGCACCAAACCAGGCCTCTGAAGCAGCAAACAAGGCCTCTGAAGCGCCAAACCAGATCTCTGCTAAAAAAAAAAAATAAGTGGGATTTTTTCCAAATAACGTTCCACTCTCTGCCACTGAATGGGTCGTTGGGACGCATTAAGCCCAGTAAAAGAGCGTATCGTTGCAACGTACAGGAGAAGAAAAAATCCATTTAGAAAATATGACACATTCATTATTCTGAGTGTCCGTTCACAACACAACCATACTGTCATATACAGTAATATATAAAAGGCCTTATTATTGACGCTCTGTGCTTTGTCGTACGTATGGATTTCATGCTGAATTACTCGAATCAGATCAAAGAAAAATTAATGAAAAATTATTGCCTCTGCTGTGGATAAATGGTGCTCAAGAAACTCATTCGAAACTAATAATGACAGTTTTACTTTTTAATTTCCTATTTATTAACAGAATATAATTACTCACAGATCTTCACCCTGCACTTTCTTCTTGAATACATTTTTAAATATCATAAGAGCGTATATAAGTTGGAAAGCCACACTGTAATGATATCGTTGCTATTTATGAAGATTATGATTGTGCTGCCCCAAACAACAGCACAACAACAGCAATACCTTCAGTTTTTCAAAGCATTATATTCTAGCTTGCTTCATAGGCTAGGACATTTGCGGCGTTCTCGCCGCCAAACAAACGCATAAATATCTCGTGACCTGCGAACAATACAGTGCTTGGAATTCGTGAGTGTTTTTTATTTCAGAATAATTGATTCACATGCTATTTTAGATCGTTCTTACTGCAAGATGATGTGTGTGGAAGGTCATCAATAGGAAAATAGAATACGCGGGGTTGAGTTCAAGAACTGTCCCTTGTTCAATTGACAGGGTTTAATTGTAAAAAAATAAAGATTCAACGCGTGTACTTCAAAAGTTCTTTCAGATAAAGGAGGGAACTTTGTATTGGTCTTAAGTCATCCTTAAAGCAAATCATAATAGTTACACGATTTTTATCGATAATGAACAAGAAGGAAATGACAAAATTGAACCTAATTATCTGATTTTTACGGAAAAGATGCATTCGTATTAGATAAAAATTTTCGAAATAAATTAGGGATGACAAAATGAGCTTTTTGTTCATGAACATCATAGCTGTTACAGCGAATTCCTTACGCACCGTATCAACAGCTCAATGTTAAGTAATTCAGCGTAATTTTCGTGCTCCCGATAATTTTCCCTATTATTTGCATTACCATCCAATTATTATATTATTATTAGATTATATTCTTACTAAATAACTGTTCGGAAATGAATTAAGGCTGCAAGATTATCTTATTTTTTATAATGCGAAAACACTGGCTTGCAAAACTCTTGTGACTGCAACGATATTCAGTAAATAAATTTCTCAGAAGTCTGGATGCCAATAATTCTTTCGAGAAAGTATGCACAGAATGCAACGTTTTTTCAAGATCACGTTGAGCTGCCGAGCACAGAAGGACTTCATGGCACTGCAGCGATGACATTGAAGAAGCAAAGTCATTTATCGTGCGTCTCGAAGGCATTCGACTGTGCGTGTCGCTCCGGGTAACTCTAGAATCAATTTCAATTGTGCGCTGTTGCTCGTCCATCGTATGAGAACTGATTTCGCAGGCAAGGGAGTTGAACTTTCCAGTGCAGCTAGAGGGGATTGGTGGATAGGATGTGAAGAAAGGAAACTTGATTTGTAGATGTGCTTGCTATTACAAATCAGCTACCTAGCATTGCAATCAAATTTGGGGCTTTGACAGAGAAGAAAACAAAATATGTAGGTTAATCATCACGTAATACCGAAATAAATTCACGCTGTTTATTGCCTTGTTATTATGTTTATAGCCTAATACACAGATGGTAACACAGGTTTATTTTTTGAAAAATTGAAGTACAATGAAATGAAAAAGGTTGTATTCCTGCGAATTTTTTGTCAAAATATAACAAATAATTTCTGCGGAGATATAACGGCTTGCGCAAGCACTCATAAATTGAAAGTTCATTCAACCACGTTCTGGTCTCACGAGCACCTGGGACAATAGACTGCATGATTTGTGTTATAGGGAACGAACTTTCCCTCGTATAACAGATTGTAGCATACCTCGTTTAGCACATAATAGAGGCGCAGCCATACTTGAATCCTTCGACAACAATGCATGTAATAAAATGATGGAGTCCGACAAGACTCAAAGCTTACGCTTGCCACTCGTAACAACAAATAAGCGTCTGTATACCCACAGCTCGTGTCTCGGAACATTGAGTGGAACTTTGAAAGCGTCTTTTGTGTTAAGACTCAGGCAAGTCGGCTGGTCCAAACAATAAGTTCATTTCCTCTCATCCGCTCGCCTCCATGGGTATCCTCCGCAACTGCTCCAGAAAACCGCTCCGGATTCGCTTAAAAATAACGACCATCAACTCGCAAAGCCAAAAATACCGCTGAAAATGTAATAAAAGTTTAATGAAAAGAACGTTCGAAATCTACCCTCACCAACAATGCTCGCTTCAACACTGAATAGACCTCACATATGAATATTTTAGTCTCCCATTGTGATATTAAAGGCTTCGGCTATGATTTTTCGCTATGTCCACTGTAATTATGAGTGTATTTTGGCATTTGCATTGTTGGCTTCTGCACAATTTTCCAGTTTGAAATCATGAATTATATTGCATGATCATTTAAATTGCATATCAGGAACGCATAATGTGGCGACGACAAATGTTCAAATTTTTATTACAGTGATCAGCCAGCAACAGTTGGGAAGCGATTCACAGGAAGCCAAAGCAGGAGTCGTAGTTGGAATGTGTAGGACTTGGATGCACGATCTGGACCCAGAATATTAATTTGCCCACTTGTTGCTGTGGTTATAGGGAGTTGAAGAAATTTAGTATGCGCGTGTGTATTAAGTGGTGCTCTATCAGTCAATTTGTTTGTTTCATCAGTTAAAAATTGATGTTATAATAGGCTAAATGAGATTCTTTTTCTGCGAAAGAAAGCGAGACAAAAAAGAAATAAATAGCACAATCAGGCATGGTTGAATAATAGTTATTGGAAAACAATTAACATTTCCTACACCAAACCCCATCTAAGATTTTTAGTGATTGCACTAAAATTTCAGATTGAATGGAGTATCGCGGTGCTTCAAGTTTTGTCTATGCGTGTTCAAATGGTCCCTACAAAATGGCAGACAAGATCTTAAGGCAATGTTTTCTTTTTGGAACGTTTAACAATAAATTAAACAGCAGTTTACAATGCTTCATCATGAGATTTAGGGATAAAATCAAGGTTTAAAGATCTAGTTCTAAGATTTAATGGTAGAATATAGGTTCGAAATTGATGAGAGATACGAGCCCTTATTGATATTTGTGAACAAATATTTAGGTAGGATCTGAGTACATATTGATGTGATAAACCTCACAAAGAGCACGGTGATACTACGATAAGTATTACAGCTGCTTCGATATGTAGTTAACAAATACTTGAATACAATGAGTCATGCCGGAAATTTCTTCCGCGATGCTCACCGTGATGATGTTAACTGGACAGACATCAAATCTAGTACAAATTCAAGGAAGCAAGCATGTTTATGGGATAAAAAGTATGATAATTTATGTAATATCGGGCGAAGGCCTATATGGGACACAGGTGAAGGTAAAAGATAAAAAAAGAGATGGAATAGAGTTCGTAACTGTCCGTAATTTTGAATTCTTCCAGGCGTCTGGGCAAATTGGATTCTGGGCTCATTTTTATCCTTTAAATAAGCCAGTTATGGCACAAAACTGATCAAAAGGATTAGTGACCCTCGACGACGATGAAAAAACGTTGCAAAAATTCGCTCTGTTGTGTGTGATAAAGAAAAACCTATTGAAAAAGGAAATGCACTCCAATTTAAGTCATGGTATTTCAGCCAATGAATCATTATCTGCTGTTGCAACTATCCGTGCACGAGGATTGAAATTACATGTTGAACCTAGAAATTTTCGAGGAATTTTCTTAGTAGTGCGTTATAAAGAGCTTCTGAACGCCGTCGTGAGAGCCCCTGCACTGTGCCGGGGCGGCCATTAACGCTAACAATGTAGCACGTGACCGCGTGTAGACCCGAGGCTGCGCCTGCCATGGCTTTGTTCAGGTTTATTCCTTTGCCTTCACGTCGCCAAGTGACGACTTTATTGAGCGCCTAGGAATCCTGGGAACACATAAAGCCGTTATTCAGGCATTATTTATGTGGGTGAGACTTCCTTTCGAATAAGTCAATAGATACAAGGCAAGCAACTCACGGAATGGGATTTTTTAAACGAGAATACTTTCGAGGTTCGGATCATAATTCATACTTTGTGAACTATCCAGTCTTATAAGTAACTATCTTAATTCTATTCCCTTATTGAACTTTCCCAACCTCGTGAATTTTATTGACTATACTGCGTCTCGCTCGGTCGGTATTGATTAGGTTAGAAGTTAAGCACCACGAGGAGTTGATTGTAAGTCAGGCGGATGCATTCTGTGCCCCAAGTTGGCCGGGCGTTCCATTGTTCGTCAACTCGTGAGCATTGTTTGAAGCAGACGCTGCTATTGTCCACTGGCAGTTAACTGGTGCCAAGATCGGTCGAGATTGACTCTTGATGCCAATACATTCAGGAGACTATCTTGGGAAAACTCGCTTCTAGATAATGAAAGGGGCTTATAAGCCTCATAAAATGGGGAGGGCGTGATGTCTAGAGAGAACCATTGCTGGGAGCTGCTTATTTGGCTAGAGTCTGTACAAAGCTGTTGGAAGAGAAAGCACATGTATTTGAATCTCAATGTAAGAGTTGTTCTTGATGCGTGACTGACTGCGTCAAATCAATAATTTTAATCTCGACTGATTTGCATTGCAATTTGTGTCTATACTACAGTCCATGCACGTCCCTAGAAAGCAGAAGCTATGGACCCAAAATTTGATCTGATTTACCTTAATTTCGCGAATGATGGCCATGCAGGCGTGAAAAACAGAAAAGCAGCAAAGCTGGAAACAGGAACACCCTACTTAGTTGGTGCCTGACGAGGATACGTCGCATTATTTACGAAGGGAAGCAGGATCACGTGTGTGCAGCAGCTCTTTACTCGTCATTACGGCGAGCCCATCGCTCATTCCCTGCAGAAAACGACTCCCTCGTCAGTGATGAAGAGTCTTCGTCTATTTCAATTAGAGTGAGAGTCGCGGTAGTCACCGTATCCGACCATCAGAGGAGTGTCATACGAAGCTGCTGGTTGTGTCGTTCACTGAAGTCATCATCGAATTAAGGACGGCCAACTATGACGAAACATCGATAAGGATATTTCTGTTGAAAACCACGATGAATAATTCTCTAAAAACGATTATCATAGAGACAGTAAGAAAGATTATGAGGTCAGTAATATAGACGGAACTGAAAATTACGCTGATGAGCATACAGATCAGGAAAATCTAAAGTCATCGGAAACTAAATAGACTCGACCTTATTCCTCGACGAAGTAATAAAGTACAAATTTGAACACAAAAGCATTTTGATGTTATCAGGAAATGCTTGCGTGCTGATAAATATATTGGTCACGGAATTCAAATGACAATGGAAACTAAGTAAACTTTAAATAACATCCTCATGCTACCAAGAAATTGAACTCAAATTCTCTGTGACTTCGGATACACTATAAGAGTATCCATAGACAACCAAGTCCTGACGATCAGCTGCGTTCAGAAGCCCCAACTATATATAGGCAGACCTAACCTGAGAAGAGAACTAAACGCGTGAGGAGGCCGTCAGATTTTCTGCTTGGCATTACTCTGAGTATAAGATAAGTTGTGAGGATAATCTGTAATCGGAATAACTCCAGGAAAAGCGATAGATTTTTATCATTCAAATGATCGAGAAGCGAAGGTTTGCATCATTATTGCGAGGTTAGTATGATTTTAGTGAGAATCCGAGCTCGTCATCATTCCTTTGAGTAGCAAATGTTGTTATCATTCTTGTGAACGCTCACACAGTCGATCTTGGTTATGTTGATGCGCAATATTTGTGTGGCTAATGATGAAGTATTATTCCGCAGCTAATGTTCACAAAATTCATGATAGCTAAACGCGCTGCTGTGGCGTCGCTCTGTACGCGATGGCCCATGCAGCACTTTTTTTGCCTTTATTACGCTCGGCTATGTTAAAATTACACCGATGATTTTGATGGGATATTATACATTACGAACTGCAGGTTGTTCGTAGTTAATAAACGGAAATAAGGCCACGATCTTAATAAAAAAATCTTAAATATTAACTTAACTTTAGCTCTCTCTCGAGTAGTCCAACTCGATGGTCGTGCCAATAGATTACTCGTGGCCAGACTATTCTTGATATATTTTTGCCTAATACTGCAATCAATCGAACCTAATTATTTCAAATTTAGAAACTGAATACAATCCAAGTGCCTGACGAGTCACTTGTATGCACACAGACACCAGCAGGGGTGCAGACCAGCAGCTCGAGGACTGTGAAGTGCGGTCGTATAATTGCTGCTGGAACTAAGCCAGGCCATTAATTAGCACGAGAGCGATGAGACTCGACATCCATTATCAGCTCTAGGGCAGAACCTGGCTCAGGCGGCCGTCATTTGTCTCATCGATGTGATAGCGGCACGCAATCGCGGCGCTCGCCGGATTTCCTGGATCAAATAATTCGCAGAATCGGCCGTGAAATTCGACCGATGGCGAAAGATATTTGTCGTGACTTACAGGGGCACTGAAGTTTTATTGCTATATTATAATAGAAAAAATATTTCTTTAGAATAGAGCAGAATATATTATAGGTTCGCGCATGGGATAAACATCAGGATAAAAGAGACTGAGGAATAGTGAAACCACTTCCGGATCCACGAACAGCAAAGATAGATTTTGCATTGATTTATTGCGTCGAAATATTTATTTCGAACGTGGTTAATGAGACCTACTATACGCATGCTCTGTAGAATTGGACGCAAGAAAACCGACTTCCGTCAGATTATTCCGCCTCTATGAAATAATAATAACATCATAATATCCTCCTATGATATAATCAACGCTAACCTAACCTATAGCATTCGCGGAGCCGCTGCTTCAGCGTCGCAGAGGAATATTTTGGCGGATTATTAGCGGCCACTAATGGAGATTAGTTGGCCACCTCTGATTATACCATAACTTCTAGCAGGAACAGCAAGAACGCGCGCGTAAACAAGGCCTCACTCCCCGTAATTGATGCGTAAACAAATCGGTTACGGCCCAGGCTGTCCGACCGATGCGTACAACAATGATTCTGGAGCTACTCAAGTGTGCACACCGAACGCAATTCATTCAAAGTTTGTGTCTTAACTTCACACATGTTAGGACAGCAGGATTCTTGTACATCTTACATGTATCATAGAAAATATAAGGGGCATTTAAGCCAAGGAATATTTGAAAAATTACATTAGAAAAAAGAATACCATGATTTGTATTCAAAGAATAGGGCTCCATCAATTTTGATCCCATGATAACATTTTTCATGAATAGTTAAAAATAATAAAGAAAGAAGAGAAGAAATCTTTCCATCTCTGTCGATATTAAACGATGTTATAGAACAAGCGTTCCTTCAGTGGGCCGACTTAAAATATCCTACAAAATGTCATGGATCAGCTGAAAGGTTTATTCAAAATATGCTTGGAGATCATGAGCTAGGTTATCTTCTTCGGCAGAGTGAGGTTAAAATTTAGTTAAATTTCGACAAATTACTTTAATCGATTCTTCGATCGATATATGCATGATTCAAATGAAATCGGGTTCAAATAAATTCAATTAAAAGCGAGTGTGGTTATCAATATTCTTCCGCGGATTAAACAAAATTTTCATAACACGATATTAAAATCAGCAGCATTTCAGTATCGTCGAATACATTGTAGTAGGCTGAGATTTTTTGAGCCTCGTGTGGATTACAACGAAAAAAGTTATGCCGAATGGTGCTTTCGTCACATTTCTTTCACATCTGCTATGAGAAACTCAACCTTTCACCTCTTTGAATTTCGTAAATTTTCATTTAAATAATTTACTGTGATAGTTTAATATTATATATTATTCATTCCCATGTTCTTTTGCAATGATGAGGTACATTCTTACTCATCAGGTGGGTAGGGAATTAAATTATCAGATATTGAATTTAACTCTTTAAAATTTATTGAATTTAATTGAGTGACTCTTTGCATTTATTGAACTTTTATTGGTTCGGCATCTGTACAACGTCCACTCGTGACAAAGAGCGTTTAAGACTGTCAGTCGCAACATGCTTAACATTTACCAGTGCAACATCTAGCTTGTTATTAGTCATCTTTATTTGGGTTTACTTCGAGCATTAGATGTTTACGAACCATGTTTATTAGTATTGAATTGGGCTTTTTCGCATCGAGAACGACCACAATTCGTCAATTACTCACCTATTTGATCGGCACTTTTTGTGCAAGTATTTGATTAGCTGAAACTTATTCATACCTTGACTTATTTTATATGAAACGTTGAGCTTATGTTTGGGTCGCTCTGTTAAATTTATTATTTAATTGTTAAACGTTCTCCGTACAAAAGCATTAACAAAAATCGAAAGCTGTGACTGAAAGTCTTGAAATTTTTATGTTGAAACTGAAAAATATACGTAGACCCAAAACTAGATCTGGACAGCAGGGCATCATTAGAATTTTAAATCTCTAATTGGACTTTCGTTGTTTGTTATTAATTGGTGTTCTAGAAGCCAGCTCACGGCATGGCTGTCCAATGAGCTTTTTCTTGGTTTGTTTAAGGATTAAGAAAAAAAAACAGAAAATTAAACTTGAGCGATCTGATTGTTCATAAGAGTCACGCCGTCCTATGGTCAGCCCATGGCGCGTGATCAGCGTTGCGATGTTGGCACTTTGGTCCCATTACGCGCGGCTATTCAAACGCTTATTCTTCAGCAATGGTCAGCAGTTTTATCCCTCTACTTAACAATTAATGAGTCATGTGTGAAATACTAAAATAAGCTTGAGTTGATATCCTTTTACTAAAATTATTAAAAATTAAAAATCTGCCCGTTGAGCTTTTTCTAAAGTAATTTATTTACAAACGGCAGCTTGTAAAGTTATGCTTTCGAATTGAACTTTTCAAAGCTCTACATGTAATGAATCATTAGTCATTCATCGGTGAAGCATCTCTGGCTGCTATAAAATATAATATAATATATAGGCTAAAGAATACGCGATGATTAAGATTTTCAACACAAGGGTTACCTCCACATAAGGGCTTTGAAACCGTCCAAAAATGGGTCATGTTGTAAAATTATTCAATTTGAAAAATAAAAATCAGTTTGAGTTTTCTGCTTGCAATTATTCTGTACGATTATAATTTCTATTGAATTACTAACTATTTCTCGATCCTCTTCACTTGTGGCCGTACGAGATAACTATCGCAATGGAGAACCAATGCGCAATTATTTATTCCCACATTATGAAGGGTTTGTCGTTTAGGTGAATGCACTATATGAAATTTTTCCACTGTAAAATTATAAAATGACAAACTAGTTTACTAAACTCAAATTCAATTAAAAATTAACTCATCAGCCCTTTTATCTAAGGCAATCACATAAACTTTCATATCCTCTTATTTCATTATCAAGATTCATATCTTTATTTCACATATACCGCTGAAAAATTTTCTTCACATGATTCATATTTTTCTGGTCCGCTTCCATAATTCCATCTAAATTACCGCTGGCTGATTTAAATGTTTTAATGGGTTTGTGGTTCGTGGTCTTAGTAGCAAAGTGAACTCAGTTAGCACTTCATTCAGATGCGCCGGATAGCATTTATATGTCTGAAACGAAATGAAACGACGCGAGCGTTTTTTTTATTTATGAGCAATTTGTAAAAGTGTGATACATCCACACTATGACTATACATTTCTGGTGACCATGATCCTGCAACGAAACAGCTAAATTTTATTGTCATTGTCATCCGTATCTCAAACTTCTCTACGCACCCTTTGCTGGTAAACTTGGAAATTTCGCAATCGCTAGAAGAGAGTAATTAAATAGAGTAATAAAATTCGTAATGCATAATCAAATTCAAATACTCATATTAAATAAGAAATCGGAACTTGATGCTGGTCTGATGACTACGGAAACTACTAAGATTTAACTTTAGCGGTTTAAGATTTAACTTAATTGAATTAAGATTAAAGATTTAACTTGAGTGATTCAATTTAGTGAACTTGAAGTGATGCAGCTCATGTGAATTATCTATTGGTAACATTGTTACCAACAAATTATTTTTGATTCATATACGAAATGGACTAAATTTTTTATACGTTTGCTTAATGCCTGATCTTAATGAAAATGATTTTTTGTTATTTTTGTCAGAGTTTTTTTTCAAGTGGTTACCTGGGTTCCCATATGTTCCGCTTCAAACATCTCTGGCCAGGTCTACATCGAATAAAAAATTTTTACCTAATTCTACCGAAACTTAAATCATGAGTACATGTTTTCTGAATGAATTCCTACCTTTCTGCTGCTGATAATAATTATTGAAAGTCGCGATCGATCTCATGGGCAAAATTTTTGTGACGTAAAAAGCCTTGTTGAAAGATAATGATTTTACCCGTTCTTATTTGAAGAAAATTAATCTAAGAACAATCTGGTTTGTCTCAGCAAGTTTGCATGTGCAGTAAATGCATCTCAGTCTTAATTACTTAAAATTCTCAGTCATAGTTTGTACGCTCTGACATGTGCACTGAATTCAGTTTCGTGAGGCGTTTATGAAAACATATGCCAGTATATATTCATATACCAAGTTCTTAACGATTACTGCTGTTTATGATTCAAGGTTCCTCAAACTCTGAAACATTTATTATCCTAACGTGTATGCGATATTTGCAAATTTTTCTCGAGTTTGCAGGTATGTGTCATTTTGAGTTTCCAAACCACAAAGATAATGAAAGAGAACAAATTAAAGATTATTCATTTCCTGCTCTTATGTAATCAGGTGTCAAATCTTCCCGAAACTGAATGTCTGTCTGTGCTTCTAATTATCGATATTATTTATGAAACGTTG
The DNA here is from genome assembly GCF_000764305.2 of Hyalella azteca. NCBI lineage: Eukaryota > Metazoa > Arthropoda > Malacostraca > Amphipoda > Hyalellidae > Hyalella > Hyalella azteca. The sequence continues at coordinate 279,455 of NW_025947728.1, forward strand.
AACATAACGAATAATTGCTTCAGCACATATTAAATTCAATACAGGAATATAATAAAAAATTGCATATTAAAATATTCAAATTTCTCTTGCCTGGAATTGTACACAATATTTATGAGTTTTCTGGTTTTCACAAAATGTATTTCGACGCCAGGAATTTTCTTGATCGTGTCGTGCCAGGTACACCGACGAGAAGAAATGTGTGCGGACTGTCGTTTTTCAAGGCATTGTTTCCAGCAGTTGAAGCTGGTGGGAGATTAACAGGAAATTGCCTCCTCTCCAGAGCTCCTTCGTTGCCACTGCAAATTTGCAAAACTCGGACGTCGGAACGCAACGCCTGAATTTCAAATCATGGCGAACGAGCTACGACACTGCGAAACAAGGTCGTAAATTTGTGATCCGGCTGAAGCAAATCAACGTAAGGTCCCAAAGCAAAAGAGACATGTTCAGAAATTCTGAGAATTTTAAAACTATTTCTAAAAATCTGTTTACATTTCGTACGCATCAAGTACGCTTAATATTATAAGAACGCTTAAATTAGATATGTTAACATTTTTTTTGAGCTAGAAACAATAACTATTTAAAATGAATGCATTTATGGATCGTTTTTAGGCATGCAGAAATTTTAGCAACAGGCTAAACTGAGGTAAGAAATTCTATTAAGGTACTGTTAATATTCACTCACTAATGATCAGACTCGAAATGGACTCTACCATTCTCATCAAGTCAAATGAATTAGTTCTCAACTTAATTTATAATAATTATTAAATATAAATATTATATTCGATTATATAAATATAATCGAATTATTAAATATACCCAGCGTAGCTTAAGATGCGATTAATATGCTAGCTTTAGTCTCCACTTTGCCTTTACCAACGACAGATTGGCCGTAGGTAGAGCGCCTTAGTTCTTTTAATAGGGAAGAAGCTGTGTTAGCGAGTCATTCATTGTGGACTTGAGGACACTTTCGGGAAGTTAGGCGACCGCGCCGTAAAACACAATGTCTGCTCTACGCTGTTGCTCCAGATTTCTGACCAGGCAAGAGGATCCGCTGGATGCATTAAGAAAATTACAAGATGAAATAAGGGCTGCGTCTCTACACGATCTAAATATCACATCCAAGCCTTTTTCTTGGGCTAGACTCCGTATACTTGTCTGGGGTCAAACCGAGCTTTAACTTAAGCAGATGAAACCTTCCTGCAGAGCTTCTGCAGTTGCGTCGTTAGTAGAGGTTAGTTATCAATAATAATTTGCTCAAGACGTATTCACCCAGAGAATTATATGTTACGAGTTCTCATAATTTTTATATCGGCTTCACGGATATCTTAAAGCAGTTATAATATATATGTGACGTTTCAAACATGTTTTCGTGTGGTGATCAACACGCAACAAGTTAACAACCAAAGTTTTCGTAATGTTTCGTTATAACATTTCAGTGCAATTATTGTGCTATCTATTGTGTCTATCGAAACATAATTCTAAATAAATTAAATAGTGAATCGTAAATTGCCATTCTGGCGTTACATTCTTAGCTCAATTTCTATTGTTGCTTCACAGCGTTCTGGTAGATCCATTGATTTAGAGTCGTGTCATGTCTGAAACACTCGCGTAATTTAACTTCTCTGTGACTCATGCAGGCTACAAGTGCGGAAATTGTTGAAATTCACATAAGACACCGTGTGGGAGAAGGCTTGATGCAGCCTTTTTCAAATGCAAACCTCCAATGAGAGACCATTTATGTCCTGTCCAGACCACACCTTTTGTGTAGTAGCTTTAATTTTTCTCATGATTCGGTATTATATATATGAAAGTGGTTATTTTGATGCCAGCCTAAAATAAAACTGAAATTGCTTTGTTGATTGCTTTGCAAGTTGGTTTCTACTTTTAATTACTTTGCTTTGCATTGAGTTAATTGCTTTGCAATAAGATTTTCAAGCTTTGGAAGAGAGAGAGAGAGCATTATTTGGCTTGACTACATGGCCACCATGCAGGAGTTTCTAACAAGTCACTAAATTGAAAGAAAATGTGGACTAATTTCTTTATTGATCGAACGTGGTATTGCCACTGAGTAATTTTCATAATTTGCGAATAATTGCATGTTTATTCAATAAAAAAAACGTTAAATTCAACGGCAATAGATGGGATGGGACAGCGCATGCGATACATGAACGATAGACATAAAACTCGTCACGAAGGCAAACTTCGTAAAAATCAGACAAAGGATTAACTGAATATTTTTTTCAATTTCTATTAACCATGTCTCCTGTCCACTTACTCACCTGACTTTAGAATTAATACGAAATATTTCAGTGGTGTTCAATAAATCATTATTAATAATTGGACCCCACGGCAGAGTGAGGCTGAGCTTTTCAGTTAATTATATCGAGCTCGTCTGTAACAAGATTAAAAGCCATTAGTAATCGGTCCCCATGCTAGAGTTAGGCTAGTCTGATTATTTATATCGTGATCGCGTCTATTAGCTTGATAATAACGCATGCATGTGTAAGGATAGGATGCCTCGACAAAAATTTCATAGACATTAAAGACGATATTTTCATGTAAGAAGTATTTAAAAGTAGTGCCTAAAGAGTACGCTCTCAGGTTTAGCGTTTAGCATTCCAGGGACCTAATTTGCTATAGAAAAAAATTTTGTGTGAGCCAAAACAATTTTAAATTACATCTTCTGGATTATAACCTATGGCTGTTTCTTATGGATTGCCCTTCGTGTCCGGCTAGCCATATGAGGGCAGTCGGTTCACCCCGCTTATCCAGGAAGTGCAAATTATGAACTTTATAACAACGGGAACAATATTGCGAGCAAAGTGACACCTTCTATCACCTCTCATGTTGCTCGCCGCAAAAAGCAGCATCCCGTCAAAGCTCCCGAGAAAAGTTTCAATGAGCAGATGGTCATAGCAAATTGATCACAGAGGGAAGTGCTCGGAAGTAAAAAATTGTCTATGAGCAAGTGACATTTTTATTTTCATTTAAATTGAGAATGCGATATACTGCTGCGGGAGCTTTGCAGTCGCGGCATTGAACGAAGTGAAAAAAAATTTAAGGCAATAACCGCGATGGTACTGGGAAAAAATTCACACCTTTTTTATATTCTACGTTTTTCATTACTATTTGATATTGAATGTAACCATTTTAGAATTTCACACAATCTAAAACGAGGAAAGTATCTTTTTTCTGAGACTTGAAAATATTTTGTTCGATAGGATAAAGATTGCAACATAACAGCCGGTAGCGAAATCACAAAAATTTAGCGCGTCTATTTTGATATTCAACATGTTATTGCTCCTGCATTTGATTGCTTACTTGTTTTAAATTTCTGTGTGTGTATTCACTAACGAAAAACTTTCCATTATCTTCAAACTACTAATACTTAAACATCATGAGTGTCTAATATCAAATGGGTTAAATCACGTAATCATCACTGTATGTATACTTGTATGAGGATCGAAACACCGATATTTAATAAGTATTTAAATATATAGTGTAGTTCAAATAGGTATTTTTAGGTATGAAATCATTATGTAATAATGATTTCAAGTATTTTAAAGATCTTCCATATATGCAAAATGAAAATCTCTCTGCAAGCTGACGGCCGAGATTTAATCAGTTTTGAATGTATTTAAATATACAGTCCATTATCTGAATGGATATATTTAAAACAGCTGAAGTGCAATAACTTAACGTTCAGCATATGTGACATAAAAATTAACCATTAGTCTCTACTTGATGCATCCTTGTGCTGCCGTCACGGTAGATCGACACACACTTACTCATAATTCTATTGTGTGCGTGTTTATCATAAATATTATTCAGGCTGTTTAAAAGCAGGATTGTATGAGTAAAATTAACTGTCTTCCCTAAAATATTACAACATAAATTACTTGTCGTTACTAATACGGCAATATTTTATACTTCAAGTGTAGGGAGTACATTACTAAAAGCTTCAGTTCCAAAACAACATTTACTCGACAACTGAACAACTAATACTTAGGATAGCATTGAAACAAAACTTTTAGTATCTTTAAATACAAATTCTGTTAAGCGTAACCTTTTTACTTAACTGGAAGCCTGTTTAATTTTACTCCCCTATCGTTATCCTAACCCTAATTTTATTTACGCTCTCATGAATGACTTTTCTACATTCATTATCGTTTACGATGCAGAATACTGTCAATTTCATGTTCATGCTCTCTCGGCGCCCGTGTGTACTTGGGGGTGATGATCGGCAGTAATGCGCAGTTGTAGGAAATTTCCTTCTATTATATCGTCGAGGGATTAAAAGAGGAGCTTAACGAATGGTAAAACGAGGCTTTGAATCGTTTTCTGGTATGTGCTTCTGTGAAGCATGATATATGAATGAGTACAGAATGGTTCAGTTTAGGTTCACACGATACTAATATTCAGACAATACGATGGGAGTGGAGTGCCATTGCTATATTCTCTCATATGGGATGAAACAAGATAAGCATTAGTGTAGACGACCACCATGCATGTTGATCACTTAATATAAACTCGGACAACGTATCATTGACGAGCGAATATAAATGTTATGATCATCGTTTATCATTTTACGGTGGATCATCTTTGGTGAGCCATTTCTTAGGTACGGAGCAAAGCTGGAATAACATTGCCCGGCATAGAGTGACTGGGAAGGATAAAGGACACGCGAGTAAGAAATTCCTCGTGTTTGTTGCATTTTCATTAATTTGAATATTAACTTAGAACTTTAAACAATATTATTTGATCTGATGTTTACGTATAAAAGATGTGTAATTCGGGGTCTATGAGTATAGAAGTCAAGAAATTTAATAAAAAATGTTTTTATGTGTAAAATTATTTGGGCTTCCTTGTCTGAATTCAAGAAGGTGTAGGTCAATATATAAAGAATATGGCTTTTTGTTCGGGGGATTGTTCGGAATGAAAACTCGATTGTAACGGTTTCTGAAAACAAAGAATGAACATTTTGAATGCAAAGTTGAGGTTAGTCAAAATTATAAACACTAAGGAAAATAATCGAGGTAAACAAACAATAAAATGATCATAACGTAAGTATATAATAACTTACCAAATTGTTGAACAATCTAAGGCAATTTTGGCTAGAAACTGAGTTTACCTGAGCTCGTCGACTACGTATAGGACTTTACCTGAGCTCGTCCTATACGTAAAAGGTCCAAATCTTGTGTCCACGGGACATGTATGCTCCGTAAAAATATTCTTTACAAAATATATTAAAATTATTCGCAACTGACATGCGTTCCATTGATCGAAACACTGTATAAAGGAAATCTGAGCGGTTATAATTTAATACCAAAGTTTAACTATTCCCTATGTTCGTAAGAAATTCGAGCAGTAAACGTTACACTGTATGTTGTTTGCGGACAATTGTAGTTTATTCGCTCAATGCCGCCTGCAATCAGCTCGTCAAGATTGACAGCGTGCAAGCTTGCCCGACAATCAAGGCGAGTAGAACGAGCTCACGTTGCCAACGGTCAAGTCCATACTACATTCGGATGGACATTCACCCTCATTTAACCACTCCACATTTCCCAGTATAATTCCCTAATTCCAGGTTCATTTACGTTGATGAGTCGGGAACAGCGGAAGGTAAATCTTCATACTATGCATTAAGAACGGTAATGCATTTTTTGGCTCCTCTTGAACGATAACAGTCCGTCGTTTATGGTCACTCGTTCATCGTTAAAATCAGAGAGGTGTCTGCGCTAGCCACCGCTTGCATGCGGTTCAATTTTTACCATCAATAACCCTGCTCTTATTTTCAACAGTCATTAAAGTATGACTCAAATAACTCGCAATTTTCACACCGTGCCGTGTATTGGCGGAAAAAAGCCCACCATTATTGCACGTCAAAAGTGAGCGATGACCTGCGTTTGTGATCCATGAACTGCTATGTGCTTTCCAGCTGCCATTTTAACTTTTCTGTTCTCTGGGTCACGCGTGGACGGTGATCCACAGAAAATAAATGAGGCAAAATGAAATTTTGGTTCATCCATGTGTTCGAGCTGCCTGTTTTTAGCTCGAAATCAGTTTTCTTGAGGCCTTCAATTATTAGAATTAGAAATCACGAAGAAGTCAAAACATAAAGTCAGATAAGCAACAAATAGAGCGAATAAACGCTGAATTCTAGTCCGGGCCAGCGCCTAGTGGCATTGGAAAGTCCCTGCAATATTAAAAAGGTCGTAAAATCTTCATTAGTGAGGGCTCGTGTTGCCTTAATTTCTTTTATACGACTCCAGAAAGAGACTTTACAAGAACAGGTGCCCATTGTTCTTATAACAAGGACCTGAATAATAGGCGAGCTGGAATCATTCACAGAGATTCTTGCCTTAGACGGTCACGAATAAACTTTGTCCTGACAGGTATTAAAGGCTGCACCAAAATAACGGAAATAATTGGCTCTTTTTAATTTAGAGCGCGTTTTATTTAATAAAGAACTATATGTCAAAGGTTATACTAGGAATCCTGCTTTCATTCTACACCGTAAACCAGCGACTGACATTGATACTTAAATTCCGAAAGTGCCTGATGGCTTGAAATAAAATTTGAATCTAACGTCATCGGCTATAGCGAATTTTTTTATATGAAATCAAGAGAATTATGGAACTTATGAGCTACTTTTCCTCATATTCCCGGCAGATGTATTGCAACGCATTTTCTGCACTTTAGATATACAATACAGATTTAGAACACACAGATTAGTCGTTACAGAACAATGATCCGTTTTTTATTGATATTCTGAGCCCTTAAAACGAGGTAAAAGCACTGAGAATAGGACAATAAAATTAACCAAATATACACCTTTAATCTTTATTGCACGACACGGATAAATTTTAGATTGATTAAACCACAAAATAAATAAATTTAGCTAATTCGCAGTTTTCATTAAGAGGCACCACACACATGCTGACGATGTCAATATATCATAAATTTATAGCGGGATAATCCGCCGTTGATTACTCTTGAATTTGGGGCACCATTATTGTTATAAAATCGTGTCTCCCTGCGATTTTTCGACTTAATTGTTGTGAATTATAGAGATACACATTTAAACAGTGTTTTCTCTCCCAGAAAATGACATTATAATCGTTTTGAAGTTACATGAAATTCCAATTTCTGGTTTTAATCATTTTAAATTATCAATTTCGTTTTAAATTTTAGATCAAGCCGTACTTTCGCGATGAATCGTAATCCCGATCTTAATATTAACATTTTGGATCCCATTAATATCCTGACACGGCGGTTATTGCGAATATTTTTATAATAATATTTAATGCCAGGGTTTAAACTCTTCTAGCAATCACAGTAACATTTCTTAACATACAGAGATAACGTACGTATTTAGTGCTGCTAGACAACAAGCACCCGAAACCGTTGATTTAACCTTTGTGCTCAACCTCGTGCGTCAGTGGTAATCAATTCAATGATGTTTCATTACTGAAGATAAAACATTACATGCTTTCCCATTACTCGCATCAATCGCATGATCCTCAGCTTTATTTACGTTCTACACGCCATATAAGTCGAGTGATACTTGAAAAGGCTAGGATAAATTCAAATTGAAAATGCTCTACTTGGTGAGTGGTGTCTTCAACTGGGCCTAAGGATCGCTATGTGAGGACTTTTTTTCATGCTAATTCCAGTAACAAGCCAAGCTAGAACCTTTTTTCAAGACGAGTTAAGTGGACGGACAGGCCATAACTCAAGAAGCACGGCGTCCATGACGGTAATGTCTTAGCGAGTGCGGTATAAGAGCCCTTATCTGGGCATAAAATTGTACTGGGGAGATAAGAGCCCTTTCACTTCTTGGCTGGTCTGCGCTCTGTACACATGCGGCCTACATAGCAATCCGGAATCACGTCATCCTAAGACTCGCATCAAAATTAAAGAGGCACTAAAGACGGCCAGAATTTGTCTGTTAATCATATCGTGTAGTGAAGGCTCACGGGCTTTATGAAACGTAGTCAGTGAAACGTATAGTCATGCAGTGATTGGATGACGGAGTTTTGAAACATTTATTATTTTCAAATGTTTGACCAATGGATAACTCATACGACAGAAGCATATGTCATTTTCAGTATTTGACTTAAGTCACTGTTTTCATTCAATATTAAGTATTATTTAATTATAAATTTTCTTGAGGGTTTTATAAGGGATGTGTTTATTTTGGAATCTTTCTGTTGTTCATATCATTATCGTATTATTATTTGAATGGGGTTAAAAGACCGCCTACATTTAAAATTGTAGCCTGCAAAGCTTTTTTAGCTCCTGGGCATTCACTCGAAAGCCTTTGCTATTTTATTTGGTATACTCTTCTACTATATTGTATTGTATGCTACTTTGTTAGTATAAACAATAAACAATAAGTCTCTTTAAGGGGCGCATTTAACCAGACATGAGAGAAGCTTATTATTTATGAGTCATCCGAGAGAAAACTGGTCATGCCAACTTGGGGTTGACAGTTAACCTTTTCTATTTATTTACCATGTAATTTGACCATTGTTACGTAACTCTTCATAGCTGGTACTTCTTGGATAAAAGTCTTCTATTCAATATGAGTGAAAAATACTGTTGAAATAACGATAATAATTAAAATAATGGAAAGTTCCTGCAAGATTGAGCATTTGATCTTAAATCCCGGAAGCTCTCTTTTCTGTGCACTTTGAATTAAATTTAAAAATTCGAATGATTGGAAGTGACAAGACCATCACCTAACGCTCTTTAAAAAAATTATTCTGCAATATAATTGCTGCGTTATACGCTTAAAAACACTCACAAAAAATTGAATTATTCAAAATTGAAATAATCTTTTTTTCATTTTGTATTTCCGTTTGTTTAGCCACGTTTGTAAATTCTTTATTGAATGGGATTACTTCAAGAAAATGGCGTAATTCACTGATCATAAATGTGTGACGCTAATTAACATTGAAATTGAGATTTCTTTTTAATTCCACTAAACTCATTTGGTATTACACTTTAATCACTTACCATAATTGGCCACAACTAGTGAATATATAATATGATACACAAATTGTAATTGAAACTATTCTCGCCAGTGAAGTTGTTTCTTCACAACTTTAATTATTTCTTCAGAGTACTCATTGAAGCGGCATTGCGGTGGACTCGGCCGCGGTCAAGACGACATATTTTACTAGGCACGGAATTCCTTGCGCAGACGCATTATCGGGAAATTAGCTCGAGTTATCCGTAATTACTGAGCTTAACACCTAATTATGGGCAGAGACGAATCAAGGCCGGCCGACCAGCGGCCTTATGTTATCCACCGATAATTCTGCGTAGATAATAATTCTCACCGCTGAGTGTGAGACTCGTCGCCCGATATGTCGGCACTCGATCAGCTCTTCTTATCTCGCTTCTCTTAGGCCTCGCATAGAAACGAACCCCACAGCGGTCATATATAGAAGCTAACTTCAATATTGCGTGATGGGGAAAAAGAAAACTGCCCCGAAGTGAAAAAAGTGAAAGTTTTGAGCGCATTCTTCTTAGAGCGGTAACGAATTCTGTTTAAAAAATATATATAACAGATTTTTTACGCCTCCTGCTATTCTCAACTTGAATTTAAATATTCGCAGGGTAAACAGTTTAGATGTTGCTCTGGGCTTGAAGGCTTTCATTAAAATAATTGCAGGTTTTAGGATTAACTTCGTATTCGAGATAGATTAATCTCGGATTGACGAGATTACACATACAATACACGTGATTAACGGAGCGGGCACACATGAACATGATTGATTTTATAAAAAATATTCATTGATAAATTTATATTGCAATGCTTCTGCTGTTTAATCCTTGTCGTTCCTTTTCTCGACTTCATAACCACCAAATTCATAGAGGCGAAGCAAACGAAAACTTTGATAATTCTTTCCTATTATTGATAATAAGATTCAAGACAAATAATTCACAAAATTTTAGATATTTTGATATTACAAACTGGCCGAAAATGAAATTCACAAGACGCGACCAGGAAATTTGATCGCCAGCACGAGAATCTCGGGATGAAATTCAGAGCATTTGATATCAGACGGCAGCAGAAATGCTCCTCGAGGGCCAGCTTCACGAAACCCAATCTTGGGCCGCTGGGACCAATTAGACTGAAGAGCCCATGCCGGGTCGTATGAATCTCATCAGCACGTCGCCTTAATCCATTATTAAGTAGCAAACAATCATGATGTATTGAATCAAATATTTTGAATTAATCATAAAGGCGCAACTGCAGCGTCAAAACTTATTTGATGTAACAAAACACCGGAAATTTTGAAAAGTGATGCATATTATAGACAGGACTTCCTACAGCATCTTGAACTAATTGAACACGGGCAGTGATTGAAAATCTTTTAGAATGAAAACATATTCGTTCTGTGCTGCAACTTAGAAAATTAATATCCTTACGATGCACGTATAACAATTGTTCTACACACTTTACTGGAAGGAGACATATCCGCACACATATTAATGAGTGAGAAGAGTTGCCCGGTAAGTGAAGGGTGAGGCTTGTAAGGGTGAACCTCATATTAAGCAATCACTCACTCCCGGCCAAGATCGAGTACTGACAGCAGGAGTTATGGTGGCCGAATTAAGCCCTTAGAGAAGCGCCTTTTTCAGGAGTTGCTGGCATGGACTGGGAGAAAGTGAAGGTAATTAACGAACAAGTGCAACTGCTTGCGCTGACTGTTCTATAAATATCATAAAGTTAACTTAAACATAACGTTTTACACTGTACACGAATGCATCGCCTGTTATTGATATATATATAACTGAAACCCCGCAACCTGAACTTGCATTATTGTTTCTTGCATCAAGCTCGTAATAATCCTTACCCCGTAGCAAAGAAGATTAAAAACATTAAATGAGTAAATGAAGTAAAGAATCTCGATTTAGAGCTTGACTAAGAATAATATATGTTGTGAAAATTATTCAAATAGACAAATAATTCGGATAAATCTCGTGAAGTTATTCATGTGTGCAGACAATACTAATTGTCTCCACTTGCTATAAAATTATGAATACTCAGGACCAAATAATTAAAAACTGGCCATATTTCCTGATAAACAATTTTATTCCGCCTATGTAGTTATTTAAAGAGATGAAGTATTGGCTTGGTTTGAGTGTACAGATGAACTAAGTTCATCTGTACATTCATTCTAAGATTCATTTTTATTCATTTTTAGTTTAGTCGAACTGATGATTGAGCTGGACTCCGAAACGTTTCCAATATCGATATGGTGAATTTTCTTGGCGTTTTCTTTGCTTTTAAATTCCTTGTGAACTTGCGATATAAGCAGACTGATAATATAAGCACTTATATATGAACTAAGTTATTGTGTTTATGGCAGCCATATGGATAAGATTGTATGTGGACAACCCGCGAGTGAGGGTATAGGGCAGGCAGGCTTCTGGTGCGCGTGTAAACATGGCGCCGATGTTTACCGAGACGTTGCTGCTGCCTTCACCTCTCAATGAGCTAAACCGCATCGCCTTGTGACGCTCAACAGATGCATCCTCAACAGATATCGCAATGATGCATTAGGATATCATATAATTAATGCATACTTTTTTCACGCATGTTATCTTCTTTTTTTAAATTGAATACATAAACGTCAGGAGAAATTACTGTTTAATTTGGTTCATCTGTAGAATGCTTGGAATTAACAAATTATGACTTACAATACATTATTGATATAAAATTGTGTATGTTGGTTCCACATGATGAATAGTGAGAAGGAATAAAGTGTTTGAAGGCCTCGTCTCCAGCCCATATGTGTCATTGTTTACATTAGAGCGTCTCGCTTACGCCACACATGCTCCCTCTTGTCTGCCGAACACACTTTTTTTCAACAACTATAGCTCACTCAAGTTCACGCTGCGCGTCATGGGTATATTTAACTAAAACTAATCACTCTTCTTATCCAATTTAAAAATGTTTTTGAATCTTATCCATCCCACTTTCAGTTTGTAGCACGCGGGCTGAATGTACACGGGGAAGTTTTATAGCGCATATATAGAGTGATTCTCGGAATTGTCCTGATTTGAAAGCTCAATATAGAAAGAACTAGTAAGTACATCACTACAATATAAGTTTTAATGGAAGAAATATCATCTGAATTTTGTATCATTCAGCTATAAAGATGGCATTGGAAATATGAAGGCCTCCATTGCCATGCATTCAGTTGATCGGTTTTAGAAGTTTCGTTCAACTCGCTGAAGCATATCGTCGGGTATGTTGGCGATGGATTGGAGTATGTTGTTCTTCAAATGAGGTGGGGTCCTCGGAGAGTCATTGTAAACTATTAAATTTAAGATGACTTGCTTTAAAATGTGTTCACTTACGTTACAATCGATCTCCGATCAGGAACCCGACCTGAAGGTTGAATATGGAACCGAGAATATAGCGATAGTGGAACGGCTTTTAGGAAAATACGCCTCGACTGCAAACGCACGCTGCTCACTTGTCCAATTCAAAGTAGTTACTGACTAGATGGAAAACAAAACTTCATGACTTTGCCTCCCATATAAAATGCTTTATGCCCATCCCTACTTTGTTTAGCTGCTTAGCGCGAAATACAAAACAGGAAGTTTGGGTGAATAACAACTTTTACTAAAATTGATACAAATGATAAATGTGATTTGAAAATTACCATACTATATTGTTTTATCAGCCGTTTTTGGCAATGGACGTCTTACATGTGTGCGAAAAATAGCTTAGATGGCATGAGGACTTTTGAAATATTACATATTTGTCTGAATTATGTCATATTTGACTATTAGTGGTGGTTAAAGTTCCTGAGTACCAAGATTGGAGTAGAGAGGCGCGGGTTCGAAACCGCAACAAGCTGTGAATGTTCTGCAATGGTTCGCGGGTTCGATGTGAATGCGCGGGTTCGCTCGCAGCTCTGTGCGCCAGTTTCTGGTCAGAATCGGCAAGGAGGCCGGGGGTTAAGCACACCAGAATTGGAGCAGAGAGTTGCGAGTTCGAAACCGCAACAAGCTGTGAATGTTCTGCGATGTTAAGAATCGGCGGCAGGCCTACCGCCTAATAAACGCTGACACCGCTATTATATTATATTATTAGACTGCTGTTAATTCGAAGAATAATTTCAGGATTTTTCTAAAGTATTTTACATCAACTTGCAGTTTAATAATATGGTGGTGGAGTTGCATAAAATTGATAGTCCTTCATTTCATTATCTTTCAAAGTGATTGAATTCCGATAAGTGTATATTCTTCTTATGACACGTGGCATAATTCGTTCGACGATAAGAGTCATCACGGTTTAATGAATTTGTTGTTGAAAATCAGTTTCCCTTTTGAAACCACAATTTCTCCTCACAGTTATCTTCGGACCTTCGTTTGTTCTGAGCATCGAAGGTATACCTTGGAAGGTATAAACGATATCCCATTTGCTTTCATTGCTGATCAGAGCTCCGAGAAAACGCGAGTCTCGAAGATTATATACGATGGCATTTCGATTGGTTAACACTTGGTCTTTTAGGTCAAAGCCTGAAAGAACGTAGAAGTCATTACGCGTTTCGTTAGAGGCGTCGACACATCAAACGACCACCTCTTGTTCAGTAATAAAAATCATTGCTATCGCGCGAGAATCCATTTGGTATTTCATTAGATTCTTCGGAACGGTATCCCAGCCAATCAATGCAGACAAATTCGACACGTACAAAATTAAAAGTGCCTGTGAAACAATTAGAAGTGGCAAAACAGTCTTGATAACTTTTTAGTTGTTCGTCATATAGTCCTTTCATTTTTTCGACGGCTTTGATAATTTTTGGTGTTGGGTTTAATTTTTAGTGCTAAATAATTAATTGTAAACTTGCAGGGTATTCTTCGAAGCATGTCATTGCTATAAATTTTTATTTGCATTTAAGAGACCTCTACTTCAATAAAAAATTAATTATCAAGCTTCATTTAAAATGAGGAAGCATTCAAGTTATTCCAGAATAATGACAATATCGAATGCCCTGAAATATTTCTGGAATGGCCATAAAAGGAGTAATTTAGATTCAAACATGATCGAAACTAAAGACAAAGTCTTGCATAAAGTTTTTCGAAAAATTATGGGTGAAGAGTTGATAGTTCATAGACATATATTTTCAGAATCACTTTATTTATTAAAGTTCGCATAAATCACTCGTGCAAAACCAGAGTTTTATTTTCTGTGGAGGCTCGAGATTATAAGCTGGCTACTCATCATGATCTATAAAAGTTTCCAGGAAAGCAACTATGTTCTTCATCCCTGGAGAAATCAGTTAAGCTCGATTTAATTCTCCGCTTAGTGATTGGAAAATCTCTAATTTGCTGACTCCCTTCGTATAGTCGCGTCAAATCTAATGGCATCGCTTTGCATAAATCTTTAGGCAGCTAGTAGCCATTCCCTGAATTATTTGGAGCTCATTTCACTACTTTTTGTTTGACTGATAAGTTTAGCAGGTCCAAAACATGTTTTCACACATTCTTAAAGATTTTTTGACGAGTTATTACCCTTAAATCAGTGTAAAATATTTACTGTATTTGCTAGTATTTTGTTAGGTGAATAAATTTTGTTGTCTCATTTGAAATGGAATGATTGTAATTTGGTCTCGAAAAATTTTCATCGTTATATCAAGCCACGGTAGCAAAGACAATTTGTATATTTCTGTCGAGTTCTAGAAACATGGAGCTTCAACAATAATTGGAACAGTGCAGACGATTTACGAAGTTAGTAAAATGTTAAATTGTCATATCATATAATGAGGTCGGCAAATTTTTGCGAATTTGTTAAACTCTGCATTTATTATTGCAGATAATTCAAACAATTGTAAGCATTAATCATGTACAATAAAGAGACTCCAGAGAGAAGAGTTCATAACATCACGCGGAATATTTCGTCTCCCGAGGAGGATCACAACACGAAGTTCCATACAAGAAAGTTTCTCATTTGAACTGCATTATTTGGCGCTACATTATTATATTCTACTACATTATTTACATTATCTGTCGCTTGAACCAAATTGGTCACAGGTTGCCATTTAAACATCAGATTCAATGATAATTTTAGTGATCTGCATATTTTTGTTCTCTGATGCAGATTCAAGTCGCGCATGAGATGGCCTCAGCATCTACACTCACGAAGAGGCTCGCAAAAGTCCTCTGAGCGACTGCACATCTAAAGAGAATATTGAGGCGAGATTCGAGGTTTGCGAAGCACAAAAGGCGTCCGAAAATTCCTGGGAGTATTTCCAATAACCATTGCTCAGCAATTCCATGTACTCAATCCCAGTCTGCATACATACGGCGAAGAACTTCCAAGGCTCTCGGAAATATCGTCCGTGAAAACAGATGGCGGCGTCAATATGTTTCTGGTCTCGCCTATACGATGAACCATCGCATGCCGAGACGTCATGGGTGTTGATGATGGGTGATGGAATTTCAATTTAGGCCAGAATTAATATTATAACATCAAATTTGGTACTACACACATATGAATAAGGCCCAGATATGATCATGGAAGATTCAATGATAAAAAAAAGATTAAAATTTATTCCAATTGAAAAAATCGCCGTAAAACATTTTCTGGTGTTACTTATATCCATTATGAAGATGAGATGCGAGTAGTCTACGGATAAACAAGGAACCCACTAGAATACTTATATTTTTTGGAGCAGATACAAACATCCTAAGCAATTATAGCAGATAACTTCACGGCCGTAGAAGATTGCAATGTTAGGTTCGAACGATTAGGTGTCTTCTATGCGCGAAATACCTTTTCGTCGAACAGGTACCTTATTAGTCATTGGCTCTTTAAACCCATTACATATACTTGATGTTTCAGTTACACACACACACAAAAATATAACTCAGTACTCACTACAGTGAGTGACAGAGAGCGCATTTTTTAGGCGACGAAAAAGAAGAGGTCACCGACTGACGGACGGACAGACAGACGGACAGACAGACGGACGGACATGACGAGCACAATAGCGCCTTTTTCCATAAATGAGAAAATGCGCTAAAAACAACTATTTTTTATGCAATTCATCGGACAATGACCCTGTCCAGAAGCCTATGATGCTTGAGGAATAACGTAAAGACGAGGAATCGGGCGGCATTGGTCGGCTCTAAATCGATGGCTTCTCACAATCTTCAGTGGGAAAAATCGGAAGCTCGAATGAGAAGGCAATGAAGCGAGCATTTTTGGACAGTACCGAATTCAAAGAGACGGAACGGGCCCATAAAATGGTCGACGATGAAAAACACGGTCATATTTATGATAACAAAAGATAAATATTGCTGGGGTGCCCACATTAGCTCGACAAGACATGTGTAATTTCTGAAACCTGCAGTAACTTGAGTAAATTTTTACATGTAAGCGAACAAACTAGAATGAAAAGGATGTATTTTAATTTAGAATAAATTTGATAAGATACTCACGGCAATATATAGGATGAAATTTGAATTCAATACAAATACCGTCGAGCTTCACCCATCACTGGAAAAGGTTAAGAATTACAGCAAACAATAACGAAAATTTGTACATCCAATTATTCGGATCATAGAAAAAGATAGCAAGTCTTATTCTTATTGAATAAAAACGTTATTTTGATTAATTTCAGAGAATGATCACAGACATAGAATACGCAGAATAATAAAGACCTGAATAACGCAATTTATTTGAATTATTCAAATCCATTATTATATTTGCTGCATGACATTTTCAAATGTTTACTCATTTATTCTTGATTTATCCGGCTATTTTGGTGCTATTTACTGTCTTATATGAGCGCTAGCTAGACAATTCAGGTTCAAGAATAGAGCGCCCTCATCTTCGTTCAAATCAGAGCTCGTTACGGAGCATGTCCTCGGTCCAGCCTCTCAGAGGGTTCACTTAAGAAAAGAATGCGGGCTAATGAGGAGCCAAGTCCTCCATCCAAGCAGGACAATTATTATTATTACGTTGCCAAGGGTGCGGGGAATTTCTTAGATGTGCGACTTTGGTTTAGATCAAACAGTGCCAGGAGAAATTGAGGTTTAAAGAATGAAACAAATGTTTGTCTCAGTATAATAAGGAGAATCGTTCTAACCAACTGTCCCACAAAATAAGATAGATTTTATAGTGTCTTGGCTTATTTTCGTATAGCACTAAAGAAAAACCTACTTTTTTATTACAAGGAAAACATAAAAAATTAGAAGACGTTAATTTTCAAAGAATCACATTCTTTGACACTTTAACTCACTAAACGAACGTTCACACGCATGGTGATCTTTCTTCCGCGTACGTAACACTCGGTGTCATTTATCCAGTTCATTCTTAAACGTTTGCTTATTTAACATTTTTATTAGAATATTTAATTTGTTCCCCATTACTTAATTTTTTCCAAGATGATGTGGCACATTTTTGAAGTAGGCCTCAACGATTATAAAACCAAACTTGTATTTATAAGTCATTAGAGCAGAAATTTTCTCATGTATCAGACAACAGTCTTAAGGAAATAAAACCATGTTTTTTAAGTTTATACTTTAGGTCTAATTGAACATTGAAGTTTGCACTAAAGTTATTTATTATTCGTTAGATAGAAAAAAATTGAATCGACCAAGATCTCGAAAATGATTATTTGAATTGGAATTGCTCAATTTGGGCAAATTTTTGAGCTTTGAATAGCCTAGGAATGAGTTAGCTTCAAATTAGGATGGCAGCATTTCTACCTAGATTTCATAAAAATAATACAACCTTCAGCACAAAAGATTAATTATTAACCTTCTAGATGATTTAACCTTCTAGATGATTTTTCAAAATGAGGAAGAAAATCATTTATTCAAGCATGGAAGCGTGGATTACTTTATGAAAAACTCCTCGGTGGGAACACGTGGCCTTATTGAAACCTTCACTTCATGCTCACATATATTTTAAATAATTCTCTCGCTGATTTTTATTTCGGTAGCTAGAGGACGTGAATGAGAATCCGTCTCTGGAGAGCGCGCTGAGGAGTCAGGGAGTCGCGCCGTACAAAAGTGCGAGCTGCGGTCGATGCTTCAAGGGTCCAGCTCAAAATTATTGATTGCGAGCTCGGTGAAAAGAGGGGATGTTGAATTATTCCCTCACATTGAGCGAAGAAAAGCTGACTTGGAGATTAAACTTGATGCTCACGGAGCAGCACGCTGAGTGAGTTAGATGAAGGAAAAGGCAAATTCTTTGATCAATAATTTAGAAAATATTCCGCGCTCAGCCGCTCAGGAAACTTTCAATTTTTTTTGTGATGTACGTGATTTTGAGATGAATACCAAATTCCATATCTGTTTGTGTTTGGTGATGTCTGGGATAAACCTCTGCTCAGAACGGAATTGATATTGGTAATTGAAATTAAGTTTATTACGTTTTTTAGCGCTATCATTTACAGAGGCGAGCTTAAATGCTGATACTTAGCAATAGGTTTGACGGCTTACTGACACTACCAAGTTCGGATTGAAACTTATGGAACAGAGGATTGCAATTAGGATAACAAAGTGTTTATTATAAATGGCTTTCCGTAATTCTTGCTTATTTTTAGCTTCAAACTAGCTTAAAACTCTACAAATTATGCTCAGTGTCAAATAAAATGAGTCGCAAAATAATAAGTTGGCGAACTAAGGGTAGAAGCGAATTCCACAAAACCTTCACTAACACTGAGGGTGCAAACTCAAGAGTCTGAGATTAACGATACCAAACTCAATCTAGATCCCCCCAAAACTTCTGGGGGCTAGAGGAACAGTTCAACAATCCGTCAAGAAGCAATAGAGAGAAAAATTTAGCAGACTAAGACAATCGCAGAGGAGAAGTTTTGATGCCGAAAATATCAAGATCAAAAGACGAAAGTTCGATGGAGTTTGAGGAAGATCCGTGCAGCTGGCCATAAAAAAAGCTAGAGTTGCTAAATCGAGCAGCATTACTCGAGACTTTGCTCAGTGCAAACAAAGAGTGTGGATCAGGGAGACGACATGGATCTGCAAGGTTTATACAGTAGAACACGTCTCGCTCAGTTAAGCTCCGTGATTGTGATGAAAATGTCTGGATAATTGAGGTGTAGTCTTTATATTACAACTGCCAGTCAGATCACTAGCTCGTAATAATGAAGCGTTTTAAAAGCTCTGTGCTTACATAGATCCATTATATACACGAAGAAATGTTTTATTATCTACCTAATAAATGGAAGCATTATATAGAAAAAATGTAAGTTTGAATACGTGGTCAAGCTGTTGTGATCTGATTGACTTCATTTCATTACAACTTTAAATATTTTTCAGTGGAAAAGTTTGTATTGAGAAAATGAGCAGAAATGTTTGTCGGTTGGACAACGGAATACTCCGGTTAAAAACGCGTCCATAGTTGTTTTTCAGTTACTATTTTCAAATTTCCTTCAGATATCAATATTGGAGTCAACAAATCTTTTGGGAGCTGCCACTCAGCACTGAAACTGTGACATTGATTGAATCATCTACGCACTGATTGACAGTCGAACAAAACATTCCTATTGAATGCTTCGGCTTCACAGTTTTGCATGACACGGCGGTTACTAAATGCTTTAGACATGCGTGCGGTTATCTCTTGAAATCTAATGACACGCTCAAGTGCCTCTCACATTGAGAGACGAGCTCCACGTTCGATCGCTTTCCATCATCTCCGGAATGCCTAGCGCGAACAACACCAAAGTGAACGATACAGGAACAACGAGTTTCTTTAGCCCTCGCCAGAAGCACCTGTCTATCCTTTCAATAGTTAACGATAAGCACAATCGCTCGAGAGGACTTCACGGACCCTTATCACGTCAGATCGCCACGGTTGAAGAAGTTTTGAGCGACAGAAATGATAAGGTTTGTCATAATATCCTGCATGCGAATTAACCTTCTACTCTTCTACTCGATAAATTACTTCATAATAAGCGTGAATGGCGGTAACGCCGAAAGACTGAGCCACATATACTTTTGCACGATTAAAGCGTACGTGCAACTGATTTTATTCCAAACATTTTTGTGTATGTGTGTGTAGAAATTGTTCTTGCAACGCGATTTCCTGTTTTTCTTTAAAAAATATCTCAGAAACAGTGTTTTATTTTTGTTTTGGAAGTGAATACCCTGGAATCATTATTTTAAGCCCCCACATTACGTAATTGTATTTTCAATTACAGATTTTATTTTGATTTGGAAACAATTTTTTCGTATTTACCCTTCATTAATAGATTACAACATTGCATATGA
This sequence comes from Hyalella azteca, assembly GCF_000764305.2. Taxonomy (NCBI): domain Eukaryota; kingdom Metazoa; phylum Arthropoda; class Malacostraca; order Amphipoda; family Hyalellidae; genus Hyalella; species Hyalella azteca. The sequence goes on from NW_025947728.1 coordinate 299,726, forward strand.
GTCCTCATGCATTATGCATGGGTCACTCAAGTGTCATGAAGCTAAATTTTTTTCGGAAGTAAATAATACTCCTCCTTTAAAATTTTCGAGAAAATGTCGAGAAATGCGACATTTCATGCGAAATCATGTTTCAAATTGTGCGCACTAATTGACAGTGGAGGTGTGGAATGTATTATTTATGACATGCGACGTAATTTCCTGAATTCGCACGTTCTCCTCCATAGACATTTTTACTTTTCACAAATCATAATCATATATAAGTTTTCCCGGAATTGTAAATCCTTGAACTGTTTTCCTGTAATTTAAGAGTCATTTATTAATAATTTTTCCAGAATTTGTATTCAATTTAAGCGTTTGACTGCGCATTTTTTTCCATTTCTCGTATGAAATCAAGTGCGTTCAACGCACAAGTGTTTCCCGAATACAATGGCATGTGGCCTCAACTTTTTACGTAATTCTTCCATGGTTAAGGCAGGGCCACACACCTGAAGTTCCTATCTTAAATTCTTGCTTAAGAGCAAACTTTAGTTGCATCGAAACATACAAATTAAATGAATTACTCTAGGCTGCCTCCTTTCTCTGCCGGTCGGCGAGTTGTCGACATTGCGCAGTTGTTTAGGGCAGTTGCAGCGGCGACCTGCTTGAGCAAATAGGAGCTCTGCTGCCTTTAGCAAACCAACAGTTGCGACCAACAGAAGGTTTAGACCAACAGAAGGTCCTACTCAAAATGGAAGAAACAAACAAGCTCGACTTACTGACTAAATAGACCGGACGAGTTAACCTGATGACATACCTCCCTCATTCACCTCGTTCCCACCCAGCCCCCGTCTTGGTGCTTCACAGTCCAGGTGAATAACATTTGCTACTAAATGCAACGTCTATCATACATGGAATACAGATTAAATTGACCTTCTGCAATTTAGGGTTTTTTTGGTAAAATATTTAATATTCGAAGTAGATTGTTTTTAAGTATTTTTCCGCCATATGTGATATCGCAACGTTTTAATAAGTAAAGCGAAGATAAACATTGTTTATTTTGACGACTTAATTTTTCAACACCAATCAAAACTGTTCCTTTGAATTTGATTTCCAAAGTGGTATCATAACATCACGATCATCATTCTACTCGTAACATAATTGTTGAGAACATCATTGAGCATCACTCGTGGCATATTAAAAACTAAAAGATAGGGAAATAGTTGTAGCAGGAATATGCTTTAAGTTTATTTTACAAAACTATATGTATATACATTGGTAATACCGCGACAATTATTAGTTGACGTTTTCAATTAGTTATTTAAGGTAGAAGAACCTTTCCTGGCTGGACCTAACCTTAGTAAAATTGTAAAAAAGTGTCTAAAAATCATTTTTTCACACCTCTAACCCTAATTCTAACCCTAACCTAACGAGATTTTTGTTAATTAACATGTCGTATAATAGCGTTAATTTTTTTTGTGTCGCACTATTAGCAAATACTAATCATAGGTAGATTCTGCGACATTGGCACATTGCGAGACAGTAATTATGCGACATTTTGTCGCACAATATGCCAAAAATGTCTCGCTATTGTCGAAGGTATGAGTAACGTTTTAGATAGAACAATTCCATATTAAGCGGAGTATGGATTTGATAATTTCTCTTTATGATCGTCGATCATGTGAACTATTTTGGTTCCGAGAATTGTTAATAAAACTGCAATGATCATATTATAAACTTAGAATAATTTACGAATGCTTTTATTAAATAACAAATGACTCTTTATGAGTAAAGCACAACAGTTCGCTGTTTAATCGGCATGACTGAATGGAGTGACAAGGACTTTCATTGTTGGTTCGTATCGTAGCCGTTATCGAGGTGAGTACTACTTCAGCCCATGAATGAACTTACGATATCGTGACCGCTGATAAGCGCTCGTCTCACAAACATTTTACTCGTTTACTCGTAACGTTCTCGACGGCCCAGATGCTTCACAACTAGAGCATGCGGGCGTGAGAAAAATTCAGAATAATCGTGAACAAGGATAGTCCATCTTCATGAATAAAAATATTATAAACCATCAAATACTTCATCCGAACAGAATCCAACTTATGAATTTTAACAGAATCTCTGGTGCGTGACTGAACACTTGATTTTTACGGCACGTGCGAATCATGCAGGCACATGCAGCTGCAGATCCAGGGAACCTTACAGATTTAATTAAGCACTGCCTGCCACTGCGTCTCAAAGGTATCTCACATTGAAAATTACGTTCAAGGGAAAAATGACTAAAAATCTCTCACTATCTTTGGCTAATAACCGCTATTCGAATGTCTCTGATGCTTACCACATAGCATATTACCAATTTTCAAAGTTCTCGACGTGATCACGGTCGTGCATGTAGTACAGGCTGCCTCATGGGAGAGGCACCGCTCTTGAGTGACCTGAGACTACCGCGTCCGAAACACATACTAAGAATACAATGCCGGTCTGGGTCACCATTAATTTTTTTCTGCCTTTATTTCGACGCTGACATTTTACAGCATTACATGCTGGATTTTTTTTCACTTTCCATAGAGTTTCTCCCATTGGCTGATCACGCTGCCCTCAGATGAGACATGTTCACTGGATGATAATGCCAAGGCTGCAAGCAGTTTTTGACTGCGTTCAACCAAAGTCGATATTCTACTCCTCCCCAGTTAAAGAATCTTTCACGCACCATGCGATCTGAAAAAAATTTTTGTTTTCCATGAGGTGAAGAATCTTTTTCGCCATAACATTGACCTCTGTTGATGATTTGCATCAGAGTCTTTCTAGCAACATAGAATTAAAGTCTTTCGAGGGCTAAAACATCGACCCTGGCTCATACAGTGGAAGATGCGAGCGGAGCGACACAATGTCGCGCAGTTCCGCATAACGCGGTCACAATGGCGTCGTGAAGATGACTCTGGCATCGCTTTCACTCATGACGTGTTCAAGGCCAGCCTCGTCACGGTTACGCATGCGTGGTCACGACTGCATCAAGCCCTGCGAATATCGGGCCCGAATTTACGAATTTCTTGCGTCAGATCAAGAAATATGATGAGCCCATTGCTTGATCCTGAGATCATTTTACATCTTGCCTACGTGACCAGACGATGTGCTAGTATTATATCTTTCAAGTTCCTGCACATGAGGTCATAACCTAGAAAATATAGTTTTAATTTATTTGTAATTCGCAATAGATTATTGTTTAAACTCCGTTCACATTGACCAACGAATTTTTTTGCTGATTTTCATCTTTAGACAATATGACCTCATTCTCTTTCCAAGGAAGAAATTTCTAACCTATTAATTAACTATTTAGACACAAACTTTTTAGCAAAATATATGATACAGAAAATATTGCAATGAGAACGCCCAGGTATTGTAGAGCGGCTGAGGAGGTGAGTCAGATATCGTGCATCACATCCCACGCTGTCATGAGCACAAAACTCAAAGCTGCTCTAATGAGCCTTGCCCACACACCGACAATTCCAGCCTGCCGGCCACACCACGCACTATTCTGCCCAGCCTTCGTTATAGGCAAGATCGAGCTGGAAACCAACCAAGTCTCACAGTCATACATTGAGCTCACGTGCTTGCTAGTCTTGGACACAGAGAACATTTCTATTTCAAATAGCAAGATAATGTAAAGATTACATTAATCTTTCATGGTATTCAATTTGAGCGTGTTGAATAAAATAGCGGTATAGATATGAACGATTCGCAAGGATTTGAATTTCTCTTTATTCGTAAAATCTGACCAAGAAAGAATTGGCGACGATTTCGTATCTGTTAAGTGATAATTTTTTTTTGTATGGAAAAAAATGTTTTCAGTAGTCGACAAAAAATACTTTCGCCAAGATCTTACCTCTTCACCCTGCTTTCTTCTGAATGTATAAATATCTTTTAATGTAATATATCCAGTGTTGATTTACTCCCGCCGTATTACGTAGAACATTCAAGTGAGTAGATGACGACCGTCACGGTTGACTTGATGTCAGCTATATTCGAGTTTCTAACTTGTGAATGATTACATTAGTGAAATTGCGACAGAGATAATAATTGAGCGATGGTTTAAACGGCATTGACGATTTCTTGCCATGACGAAGAAATAAAAATTTTTTCTTAGGATTTTGTTGTTTTTGAGGCAAAGTTTCTTAAAAGGAACGAAAGAGAAGAGAAGTAAGGGGATTTCGTTAGCCCGATCCCTACGGCTCATTTTCCTCCCATAGACGGCAATGAGCGAGATTGCTCGTAGAAAAAGCCCTCGTCTCGGCCAGAGAAAAACGTTCATCGCTATTTCTCCGTCCAAAATGAAACGAGAGAACCTAGGTTTGGCGTGAGTATTTTTCAGTTGGTGGCGCTCAGCGATGAGGTATGTGATTGTTATTGGACGCCAAATGGAATCGTTCATGAAGACGGCAAAACATGTGAGCTCTCCGACGCTTGTTTTCTTCCTGTCATTTATTTATTTATATATTATTTTTGAGTCCCAAAAAATGTATTGCGGCTCTCTTAAAACTGCAGTGTAACCCAAAACTCGGGCATTCTATTCCTGTTTGGCTTTGAACTGAAACTCGAAAGTTGACGACCAAAGACGAAATTTTAAAAAATATTGTGCTGGGATGGAACATGGAGAATTTTCTAACGTTGATAATTCGTTACAGGTGTAGAGTAACGAGTTAACAAATTATTCAATTTATTTTCTAATCAAAATCTTATATATATACTGTAATAGCTAAGAATAATATATAAATGTAATAAAACTGAATAAATATAAAAATTTCATTCACTCACCTGAAGAAAAATTTTCTCTAAAATGTAGGAGTATATTTATTCTCGAAAGATTATTTGAATACAAATCGGGAGCAGAACTTGTCTGTCTCTTAAATCCAAGAAAGGATACACGGCCTCGATGTTCTGTCATTGTAAATCCCCACTAGCATGCGGAACACAATGACATATTCACTTGGAAATATAATTTACGTAGTATTACATATTATAAATGGCAATTTTATGACTGAACCTTGATGAAATTTATTAATTTATAGTTTTTATGTCAGTCTACCCATCATGAGCATGCGAACACCGAAGAGAGGTGTTCGGTGGAACGCGAGCAGCGTTCAGCGCAGAAATCTTATCCTGGCGGTAAACAAGTCTTATACAAACAAGCTCGCTGTAAACACGCCGTGCTAATGAGGAACTTCTTCGTCGAAGGCTCCATAGTTAGTGGCCAGTGCCCCTCCATGTACTCCGGGGTACAATATATGGTATATTTATTATATTTATGGAGTGATAATTGGAGTGATTAATTTATTTTATATTTATGGAGTGAATTTAAAGGGGCTGGATCTATATTTGATCAAATTATGAATGACTTTGAATTTATTTCAATTAGCGAAAATACATTGCTTCGTAGTTGAGGTCATCAGTTATTTTCTAATTAAGGAGACGAGCAGTAGTCCATTCAATATCTTACAAAGATAATTAGAAAATTTTCCGTTTTAGAAATCCGCTTCAAGACTGCAGTGTAAATGGCTAGGTCGAAGCATCTCCAAGGCATTAATAAATTAGTTAGCTTAATTGCAATGTAAAAAAATTATGGCATTGCACCAATTTTATATATTGACTAAAAAAGTTTAGGGAGAATCAATTATCAATGTAATGCTTTCATTTAAGCCATGGGGTAGTAAATAATTGAAACTCTCATATCTTAAATTTTAAATTTTAGTAAAAATTATGAATATTATAGTTGACGAATAAAATCAGGGGTTAAAGAAAAGAGATTATGATTACTTTGTGCATTAAAGTAAGTGAGTGACAATATATTCTAAATATTATGAGTAAATATGAGTATCAGTCAATCAGAAGCTTACCTGTGTACGTGGTCAGCACTTATGGCCGTGATAGAAGTTGAGTCGAAATTGCGCTCGCTGAGTTTAGATGGGTTCTTCGTGATGGCTCCGGTGTGAGCCTGTACAAACCCTCCTCTGAAGTGATCATCCGACGGTAAGCAAACTCCGTTCTGAAATGTTCTATGATTTCCGGCTGCACTTTGCCGCATCTGGGACGCAGGATAAATTAAAAAACGAGTGGCCAACTTGAGGTCATGAAAAGAAGTGCGTGTGGATTGTGTTGCATTGATCTCAACTTGGTTAACGATCTTTGAAGGAGCGATAAATGAATACGACGGTTTTTGGTCACCAAAACTGACCGGATGCTGATGGAAATCCGTGCAAAAGCTTTCTGGTACACTTGGATCTATGCTTTTCCACCCAAAGTTACTGGAAGGGGAGTGAACATGAAAGGTTTGCAAAGAGAAGGGAATTCCTTGATCGTAATGATCAATCACATATCCTTGGGCACTTTTCACGTTTCTTTGACTTTCAACTTCCGTTCGGTTACGTTGTCCATACTCTGCCAGAGCGGATGAGCTGCGGACCATCTTCGGGAGCTCCATGATGGGACCCCTCAGGTCCATGATGGTCCATGATGGGACACCCACCTTCGGGAGCTCCATGATGGTTCGACCCGACCCTTTAGAGCCGTCACGTCCCCCGGACATCGTCTCTGTTGACCGTATTTAAATCAGTGATTATTTACTTGGCGAAAGATAGTTGAAATTTCAAAGACATAGAAAATTCATCGAAGTTTAAAAAGATGGAACATTCTGCCGAGACAATGCTGAATATGGTTTGCAAGAATTTGCGAGGAATTTTTTGTTATGTGAAAGCCATTGTGAAATCCGAAAAGGAAACGAAATAGCGAGGGAAAATGTTCCTATTAGTTTTTGAACGACATTGACTAAACGTTGTCAGTTGACAGAAAATGTTATTTGATGCTTGTTAGAGCAAGAAACATTACTGATAACAATCGCTGGTAGCTTAGCACGAGACTTGTTCGTTGTTGATCTGACAATAAAAAAGTCCTAGTATTTCAAAAATCCCAGTACTTCAATCATTCGATATTTCTCCTGAGGTTATTTATTCAAAGCACAACTGGTTTTCATGAGCCGATCTACTGCTGAGACAACAGTCTTGGGCAGGCAACCGAAGAGTTATCCAATTGTTCTGAACTTCTCTAAGGGGAAAATAGGCTAAACGGATTAGTGATTAGTCCGTAATAACTTTGGCTCCTATCAAACCCAAATTGTTATGGTCATGAATATTATATAATGTATCACACAACCTGCCTATATCGGGTAAACAGCGTTCATTGATTAGAATAATTTATTTATTTTGATAATTGGAGGGGACAGTGCAAACACGAATAAATTATGTGCAACTAAGATTCCACCTGTTAAAATAAAAAAATCTGTTTACTAATATAAAAATTAAAAGGAGTTTTAACCGCGCAAATAATAAAAATAATTAAGTTAACATGAATTAATGTACAGAAGATCTACAATTATTATCTCACGCTAGACCAATTTGCCCTTGAGCTCGGAAGCTTCCCAAACTACTTTCCTAATTTCCGTAATTGTTTATTGGCTCATTATGCTCTTAAATAATCATTATCATGGAGTGCATTGCAGTTCTAAGTAGTTTTTCAAACGGGCTCGTAGCCTAACTTCCAGCTAACCACACGCATGATCATAACGAGGTACTTTAGCCCTTTATTATGTATTAAATTTAACTGTAGACAATATTCTTCGCTAATACAGTTATTCTGTCGTATTGCTGGCATGTGGATATTAAGGAAACGGATCAGTGGACTCGGAGTTTCTACCTATAAGCGTGGGAAGCCCAGGACCATAATTGACTTTAGGAACTACAAGTTGCCTTCTGCTTTCGGTAGCCGCGGTTCCCGCGAGTGACGTTCCCTGTATCGTAAATTCGTGCTCGAGCAGCGCCGTAAACTGTGCTTTGCATACGACATTTCTTAAGCTGTCAGCTGCGTGAGGCCAGCAGTGGTATAATTTTTTCCTGAACTATACAAATTTTATGAATTGATTAATTGTTATCGTCGTATCCAGTGAGAAATATAATAGTAAAAGGTTCATGGAATAGGTAAATACCACAACCGGAATAATAAATTATAGCTTTTTGCTTGATTTTGGCAACTAATTTTTGTTTAATGTAAACTGAACAATATTTTAAATGAAGGAGAAGAAGGGTAAATTGGTATTAGACGAAACTAGATCGTTCCTCCGTCTGAAATTTCTTATCCGAGAATAGTCTTACTGGGAAAAAATATTTTTCTAAATGCACACGATATCGCCACATTACACAAGCAAATTCTTTTATAGACGACCTTCAAGGCCGGGTCAATTTTCGTTAGGCAATCTCCATAGCTTCAGTAAACCTTTGACTATCAGTTGCCTTCGACAGTTACCTCTCAGATTCTTTTTTTTTCTCGCGAATTTTTTATTTTCCTGACGTTTAAGGTCAACGCCATCAACCTTCAGAGAGAAAAAAAAAACACGGGGCTAAACGTGATTGAAAATGAAAGTGCAGAGCCAAAGGTATAGAGTTTCAGTGTCTACACAACGGGTTTGGAGATCATGCTAAATCCCGCGATGGTTGGCAGTAGGATTAGAGGCAGCACGCTGAGTCGGGGATTTAATTTCAAGTCCAACAGCACCTGTTTGGTTTCTGGCATCGCAATCCTGATACAACTCATTGTTCCTGTCTCTGTCGCTGCTCTCTGAACTCGACGAGAGCATTATTTTCTCTTGGTATATTTATTTATTGGAAGTTAGACCAGGTGAGAATTTCTCAAAATTTTACTCTAATTAAGACAAATAAATTCAAGTGCCATACATTAATATTTTAATATAATTTTAAATTGTAATCTCGAAGCCTTCTACAGTTAACTGTAAGTTCCAGCAATGAGAGCATGTGAAAAAATTGGAAAACCATTAAAATTTCCTTCACAATTTTGTTCCAAAATATGTGAGGTTGTCTGAACTCGTGGAGGTGGAAGTCAGTCTCGATGAAACTCTTTCCCGTGCTCATCAGAGTTCGGCTTTTGTTGCCGTGCGATTTATGAGGAGCAGGAATTCCTGTCCTTAGCGCCTTATCTGATGGCGGATAGTACAGTAATCTCTGTAAAATTGGGAAAGAGTATCCTGTAATTTCATTCGTATCTGGTTGAGATTTTTCGACAGATTTTTTTCCAGCGTAGGGATAAAAGTCACAGTCTAATGATTTCTTTCGATCGGGCGTCCAATCGAGGATTTGAAAAGAGAATGGAATAACGTAATTCACCAGAAATGTAAAATAACACAATTCATTTAATGCACGGAAGATATTCAATCTAATTAGAAGTGCACGATAAAAGTTACCAAACATGTCTCATAAAATCAATTTCCAGACCAATCTAACGTAATTGTATATGTTTTTTCTGAGTCCCATCAGTGGAAATCATAACATTCAAATTATTATTATCCGATACTAAAAATTCACATAATAAACAATCATTGGCCGTGTTGCGTGTAGATAAGTGATCGTTTGATTTGGTTATTGAAGGCAAAGCAACACCACGCATACACATTGCAACGAGTAATGATTGAAATCACGTTTGACACTTCCGGTAATCAGCCGTGTTGATTGTACCACGCCAAGAAATTCATTCTCTAACTTTACCATTTCATTATTATCCTTGCATAGCTGCTCATATCCTGCACATATATTGCAGACACAGCGTTTGATCGGGAAGTTCGAGACGATGGCATCAAAGCGTTCCATCACACGTGTGTGTAATACAGAATCAGATTACTATTATTGTCTCTGAACATCAGACGTTCCGCAAGCCCTGCAAGTGATCCAAACAATTTTAAAATTAATGTACGTTTTTACTGACTTAAATCTATGCTAAATGGCTATAATCAGTCATTTCGATGTAATCATATTTATTTAGATAAGGGCTTCTGAGAAATTGAATCACACGGTTGACTGGTAAAATTACCTTGGGGAAATGGCTTGACTCGCTAAATGCGGCATTTCCATGGTCATGTGATACCACAGTATATTAATTATTGATCCTTTTATTTTATTGATACCCTTATTTGACTTTAGAAGATCAATAAATATTTGACTTTAGAAGCATCAGAATTTACGTTAGTTAATTTACGAATTTATTGATGAATTTACGTTAGTTATTGATGATCGTGCCATAAAAATATGTTCGCAAATGCTCACGGTAAAACTTTTCAGGATATTTTAAATAGCACCTATACAGTACCTATTTGAATATTGTTGAGATGTCTGACTTGTTTGGCTCAACTCATTCTCCTGGTCATTAGTTTCAATGATTATTAATATCAAGATAATGAATCATTCCTTAAAGTCTTCTCGAGTCTGAATATTAATGGATATCTCTACCATAATTGACTGATAGCCTTATGTATTGTTGTGAAGTTGTTTGCATAGTAAACCACTGAACAAATGACGAACTGGAGCTTTGTGATGTTCTTCAGAAGTCACAGGTGGTAGACAACCGCAAAACTCTCATGGCTTTCAAAACCGGAAACCGTGACTCATAATTGCATTGCATGTCAGTGCTAAGCAAATGTTTCCCTACCTTGTACTTGTAAAGCTTCAGGTAAATAATTCTGCATTTTTTAAATTTTGCTAGCTATTCGTCAGCATGTTCTGTTATTACTTTGTATTAGGAGAGGATTTACATTTTAATTGTAAAATTAATAAATCATTAAAAATTTAATAAATCATTATTTTATGCCAGAGATACAAGAATCTTCTTTTTAAAGGCCTTAAATAGCAATATGAATGTTATTTATCCTGCAAATTCATCCATTTTGAAATATTCATCAAGAAAAAGAAAAAAATGCCGACAAGCATGCAAATTAAATCGATAGGTACAAAACAAGATGATTCCGAGAAGGTTCACTAAATTAGGATGTTGGAGCACTTCTATGGCATAACATCGCAGTCTGTTGATCATCAGACCGTATAGCGTGTGAGAAAGATTTAGTGCGTAAGAGACGAGATGAAATCGGTGACTGAGTTAACATTCTCACGGTAAAATTCCGAGTGTGTGAAACCTTCACGATCCAACTCAATATATAAAAAATAGAAAATCATGTATCCCTTGTTATTCTGTTGTGACTGTTGACCCTATATACTAAGCTAAACTAAAAAGCAGGCACAGGGATTCGAAAAAGCTTTGTTATGACAAGGAGTCGTCAGTGTCCAATGTTTGTAACCTCATGAGACTCGTTATCGTGGCCTTCATAAAGAAAAAAGACAATTAGCGCAAGCTGGATTGGATTCCAACATTATTGATCGATCAAAATAGAATGCCTTCTTGTTGTCGGGAGGGTTTTTAAGGACAAGAAACCTGACTTCGCGGGTTTGATTCACATAAAATTCTTATAAGCTGCGCCCCATATGGAAAGCAAGAAAGCATTGGTAACAAAGCGACAGCGACGCTGCATAGCTCGTAAGTCCTTTCGACGAAGGAACTCACCGGATGCTAATACCTGCAAATATTTTAGTCACTCACTGTATTTGGGGTTTGACAAGTCTTGAATGTGCGAGTAACGTGCACTTTCATTGAAACTATATATAATTATTGAACACGTAGTGCCGATCGATGTAGGTAGAAAACGCTTAGAAAAATCTCAATAAAGTAATGTGAGTATGAAATTATTGACCTGAAAAGTCTTAATGTTTTCGCGTAAGATCCGAAGATAAAAAACCAGTCATGCTAAATTTTACCATAGAGCAAAGATTGAATCGAATTTTACATTGGATAAAAAATTTTTAAATGGAATTGTCGATCTCTGGCAAGACTTCGCTGAGAATTCACAAAAAAATAGTGAAGGCACGAACTGTTCAAATAAAACTATTGTTCATCAGATGGTTGAATTCACCGTTCGAACAGCATGCATGACACGCATGGTAAATCTAACGCGGCATCCTCGCATCCAAGCACGCACCCAGTTGCTGCTTGTATGATGCCTTTATTTCAAAATAATAAAATAAATAAAATTAAAATTTCTGCTTGGTTCAATCTGATGTTCTAGAGCTGGTCAGTAGAAATGGATTTACGTCTAAGTAACAAACCTGCCAGGATGACGACTTGCATTGTGATATCGATGAACAATTATTTCATTTTAGGAATATAACTTGACTTTTAAAGACATAAATATTATATTTTCATAAGTTTAGATCTTTTTACATCTGAATGCAAGCTAGAGGTGACATAGTTTACATTTTATTCTATTGAAAAAAAAAACGAAAAATGCCGGCAAGCTCGTCGTCAAGGATAGTCCACTGTAAAATGAGGCTCAGGGCAGAAAGAATGAGTCTGGTGTAGCACATCAATTGTCTAATAAATATTTCCGTGTTTATAGCAACAAATTTGTCAACGATTAATATAGGTTCAGCGAGCAATGTATCTGGTGCGCCTACTTTTCACTTATGCCTTCTATAAACTACGTTCAAAATCAGATCAGAAATCAGGCCGCAGAAATTCCAGCCAGAATTCTGCGACGGGTATAAGAGGCCGATATCTGAGACGATTGTTTCGGTGATACGAGCCATCCATCTTGCCTGCGCCGTCATTCGGTGCAGAGTTCGGCTACAGAAAAACACATTTGCATTTATACTGCAGATGTTGTGGCGGCTGCGCCTTCACCCTCGACTTGGCTCATGCAAGCGCACACTTAAAGAAATAAGTGGGGTTCTGTAACAATATCGATACACATTTTGATCGTGTGTAGGTCATTCTGATCCTATTTATCTCGACTAAGGGCGTCTCAGAGCAACGTCTGCTCTATGCAGTTACTGTGGGAAAGAAAGTGAACGAGTTTAGTCAGTGATTCCGGGGAGCACCTCTCAACGAAGCATTGGACTGCTGCTCGCAATGATGCGCTCGCTGGGCAACATACTTGTAAATGATGCCGCTCTTACATAGTCAGGATAGTGTGAATAATCGTCGTGTTGCTGCGCACGGGCTGTATATGCAAATTTGAGTTCAGACAAACGCAGTTTCGACGTGAGTCTAGAATTATTGCGTTTGTATTTGATGTCTTGCGGCGTGAAATGATTTACCATATTTAGTATCTTTGGTGCATTCTCTTGTGTTGAGTAAATCCCCCCTTCCCCAAAAAACGAAAAAGTATGTTTGAGGTTTTGAGTGTAGATTAATATTTTAGGTCTTAGCCGAGAATTTTTTGCTGAAATCACATTTGCTCTAAACCAGGGACACTTAATTATAATGAACTTGATTGCGCAGTACTCTGTTGATATTCCCAATTATAGTTTTTCGTATGTTACCTCATTTTTTTCGTATGTTACCTCATAAGAAAAAGTTCATAAAATGATGTATGCTGATGAGGCGGTTATTTTATTCATTAATATGAATAAAATGATTATTTATTTTTGTTTAATAAATAATTCCCATTTACATAACCTTTATAAATAATACAATAAACACGAAAATCCTCCGTAGTTATATTAACGTTTAGTAAATAATTATTTATGATTACCTTACCAGAATTTCAGGGCAGTTTTTAACTTTTATTGTGACCGAAAGACAGGGTAATTAGGTCCTAAGTTATTGAGTGTTGCCATTGGTACAGTCAACAACCGTACACACTCAGTAAGATGAGTAGGTGATATTGTCCAAATAGAGACAAACTATCTGTACGTGGCACTAATACGCTTTTCTACTGAGCCAAGCAGAGTAAGAATAACCCACAGAAAGGTAAAAAGTTCATCGCTACTTGCACAAAGCCTCACTGAATTTTCCCAGTGCAATCCTCGCTCAGTGACGCGTGAATTTATGTTTGTTTGTATCAACATTGCGAGGGGCACTTAAGCAGAGTATTTCTTACTTATGAAATGAAATAATATTCAATTAAATTCATTTAGTTTTGTAAAGAGCAAAAAAGAATTGGTTTTATATTGTGGTATCAATTATATTGCCTTGGATTGCAATATGTCCTCTTCAGGTGCAAGATCGAAAGGCAACTGTTACAATCCTTTCAAATCCCAATAAATACTTGCATAAAAATGAGAATATGTTTGTCACTTATTGTTTTTGATTAATATTGTAAGATCAAAAGGGGACATATGAGATGTTGAACATACATTAAATTTAAACGTTTCAATTTTATGTGCATGAGATTCACAATATTTAAATTCTTGGATCATTTTGACAACTTTCTACATTCGCATGTCAATTCAAATTGAGTTATATCAAGAATTGAGTTAAATCTGGTATGAATTTACCAGAATTTAATTCACAATATTCTTCAAGAACTTTCAATTTATCTGGATGTTTCTTTTAAAGTGAAAACTGCAAAAATAATAACTCGAAAATGAGAATAAATTCGTGCCATTTCAGATTTAAATCTCACTTGATTAAAACTTCGAATCACATGCTTCTCATCATCGAAACCTCTTTTCTTAACAATTGTATATAAAGTGATTGAAGCTAAATTATTATTAAGTTGATGGGAAGTGGTGGTTGATATTGAAGCTTCGTATCATATGCTTCTCATTGTTGAAACTAATTTTTTTACCATATTAGACTACAGTGAAGCCAAATTTACTGGACGTTGAGGTGAAGTGGTGGTTGATCCTAACCCTACGTATCATTTGCTTTTCATTGTTGAAACTAATTTTTTTACCATGGTAGACTACAGTGAAGCCAAATTTACAGGACGTTGAGGTGAAGTGGTGGTTGATCCTAACCCTACGTATCATTTGCTTCTCATTGTTGAAACTAATTTTTTTACCATGGTAGACTACAGTGAAGCCAAATTTTCAGGACGTTGAGGTGAAGTGGTGTAGGTAACATTTTTTAGCGCCTCCCGCGGTGTAGCGCTGGGCCAAGTGGGCCGCGTAGCAGAGATGAGCGAAAGACAACACCGCGTGCCGCTCCAGCGCCGAGGTGTGGTACAGCCTTCTCGCGTCACGGCTTTACTAACGACCACAAAAGCCCACATAACAGCTACTAAAATATTAATGTCATTCGATAAAATTATTATTGTTTATATTATTCGAATTCAAGTCGTGAATTACCAAATACCAAATTAATGTTTAGATTATTCTAACTCAAGTCGTGAATTGCGCTATATCTGCAGAGTGGAGAATTCCCTTGATACAATGAATAATTGAAATGACCGGTACAGTTCCATGCACTTAATTCAAAAGTACGATTGTCTATTATCTTAATTTTAAGATCGAGAAGTAGAATGTTGAATTATTCATTTGCTAATATAGTCGAAAAGTGAATTTACTTAAAAAAAATCTTAGTTTTTATCTGCAGGAAATGAAGTTTTTCAATAAATTCCGCAGCAAAACTTCAAAAGTGCCCAATCTCTTACGAAAATAGTAACTGTAAAATTTCTCTATATTGTTTACGCTATCTTGCATCCAATTAACAGGAGGCTGGTGTAGGCCGTCCAATTAAAATGTGGCCCTAAGCTCCGTAAAATTTTACTGAAAAATATTCACCTTTTGCCGCAAGAAATTCATGTAAATTTTATGGCAGAGCTTTCACCTCAGCAATCTGAATATTAAATAAAGTATTAATTAGAGTTAATTTTTAGCGTTATTTTTTTAGTGAATCTTACCAAGCAAAGAGAAATGAATAGTCATATTAAATTTACAGGAAACAATTGTCACGAATATACGTCCAAAAATGCAGTTGTTATTGTTAGTCCAGTAAGACTTTTAGTAATTAGATGACATTGTTAGAGAATAGTATAAATTTATTCATATTTTATCGCAACAATTATTCCATTTTAATTTAGACTTTACGATTCCGCAATTAAGGTTTTATTTACTTTCAGGATTTTATTCATTCATGTTTTAGACTTTAGCTGGAGTGGACTGTACGGCACAGCGCAATTGTAAATAACCAGTATTTGAAGTAAATGTGTAATAATTTTGTCTTTTAAATAAGTACCAACCTGCAAGACAGTGTTTGAGTTGCAAGAGATGTAGTCCCCAGCATCATCAATTAATAACGTGCGAAGCTGGTTGCTTAGATAATCTCATGATCCAGAACCAAGCCTAACAAAATTTAGAGTTGCCCCAGTTTCTGGTAATCCAAATCAGAAGCTGACGCGTCTGTAAATTTTCACTGGGTAACATAATTTAGAGTCGCCCCAGCTTCTGGTAATCCAAATCAGAAGCTGACGCGTCTGTAAATTTTCACTGGGAATGAGGCGCTGGCACGTGGAACCATATATAGCTTGTAGAAATGCAACGGCTCGTCAATTTGAAATCATTTGTCTGCCAAGCGAAGCAGAAACATGAGTTGGTACCGCAGAAAATAAAGCAGTTTAGCACGTACGTAATGCCATGAGTAAACTGAGATTGTGGAGGGTCTTGTTGAAATATTAGGTGAATAATCCGCGGCCGATCGTCGGCCAAACATTATTCGCCGATTTTCCAACGACGCTTTCAAAAGAGGGAGTCTTCTAAGAATTATGCTCATGTTACGTTAATGCTTGGTTTGCTGAGATAAACTGGCGCCCATGACCAGGCTGTTGTATTACTGTTTGCTCTGTGGGTGACTCGCTGTTGCCGCTCGTCTGTTTCAGGGGCCATTAGATCTGCTCAAGTGGCAGAGCTCTCGTCAAGTGCGCCACTTGTGGTAACTGTTCGCTCAACAGACGCACCTCATTGAAAATTATACTAAAGTGCCAGTGACTACGTCGTGGCTGCTACCAGACTGTCTTATAATTATTTTGTTGTTTTTAGCGCATTTTCTCATTTATGAAAAAAGGCGCTATTGTGCTCGGCATGTCAGTCGGTCCGTTTGTGACTTGTCCGTCCGTCCGTCCGTCCGTGACTTGCGCTTTCTGAGAAAATGCGCTCTGTCACTCACTGCAGTGAGTACTAAGTCATATTTTTTCAGAAGAGTATATCGTGACGTCTGGTACAATCAGAACTCCGATGGAACGTCACTTGTAGAGGCAAGTGAGGAACGGTTTGAAAGTGAGCAGGGAATTCTTATGGTTTGGATGTTAGCGTCTGTGACAGGGAATTTTTCTCAGGGCCAGCGTTGTTATACTGTATTCTTCTTATGCGTGCTATTTCGAACTTATTATGTATGAAGAAATATGAAGTTGTACTTAGAGTATGTGAGAGTATATTGAAAGTTAAGTGAATGCGTTAATTAAAGTGTTGAACAAATTGCGTAAACATAATTTATTCCAATATTTTATTCTCCTAAAAATTTTCTACTTGCAGGCCCATTAGTTTTTTTAATAGATATCCGTTTTTCAAAAGTATGATTGTGAGTTTTGTAATAATTACTTTTTGATAAGAAAAACTAATCCTCATTTTGTTGCAGTAATTTGGCTAATATTAACCACATTTGTAGGCATCATTCTTGTCTATTATCAAGGAATGCATGCAGTACTGTGAGACGTCTGAATGCCACCTGTGCTTTCATTTTTTAACTCATTCCTAAAATTTATGCAGATTCCTAATAAACTTGAACATCTTCCTACCTTCATCGGCCTAAGTAGTTTTTTTTTTGTGGAATCGTAAAGCATTCAGTCGTACTCGGTACGCCATATGACGATATGAACCAGTCATTTCATCCTCATTTGTCGTTATAGCAAAGTACTGAAGAAGTCTTTTAACGGTGGCCATCCGGAAGTGTTTGCTCGAACAGAAATATTGCGTCATTTTAGAGAGCTCGTTATAGATCGAAGAGCTCCAATTACCAGATCAAAGACTGCAGGAGCAAAGACGAAAAGTCACTTCCTCGCTGACATTTTTCGAATTTATTTTCGAAAGATTAATTTTCTAACAATAAATACCTGTAGCAGAAAACGCATTCACTATCGCAGAATTCATATATTAAAATGTTAGAAATAAATATAAAAATACCGAGAAAATTTCTGATGGTAAGAAGATGATTTAAATTTGAATTTAACATGTGGAGCGCTAGTATTGCCGTGAGCACAGTTCAGGTAGCGCTGCAGCCTGAATAAAGATATGGCGCCACTAAAATTCAAAATTCCCCGAGTGAGAATTTTTTTGAAATTTATACCGAGAAGGAAAAATAAATTACTGCCGAATTTCTATTAATTGTAGACGCCATTATACATAATTCGGCAGCTTTGCTGACCTTTTATTGGAGATGTCGTTATAGAGGAATACCGTGTTTTCATCGGAATACGAGAATACTATAGTATCGAAAGATACACAAGTTTTTACATAACCTGAATTTAAATCAAACGAAAAGGAAAGCCAGAAAATATGGTATATTAAGTTTCCATGTTAATAAGTCACACCGCATATCACGCATCGCAGGATGCAAAAGCTGTTCATCGTTCACTTATAAAGTCAAGAAGTTTAAATCGCAATAATTTGCTCATAAATCTTTAATATTTTGGTGGAGAAACGCAGAAAGCGCATTTGATATTTATCAGCAAGCTATCGTAGGAGATACCATCTAACTGCATACATTAACTTCATCGTAAATCAATGCGAAAATAAACCTCGCTTTCTCGCAATTGTCGACGATTGAAGTCGATGAACGTTTGATATTGGAACATGTGTTGATTTGGAAACTCGTTGTTTTTCATCATTATTATCTAAACTTACTAGGATATCAAGTAGAAACTAGATAGTCTCTTTGTTTACACTGTTTTATGAATACGATATAGCTATACTTGGATTTAATTACCGGGCGACCGGGTAATATGGCACATTAAAGGCAACGATTCTCAGTATCAATTGTGGTCAAGGCAATACTGGCAAGGAGCACGATACAAAATTGCATGCTGGAAGCCAGCTGAATTGCAGACGCGTTCCTAACTTGGGTCTGTAATTGCGATCGAGCAGGGGGATTATGCAAGATTCGTGTTTGGAGGATGAACGTAAGCTTGGATTCCAATGACTGACTAATGCCTCGTTGTATTTACCGAAGAGCGTTATAGGATTAGCGAGTTGTGTAAAAATCCGAGTGATTGCATTAATCGCATGCAAAAAGAACTGGGATTGTTTTATTAATATATCATACACCGTGAGAATGTTACAATCGATCTTTGATTTGATCTTTGAGTCTCAGCGGTTGTCGGCTAAGGTATACTTCGAATGTTCCTAAACAGCAGTGATGAAATTTTAAATGTTCTTAAACAGTAGAGATATATGCGTCGTGAATGAGTGAATGACTGAATGAGGGAAGAAGCCTTCGTGTACTGAAGAATTAATTAGTGCCCTTCACTTGCATCATCATAATAAGCGTGTTTTGAATTATCGCGAACTAAATCGAATTATCAAAAAAAATCGAATGCTGGAACTGGATTCAGGAACAAATTCTAATTATTTATTTTTAATTTATACGTTCATCTTCAGCATCCGGCATGGAAAGGTATGATTTTAAATTTATATAACGATCATAATATTAATTTCAGATATCATTTGGCTACACGACGGCTTATTCAGGCTTTTGGTCTTGAATTGTGTGGTCATTCAGTTTTCTGGAATTAAATATTGCAACAATCATGAGCCGTAATAGGGCTTGGAGAAATTACATTCATTGTACCATCTTGCATGATTAATAATTGAAACGTGTTAGCATTTCTTGCATTAATGTTTGCATGTGCCTGCAATGAAATTGTTAGATTTTCCTAGAATTGCAATCATAAGTGAACGCGTTGAATAAAATTCCTGCTGGAAGGTTCTTTTACGTACAGGCACTGTACTGTTATTACTGCAATATTCGAAGTTATATTCCAAATCAGAGGATCCTGGGCAGAAAATACGGTTTAAAATATGCAACAAGAAGATGAGTTGATACGTTATCGCAGCCTTCAAGGATGTTGCATTGGCGGATTTCCTGCAACATATATGCACCAAAATTCTTGCATCTTATGGGAATATTCTTGTGAAAGTTTCGGCAGATTATTGTCGATAAAAGAACATCAAGCCTGTCTGGTAATATTGTAGACGGAGCGAAATACTGTATCGTTGAATAACTGTTCTTTGAATAAAGGTTTTTAGCATCGATAATTGGACTGCTATTGATCTGCGGGAACTCGAGAATTCGAAGGAACTGTTGTTTATTTATGACTGGCAGGACACCGTCGTGCGTCGTAAATCAAATGCAGTTCAGAGAAACTGAGCATTTTTTCGCAATTGAATGGTATGTTGGCTCTCATTAGTGACACTACTTTATGAATCTGATTTAATGGACCATGTGAATTCCAGGAATATGAAAGCCTGGAATATCCCATGCAATACAATGTTTAATTGAATTTAACATGACGCATTGTTTTTTCTTGTGATTTAAAGACTTGGTGTAAGAAGCACCTCCCAGCATGATCTCTGTCAAGGTTTGTACATTGTTCGGCACCAACGCAATTATATAGAAACTCAATTAGAATTCGTACAGCTGGGGGCTGAAAAAACGATGACGTGTCAAGTCGATAATCAAATTGCATTAAAAAAATATTGATTCTCATTTTTTCCAGCAACGGTCGATATCTTTACATGAATTTAGTGTGTGTGCAGGCGCTTAAACCTGCTTTAACATGAAGTTCGGTTCCAGCCGTTGCTGTTTAACGCAAAAACCTTGACCCATCGCCAACCAAGCGGCTCGCAAGCATTCCTGTGAAGGACATAAAGATGCTCTTCCCAGTTTTAAATTCTGTGATTCGATCTCGCTGAGAAGTGTGGTTTAGTGACTGAAAATACGGAGGTAATGCAACAAATTTGCGTAATATAATGGGCATATATTTGTTCGCAAAACCGGCGGTAATATGCATTGGATACAATCAATATCTTGTTCAAATTTTCGGCATAATGATGGCTTATCAGTGTGCAAAAGAAACGAATAATCCTAATGGAATGGAATTATGTTATAATAAATCGACGGCCAGTTGATAGCGACGATTTACCTCCGATTATTCTTCTGTATGCAGAGTCTTTCAACAGGAATCGGCTGCGCTGTCATCGCTTTCGCTTGAGGTCGTACATTGAGGAAGAGACCGTGATGGGCGGTGATAAATGGCCGGGAGAAATTTTGCTGAATGCCTTAATGCCTTGGGAATAATGGCTTGCCAATTGCGTAAACTCCGCAATGCAACTTGCGTCATGAAATCGACATGTCATTTGCAAGCGCTCAGAATTCTGTGGTATGATGACTGGTCGAAATAAGTTCATTATTTACCGAGAGTGATATACGTACATGAAACCTAACTATGCTTGCACGGTACCTGAAGATTTCATTGTTTGAAAAAATGCTTGTGTAATAGAATGACAGGGATAGATACAATTGCTCTCAGCTGTTTATTGGAAACGGAATACCAACTCCCATATATAAAAATCAATTTATTCTTCAATAAAGCAATAGCCAATCAAAATTTATCCGCATATAAAATAAGTTATTAGTTTAGGATGAATCAATGCCATTTAAATACATTCCTATCAATCGTGTCACTCTAATTGCCGGTGAACTCATGCTATTTGGCATGAAAAGTGACTGATGAACTCTAGAAAATTTGGGAAGCATTCAATTGTATTGTTGATGGCCAGGCTAATTTTATTGTCGAGCTCCGCGTGATTATAAAATCTTGCACCTCATTGCCGCTTATTTTGCCACCCAGGACGGTCACGACATCGCGAATTTATTTTACTTCAAATTTATGTTTCCTACTAAACTTTACACCGCGGGAAAGTCCCACACAATAATTGATGTGCCTCATTCATTCAAGAATATTAAGTAGACATTACACACGAAAGTATTCAGGTTTTCATCAATGAAGATTGACGCAAACCCGCGCATTGCGACCCTCTCGATTATTGCGTCTCGGAATTTAACTTTTCGCATTCAATCACCTCGTCAGCGGAATATTGTCCAAAACAAAACGGACGCATTTCTGAAAATTCCAGCATTTCCAGCTAGAAAATATATTAGACCGCCATCATGTTGCACCCTATCGATTTGAGAGACTAACTTAATTTTTTATTGGTGTATCCCATATTGAATCAGTTGTAATGAGGTTCTACTGATATATCAATTAATTTGTTCGCAATAAAGAGGCTGATTTCATTAGATTTGAGCCTGAGTTGACATCGCGGCATGAAATTTTTTATTTAGCGGCCATATTGACTTCGCATTTATGTGAGATTTTATTTATATCCAATTAAATTGTTCACAAAAAATTGTTGATTACATTATATTTAAGCCGAAGGTGGCGCCTCGTCATGAAATGCTTTAGTCCTCAGCTGGAAATGAAACTTACTTCTGCCGTAGCTTAGGATCTCTGTAACCGCTGCGCAAGCGCCCGTCAACAGAGGTTACAATGGGTCACTGCAGTGGGGGTCGGACGGGCGGTATAGAGACGAAAGGATTTCCATTCTCCCTGACCAGACGACCTCGTCGCCAACTGTTTGAACTCGGTTCAATGTTTTATGTATTTTTTGACACATTCGCATGCCTTGCTGAATCGATGAGACTTTAAGTCAGGCTCGGCTCGCCTCTTACATCAATACGCCCCTTGACTGCAGGCGCGTTTAATAGCTTAGTTATTCTGTTCAGATGCATGGCAACGAATAACAGGACGGAGAGAGATGGCATGAATCTGTGTGTTTTGGATGATGCGGCGCTATATCATCAGTAAAAATCGTGAATGTGAACCCAACCATCATGCAGATGAGACCAAGGGTGAAAGTTGAACATTTCTTGCATGGGATTTGTCATTGAAAAATCTTGTGGAATTTTCTGATGAACGGCTTGCGAAGATGAGCGTGAACGCAGATTGTGGAGATTATGATTTCACGCGTGAAAGAATGGAAATGTCGCTTGCCTGTTTTATTTTTATCGCTAATCATGCCTTGTGCTCGTATAAAGTAGGCTGACATTAATTTTCGATAATATTTGGAGCACGACTATATTTATGAGTAAGAATTCTGAATTAATCACAAAAAATTCTTATTTTCAAACCGTAAAAAGGATTTTTCATGATTCATTTTCAAACCGTATTCATGGTCATTTTCATGATTTTCCAAAGCAAATTTGTTTAATATTCCACCCACGCTAGGTTAGTTCTTATAATAGAAGTTCGTGCAAATTGTTGAAGAAGTTTATTCGATGAACCGGACTTGAAGAGCGAAGATGTTCACGGAAAAGATCCATGCAGTTGAGATTTCCTCCTGGCACGGCAAATCACCAGATCGTGCTCCGAGAAAACACACCAAGTTACTCGACTATATTTTATCTTCTCATAAGTTTATTTGGCAGATGCGCTACCAGTTATTACGTTGAAATATACCTCTTAACTGGCGAGTGCACACCGCTGCTAGAATGATTTATGTTCTTTGAAATAAGGTGCGCTGCGGAGACCCATGCTTCAACTCAAAGTGAGGATCTATATGCTGTCCTTAAACCGCATTCGTGTTCTTTCGTGTGGTTTGTTAATTAGGGATCTCGTCAAATCTGATAATCATGTAAGATTTTCCGCGATGGTAAAGACGTATTCAGCAATGAATGTCGGTATCATACGATTTACAATGAATTTTTAGAGGAGCAGAGCATCATGCAATTAGAAGTTGAAATTTGTACAATATTTGACAATATTGCAATTTTGTATACGATCAATGCATTGCGGGAACGAATAATCAGTAATTTTTTATTGCTGTTCACAAGAATACGGGTTCATAATATTGCATTTTGCTTGTTTGTTGTCAGAAAGAAGGAAACAATGAATGACTGACAGATTTCCTGAGTGTATGTTAGTACAACTTAGAACTTGAACTCATATTCGAAAGAAAGTAATAACCACTAATTTAAATTTTATTAATCTAATCTTCATTTCGAGGAAGCATCTCAAATGCGTCTGTTGGCAGCACTGTTCAAATTTTTGTAATTATAGAATTGATTTAACGCTACCACACAATACACTAAACCATTATAATTTGCTTGTAAGTATTTTGCAGGCAAACACTTTCGCTTCCTCATTTGGGCTCGCGATAAGCCGGGACGATTCAGGACACATCCAGCTGCGCTTCGGTGATGGCTGAGAGTCATGGCTGAGAGGGACGGTGATGGCTGAGAGTCATGGCTGAGAGGGACGGTGATGGCTGAGAGTCATGGCTGAGAGGGACGATGAGGGCTGAGATTCATGGCTGAGAGAGACAATGATGGCTGAGAGTCATCCATGGCTGAGAGGGATGGTGATGGCTGAGATTCATGGCTGAGAGGGACGGTGATGGCTAAGAGTCATGACTGAGAGGGATGATGATGGCTGAGAGTCATGGCTGAGAGGGATGGTGATGGCTGAGAGCCTTGGCTGAGAGGGACGGTGATGGCTGAGAGTCATGGCTGAGAGGGACTGTGATGGCTGAGAGTCATGGCTGAGAGGGACTGTGATGGCTGAGAGTCATGGCTGAGAGGGATGGTGATGGCTGAGAGTCATGGCTGAGAGGGACTGTGATGGCTAAGAGTCATGGCTGAGAGGGACTGTGATGGCTAAGAGGGAGGGACGAATTTTAGCATAAATAAGGGCTGGATAAAAACCAGGCACACCTTATTTTATAAGGTCAGCGCACATTTTACTCCCTCAAGATGCCAATTCAGAATCAATTCACGCCCACATCTTTTGATTTATTATTAAATTCTCTTACTGATCAGGCAGTATATTTTTTGTTAGTTTAGTAGCTGGTCCATCTGTTCCTCTGTTTTACCTTAACGATTCCCATGTTGAATCATATAACAAGAGACGAACTTTGTATGCTTTGCAATATAAGCAATTTAATATAAATAGTAACTATAATCCTGGCGCTGTTCCATTTGAATAACACACCAAGAAGAAACGCAATTCGACCGCTAGTCTCCTTTGATCCTTTATTACATTTCCTCTGGCACGAACTTTTAACTTTAGCGGCAGCCCCGCATTGTGCACTGATTGGCACCTCAGTGGCCGCGCGTTGCTATCGCGACCGAATCTTTCATTTTTTACAGTAATCATTTAGATCGTAAGCTGAAATTAGAGCACCGGAGGTGTTGAATGCAACACTAGTCACTTTTTCCGAGACTGCACCTGTGCAAAAGAGCAGTTGTGGCAGTTATAACTCTGCTGGGATTGGTTGGTGCTTGCTGTTAGAAGAAATAAATTATTTATGTCCAAGTTGAGAGTGGAAGGGACCTGGAAAAATAAACTGCAATATCAGTGGCATTGATTTTGCCGAGATGAATGAAAGTTGATGCACGGGCTTCTTTCCCAAGGTATGGGCGATTCGATGAATTTTAACGCACTCCAAAGTATACTTTCTAACCGAAAAAGTATAGAAAATAGTGGCGGTAATTCCAGATCTTTCGGAACAATCCAAATCATGTGGTTTTATAATAAATGACTTGAAGAATTTCAAATGATTTATTTGATTGCCAATGGTGCTTAGCTGAAATTGATTTTTTCCTGCCTGGAGGTTGATATCTTCAAAAGAATTCATATGCACACAATTTGAAATAATTTTAGGAAGTACGCTCCATCTCTATGACAGGTAGGTCGTCTGATTTCCTTTTCATACACTTACATAAAGTGAGAGTTAACGGCAACGTCTTTGATGATGTCAGGTCGGGTCTCAGCAGCCCTTCGTACCGTCCTGATAAACATCTGCGCCTATTCATCACCAGGGGCCAGAGCCCCAGGGTTCAATTAAATGATAAGCTCAACATAAAGATCATGAAGCTTATTGTAGGGACTCCTCATCATATTCGCTACATTTTCACCTCCATTTTGCTGTGGAGTACTTGTACTACTGTGCATAGAGCTTCCCAATATAAAAGATCGCTTTAGTAACATTAGAAAGCGGCTGTTCAAATAATTTATAACTCTATTTGCATTTTGAAGAAATGAAAGCTTTACGGACCTTTTTAGATGAAGAAACATATTTGTAATCATCTTACTAATATGAATTTAATGAACTTCAGTATTAGAAAAACTTGATTCGTGTACGTATATAAACTAAAATTTTTGACTTACTTGCTCTAACTTTTCGTCCACAAACCGCAACTCCCAAGTTAGGCCATAACTACAAATTTCGTAAAGGACTATTAATGTATCAGTAGGAAAAGCATATGAATAGTTGGTAGGTGAATCTTTTCAGTCCCTGCTTCATACTTTTCGATATTCAGTAGGTTTGGACGTTAATGCTAAAAAAGAAAATTGCCTTAACCTTAGAAATAATTTGGCCATCATGCAATGTGATTTCATATCACTAATTGAAACCGATTTCCTTAAAATTGCAATGGAGATTTGTTAAAAATCAGTTGACAATTTAAAGAGCATAGAACTCTTAACAGATTGAATAAATACTTGAAGAATTAAGTAAAAAATAGGTAGAATTCCCAGTCCATATCTTGAACATATGAACCTGGTGTAGCCTACGTCATGCAGAATAACTCCTTATGAAGTTTAAGGCCTAGCTTCCTGTGTTTAAACATGTCTATATCTAGCCATCTTCGCGCCTGACACTCAGCTGAATTAGGAAACGTGCAACACGTCTCGCATATTCACCGAATGCTGTGGGAAAGCTCCGACGCCGACTCACAGGCTCGTGTGTAATTAAGTCTAAGTTGTCTCGCCTAACAAAAATATTCTGTGAATATGGCTTCCCTGCATCCGCTTCAGCATTCATTATTCGGCCATAAACAGAGATGCGTGAAGAGCGTCTTAAAAAGCTCGGATTCGAATGACTTTAGATATACGCGGTATTTTCGTACAGCAGAAATATGTGCGCCCGAATTGATTCATTGCAGGGATGGAGCTGTTGATAAGAAACTAGGCTGCTCAAGTAATATCAGGAGCTATTTCAATTTCAATGATAAAATGAAAAAATATTCTTCTGCTCGGTCCATGGTTCTTCATTGCAAATTTTGGCCGTATCAAATAATAAGCTCAGACGCGACTAACGCCAAATATTTTCTATGATAAAATCGTACTTAAAAACTAATTAGTCAGCCATGGACTACGAGACTCCGAAAAAACGATTTGGAATAATTAAACTCGTAATATGCAGAGAAGTGCTGCTGACTCGGTCGAAAAAATAATCACTAATTTTATGGGATTCGATGGCTGCGCACAACTCATAGAACTTAAATTTTTTCTTAAACTGCACTTAATAAATAACGCCGCGCCCAATTCATTTTCATTCATTTTGCTATTTCTATTTAACTGCAAACAACTGGATTATAATTTCCATTTCCCGTAGAAGAGACGTTGAACCACAACAAATTTCCGTACAGTTCAATTTGCAGTCAAAAGCGTTATTCCCGACGATGAAATTGGAGTCCGAAGTTTTTCTCTACATTGAAGTTGCAGTCAAAAACTTCTTCCGTACGTTGGACAGGCGAGAATTCAATTCTGCATAATGATAGTGCGGTTATAAGCGACGGTTGGAGCAATAACCTCAGTTTAGAGTCACTGTAATTACCTTTAAAGCCTATTACAGTTCACAGTTAATTTGCCTACAACGAGCCGCCGAGGCTCATTACACGGACGCGCTACGCTACCAGAAACGGACACGAGGAGGCGACTGCGACTCGCGTTCAAAGCTTGAAAAACTTGCATGTACTAAATTGCATAAATAATTTCCAGATATACCAATAATTTAGAAAAATTGCATAAGATAACTTATAGGAGCAAAATGTTTTCATGAAGTTACCCTTTACAAAATAGCTTAAATTATTACAATTCCTTCGTCGTAAATTGCATGGGCCCCGTATGCAGGGTCGCCTATTAATTTTATGCCTGAAATACTGTTGAATTGTCAGCTCTGAATGATATTTAACCATTAGATCATCACGAACAAAACGTATCTCATGTTGGTGCGTTTCGCAAACTCATATTTTGCTCTTTTTGCCATCCTTGCCGCACGTCAATGCCTGCAATTCTCCAGTCACCCATAAAAAATTTTAAATACTGACAAGCAATACATTAACTTGAATTCAGATGCACGAAACAAGAAATGCGATGTTATTTGAGTGGTAAGAGGAGATTTTTGTTCAAATTTTTTTCAATGTTAGTCTACTGACTACTTGTGTTGTTGTCGGTACAGCAGTGACGGTTTGAGTGTCATTGTCGGTAAGCAGTGACAGTTTGTGCGTTATTTTATCTGTTATATTATTTGTACCTATTAACATCGATAGAATTTTAGAAGATGTTTGTACTGCTTGCGCAGAAGCATTGGTAAATGAATTTAATTTTGTGCGAAAATATACACAATTCTTCATCAAATAGCACATTTTTTGGAGGCTCCATATCGTGAATGAAAATTTAAATCAGTTTTTTTTGCATTTGGCATGTATATATATGTAGATTTTTTAAGCTAAAGAGTTGATTTAATTTATTGCGTTAATTTTTAAGTTAATGAGATTATAGGCAAATCTAGATAGAATTCCAATCTTCATGTTTTTCATGAAGATATTGTAAATTGGATTTGGATTGGCTTCGCTGTCAAATTCTTTTTTGCAATTGCAGGCAGGTTACTCAAATATCTTTAAATAACAACAGTCAACTTAACTACCAATAATCCACCAGAACGGAACTGTAAATTCAAATTTACCCAAAGAAATATATTTTTGCTTCATTCTCTATTAACAAGCACGAGATAAATTTTCAGCCCAGTGAAAGCAATCCAACCCATGATTCCTTCCTTGAATTCAGTGCTCTGATGCAATTTCGAAATACGTCGCATCAGTTCAAGGCTTAGAGGCCGAGGCGGTGAAATTAAGGCTAATTTGCGCAATAATCAGGCTCTGTAATTGGCAATGAGGAACATTTTCTTTCAAACGGGCCACCAGTAGCAGACGGCCGATTGCCGACCGATTGCCGGCTGACTGCCTGCCGATTGCCGACCGATTGCCGGCTGATTGCCTGCCGACTGCCGACCGTGTGTTAGGTGCCTGAAGCGACGACGGCAGATGCTAAGGAAACGGTCAAAATCGAAGCAGGCAATTAAAAACATAATTTTTCTAAAGAAAATTAATGATTTCATCTCTTGATGGATTGATGTTTAATGCGAGTTTTAGCCTTGACGGTACTTCGTTCATGCCGTTTTTATACAATTCGTTCATTATTGGATGTTAAGCTGCGATAAGTGTTTAGGCGTTGTTCAAAAGGCACAACTCTGCTAAC
This sequence comes from Hyalella azteca, assembly GCF_000764305.2. Taxonomy (NCBI): domain Eukaryota; kingdom Metazoa; phylum Arthropoda; class Malacostraca; order Amphipoda; family Hyalellidae; genus Hyalella; species Hyalella azteca. The sequence continues at coordinate 328,806 of NW_025947728.1, forward strand.
CGTTAGCCAGACGATAATTATAGTTCATTTTATATATAATAAAAATGAGATAATCAAGATGATGAAGGTAATTCTTCCAGTGCTACGAATTTAGGCATACATTGGATCAGTTATTCGAACGGGATGAACGAACTCCTAATATAGTTCGGCTGGAAGAGCTAGCGGGAATGATTGACTCCTGCTTCTTCATTGTATATCAATCCGGTTGATACACAATGCTTACTCTTCATTTTTTCCGTTTCCGTTTATTCTTCATTTGTAACCGCTAACTTGCAGCCTAAAGTGGTTACGTGCCATTCTAGCAATGGTCTTCACGTTTCCTGACTTCGTAATTCACACAAGTGCATGGGTAATGAAACTTTGATAGCTGAGCACAGAAATATTTAATACCAACAAAATTTATTAAATGTTCGCCTAACAGGCTTCAAGACAAAGCCACAGGTTGAAATTATTTTGCATCTAGGTCTGCAAAAGATTAAGTAAAATGCCATTACCTATATTATAAATCCTACTACAATTCAAATCAGATAAAATAACAATATGACAAATGTTCAGCATCTCCGCACCATACCGTACTGGTCTGCATGCGCCGAGATTAAAAGTGACACGTGGAGACGGAGTGATGCAGAGAACAACATTTACTCATAATAAACAAATACTACACGAGATGCGTCAAAGCTGCGGCTACATCATTTTTGCTATTGTATATATTCTGCGTTTGTCTCCCAAGCTAAAATTATTTTTAGCTTGAAGGGCACACAAAAAACCTGAAATTCTTGGATTCGTAGAATTCTTGGATTCAATTTTCTACCATGACGATTAGTGAACTAAGGTCGTCATTGGTACTAAATTATTCAGTTTCTGAAGGCGACTTCAATTGTTTCAAACTTTGAGTATTTGAAACGTATTAATTTGAAAGTGGTAATTAATCGATCGAAGTACTTACCGAAAAAGTAGCAAGGATTGGCGACTCTGAATTGGATGATTGTAATTACCAGTCACACATCAGTAGATCTCATATCGGCGATGAATTTCAACACTTCAATGCTGGGATAACGTGATAATTTACTTATAATATTTTTTTTGAATGTTTATCATTACAGTGAGGATGATATTAGTGAGGATGAAAATGTATTTTTTAAATTCGATGATTATATTTTTTTCCACTTGGTTTTTATGCGTGCCTGATCCTGACACTTTTTTACTAAGCTCCTACGCGGCGCTCATGATGGGGTAGTAGGAAAAGCTTTAGGCCTTCATCAGTCGTAAGCTCGTACCATAAAGTTGGATCAGGTCTCATCACCCGATGAGTACGCGGCATCGGAGTCTTTGTGGTGGTCGCGTCAGTAATGGGATCTGAAGCATTAAGTGATTTCGACGCCCTTGTTCACAGCAGCGATCGCATCGTCATGACAGACCGGCCGGTTAGGCGCATCAAAGCGGCGACACAACCTGTTGGTGCGTTGCATTTTCGGTCTCTCCCTTACTGAAAATATCGGCTGTTTTTAGGGCGGTCGTTGAAATATCGTTGAACGAGCGAGAAGTTTCATTAATTTCCCTGTACGAGTAGTTGAATTGATGAGCAGATCAGCGAAGGTCATCAATAGGCCGTGAATATTTTTGCTTGTTTTATAGACGATTTTTAATTTAATCTAAGCTTAAGTATAAAAGGTATCTGAATTTGAGTCTATAAATCAAACTTATTTCCGTGAGCACGAACCATCTGAACCTTATCAACGAAAGCGAGTTAATAAACGGACATATCCAGTGAAATAACTAGTGAAATAACAAGTGAAATCACTATACTGAATTCAAATAAAATTTGATGACAATTACCTGCGGAGCATTCACATGTACATAGTTGGTATTGTATCAGGCGTGTACATAGTTGGTATAGAATCAGGCGTGTACATAGTTGGTATAGTATGAGGCGTGTACATAGTTGGTATAGTATCAGGCGTGTACATAGCTGGTATGGTATCAGGCGTGTACATAGTTGGTATAGGATCAGGCGTGTACATAGTTGGTATAGTATCAGGCGTGTAAATAGTTGCTATAGTATCAAACGGGTTCACTAAAGCTTGCTTGTTATAATCCCCAGGAATTATGGCAACCGAACAATCTTCACTATCAATTTGTTCAATATGGTTATTCAAATTTTCGTTCATAGTTAAATGATTGACCAAAAAAATAATTCAAGTAATAGATCATCGAGCATTTTTTCTCGTTACTGTCCTGCGATAATCCGCCCCTGGTTTTCTCTCAGGGTAGCGAGCTGCAAGAAAATTCCCCTCGGGACAACGAGCCGGGGAGCTACCCTGATGTTGTAAAGCATTTCATTATGCCTTTGATATTAAATCTTCTGATTACATTATATGAATCGATAAGGCAGCTACACTACGGCTAATATATTGCCGGTTGAAACGAATTTAAATGCGTGGTTACGCGTTTTTCGTTCTTGAAATGGTTTTATGTAGCCGTCGATAACAAACGTCGAACTTCCACATTTTTGCGGAAAATACGTCAAAATTAATTGGGACAACTGTTTGAATTTTCTGTTGCCAGAATTGATTCTACTGATACACTCGTTATGTCTTAAATGTTGCTTAATATATCTCAATATTTTTATCAAAAAACTATTCAATTTCATTAAACAATCAATATTCGGTAAAAAAAACACTGCTTCTAGCACATTTTTTGCAAAATAAATTTCATTTTACGAACCCATGCACAAACAAAAAAGACCAATATCCAATTTACAAATTAATGTTCATAATCGAAAAATAGAACCTAACTTTAACTCCCTAACACAAGTTACTGCCTAGGCTAATATTTAGTTTAGGTCACGCTTTGACTGCCAAATCTTCACTCTACTACGTTTGACTGAGTCACAGGGCAAATGAATATTTCCTATAGTGCTAGTATAACATCAAAATAACAGCGATGAGTGGCGATTGGCAAACCAAATAATGGCAAATTTTTTATAGTTGCTATAGTGTCAGTATTCTACTATAAACTGCTCGCGGCTAACGAAAAACTGGCAATGATAAGCTTTGAAGAAGCAATATTATCACAAAATTTGTTACTAGACCAATCACACAAGTTTCAATTTCCGATATCTCAGGAGAAATTTTAGGGCAATATATTCCACAGTTTATAAATAAGTGAGGTTTTCTATTTTTTTCTGTAGCATGAATCTGTGGGGCTGAATGCTGGACAAGTTCAGTCCATCTGTCGCTATGGTCTCCCTCGAGGTGCGGTGATGGCGGTGTGAAGCAGACCATAATAATGTCAGATTAGTTAAGACGATAAAATATAGCCAATGTGACGTGCAGGGAGATGACTAAAACCTTACAGGCACCCATGTAGAACTCCCCTGCGCATGCTGAGGGTGTTCGATCAATACATCCAATTTATTTGTATTTTCAGACGAAATTTCCGAGAATATATTCAATTTTGAAAATAAATTAGAAATTTTTCGGTGAAAATAAGCGGTCTAATCTACATGCGCTAAATGGAGGAATTTTCCATGTCAGAGAAATGAACAGAAATTCCCTATTATGTTTGCGACGGGTAATAAATCAACACCAATTGCAAATTAAAATTTTAACGTATGAAAGCGAAATGAATATGAAACGAAAAGCTTTATGTGTAGCAATAATCCATATTGACGTGTAAATTGAGATTGGACGCACGTGTCGTCGCATTGCTTATGAATTAGAAGTCATGGCGTCTTTGCAACAAAGCGAACCGTCCACGCGCTCCGTTTTGTTTTATTAGAAGCGTCGGCAACGGGAATTAGACCCGGCAAAGGGGCTGAAGCTCATCATCCGCTACGCGTTCTATAATTCGGCACGGGGTGATGGGCTTGGAATTTAATAGGAGCCTTCGTGACATTCCTGATGTGCAGGAAGCCATGCAGCACCAGCATGGTCATGTGATGTCCATCTTATGCTGCTATATGGCCGTTTTGTAGCCTTCAGCCTTTATACTGGATACACGACTGTCACAAATAATTGACTCGGATGATTAAAAACTTGATATTTTATTAAAAAAAACTGGAGAGCAGACAATATTCGAGCAATTTCATATTCAATCAAATGACATTGATGCTATAATTCACGTACATTTGGTATGCATAAAAATACATAATACGGCAAATACGGCAAAATGAATATGTTATCGTGCCTTTCACAGCATAGTGCATGAACATCAGTCTCAAACATTTTATTTGTCGTTCCGTTTTTATTTCTTAATTAACGACACAGTCTGAATCTGACATCACGCTCTTATTTAGTAAGCAAATCTGCACTATCATCACTGTAATGGCTGGTCACATAATTTTTATTTGTACGTTCCTAATCCTCAAGAACATTTTCAGAACACGACGGCAGTTGTAGGGTACGATCCATCGAAATGGAAAGCTCGACTTACGCTCGAGCGATGCAAATGTGCGGCAATCTCGCGTAGACATAAAATGAAGCACTCAACTTATTGCCTTCTTATGCAGAAAATTGGGTGCTCTACGGTGTCGTACGGCCTTCGTAAGTGCGCCGTGCTCGTTCTCGGACTTCATGGGGAAAATCTTCCATTGTCAACTTTAAGAAGGAATTGAGTTCGCGTACTGTCGTCATCTGGCTTTAAATCTTCATTACAACATTAACTCCTAAACACCGCATACACAAGAGGATCAGTGCATGCCTTAAACAATGGGTGTGCATACTTGGCAAACAATCGATGAGAAATGTATTATTTAGTGACTTATTTAGCGTCAATTATTGACTTATTGACTTATTTACTTGACTTATTTAGCGTCGATTTGAAACTGCAGTTGAAGAAATGAGAGAAGAAAGGAAAGTAATTCCCTCGAATTCTCCCAGCAGAACGAAAGCACTTTTGTGATCAGTGTTATATGGAGCGCCTATATCAGCGTCTCCCTCTTTGTAATGCATGCGCGGAGTTAATCTCAACGATTCGAGCTGCTGGGGAACACAGGCCATGTTTTATGCTAGACGTTAGAGATCGCAGACGTGAGGCTGATATATCTTCGACTTGTACATTGAACACTGAAGAAAACCAAGTCAAGTATTTGTTTTATCTGTTAATGATACATTTATTGTATTCAAAACACTGAATATATAAGTAAATAGTTTGAACTTCAGGTAATACGCACCATCATTTTCAGAGCCGCTGCATGAGTGGTAGAAATTTATTTTTCTTCAGTGCAATTCTGATAAAAGATGGAAGTATTTTTGAAAGAAGGTCCAATCTCATGTGATGCGCAAGGCATGTACAAGGCTCATGGAAACATATCAGAACTCAGCTTTGATTAATCTGTCATGCATTGATTCTATCTAGGAAAGAAGGTGGTACCAAACTTGTCAGCTTTTGTTCTCAGGCACGATACAATTTCCAATTTATTTCTGTTTGTATTTTCATAAAAATTTAGATATTGGGGCCCAAGCCGCTAATGTTTTGTACCATGAATTATCACTGAGCATTAGAGTTAAGTACATTATTACTCTAGCTTATACGTGGCGCAATCTCAGCCACTCTTCTTCTTAGTTCGTTCAACGAACAGTTCAACGAACAGTTCAACGAACAGTTCAACGAACAGTTCAACGAACAGTTCAACGAACAGTTCAACGAACAGTTCAACGAACACTTCAACGATTTTGTTAAACAAGTTAAAAGCCGCTTGACCGAGTCCTTTCAGCTACAATGTCATTTTGCACCTAAGCGCCTTTAATAGACTCAAAACCTGCTATATTTAATTTTGCGCCTACATAAAGCTTTCGTAGTCCATTGATCGAGATAAATCACATCTACAGTGGCAGCACAAGTTACGCGTTTCTGTGCTACGCAAAGAAATCTCGGTCTGTGTTGAGATCGATGGTCGGAGCACACATTACCATCGCAGCCCCAGCACTACACCCCACAATGGGCAGCTTTATTTTGATCAAGGATATTTTTTCATACGCGAAGCGTCCCTCAGGACACGTCGCAGTCATTGGTCACGCCTGTATCGCTCCTCTAAGTGCCTGTGTTGGCAGTCAAGAGCCTGGGTTACAGTGGAAAATATCGGTTGGTTTGTTGTGTACAAAGTGTGTTCTGTAGCAATTTATCTATCTAATCTACCGCATTTGAGGCTGATATCAGGAAAATAAACTGATGTTAATCGCTCGGAAATATTCATAAAATCATTACTAAAAATCGTGATGTGATCCGAAATCCATAAACTTGTGCTTGGCACAACCGAGTCAATTAATTGTAACAAAATTAAAGTATTTTTAATTGTAAATAAATCAAAACTTTCTTATTTGTAAATAAAAAATAAACTGCTTTCAGGTGTCAACAGCATTGCTCAGAATATATAATATAATCACTGACACTTGACAGTCGCCTATACAATCATTATTATTTGTTTTTTTTTATCTAAACTTAATAAAGTAACCTAGATTAAAGAGAGACCCGTTCGAATCCATATTGATTTAGGAGAAAATCGCTTCGGTTTTGATACATCAAGGTAATTTCAAATTTTGAATTCGCATTTAACAACAAATGGTAAATTCTATAAATTAAATATTAGTGTTCAATTTAACATTACCAAAATATTTACTAGTCCTAAGGATTACAACAATAAACAAATTCCGCTCCAGCTACTAACCCAACTTAATGGGTGCCGCAGATACGATCTCTAATAATGTAAAAATATTTCGTCAGATACCAGACTTCAAATGGCCAAACAATCATTCTCAAATGAAAATTAACCGTATCTAACATTAGTTATTTATCGTTATAATCTTTCTTCTCGGTCTCACGAGTATTTATGAACCAGCTTCGTTTCTGTAATTACTGAGAAGTAATTGTTAATGATTTTCTAGTAAGTGTTGATTAAGATATTTTCGCGCCACATGTTACCCACAAAACCTGACACAAAGCAGATCGAGATCTCAACCAGAGTTTGTTCAATGCCGTGACCGATTAGAATGTACACGAAATCTCGCCTTCATCGCTGCTGTCTCGCAAACACGAATCAGATCACGTTTGTTTACTAGAGTTTACACTTGCAAGACAGACATCGATCTCGCCATGTCAGCTCGGGCACGAATTCCTGATTCTTTGTGTCTTCAATTCAGTTATCTAGAAGCTTGTAGAAGTGTGAATAACTGAGTTGGGCACCTTTTTGGTTCAATATCATATTTTAAATGAGGAACTTACAATTGCTGAAAAAGACCTAGAAAGGCCGTTTACTTCACGAGCAGCCGGACTTTTTATTTAGGACTACCAGATATTTAAAATAAGGACATTTTAAGGAACGTCGTTTTGAATGTGTAAAAATTCTAGGCATTGTCATTATTATCCAATACTGACTGTCACTGCTCCCAATTGATAATAAATCTTTCTCTTAAACTATTACAATGGATATGTTGAACTCCACCAGCGACAAAATATAGTGCGTAACATATCTTATCGAGGCACTGGCCATTAGTGGAAGCGTCACTGAGGTGTAGGTTTATTAGTACAACACAAGTGAGCAGGAGAGACGTGGCACGTGGTAGCATTGTTCTCACAGGCTTGGCGTAAATGACCAACTACACATCAGAGTGTCGGACGCGCGACGGCTGGCCACCGCCATAAGATTTACACAGAGCAACACAGGGGAGAAGTGCACCCTTACTTGTAGGATTCTTCTACTAAAATTGGTGATCAAAGAAATGCAATGATTGAAGTCATTATTGAAGCCAAAACAATGAGAACATTAGTTATGATTTTTTTTCATACATACTCTCTAATCTTTTTGCCATAGTGAAATTATTAATCCATTGAAGATGTGTCGAATTAAAATTACTCAATTGACGAAACACATTTTCTCAAGTGCATAAATCAACACAAGTACTTAGTACAGTTAACAAGGTACAGCGCGGTAACAAACCCACATCATTCCACTAAATTTTTGGATTAAATTTGATGGCAGAATTTAAATACAGTGAGCGAAAACATGACAGCTCTGCACGTTTAGTATAATCGGGAAGTTTAAAGAGACTACCTCACGCACCCTATAAGCGCGTCGAGAATGTGTGCAGTTATCATAGGCGTGAGAGCTGCGTAATTTGAGTAGGGTTTGCAGAAGCAGCAGTACTTTGTTTACTGAGCCATTAGAGAAGGCGGCCCAAGCTGCCCTAAACGACCGTTTTACTGCCCTGTTTGTTCCAAATGCTACCACTTTTCTGGGCCTACCAGAAAATTCTTGCAAATTTCCATCTTAAACTGCGCTTGCAGTTGAATCCGACACATGATTTATAATAGCATTCCTAAACTGCGCTATTAATCATGGAGAAACATGGCTCAACTTTAACGGATGAGTCGATAAAGAAGATATGACAACAGACGTCAATGTATCAAGTAGTGTGAAAGAATGGGTCAAGAAAAATTTTATCTACCTTTATTCATTTCCAGACCACGTAACAAAAGTTCATAATTATTAATTTTATCCGCTTGAAAAAATTTCAAAGCTTAACTACAGCTTGAATAACATGACAAACCTACTCTTCAAATTATACTGCCGTACCCATTCGAATATCTCATTTTTCTCTTGCCAACTAAAAACTGGCTTGCTCGATTGGATCAAAATTTCGGTAATAATTCCACGGATATTTTTACAATAATGGATTTATTCAATAATGAACACAGCCACTAATTCCTGTAATTTGAATAGTTTCCGACAAAACCTAGGTAAATAAACACGCGAAAACTACCAAGGGGGCAACTTGTGAAGCCGATCACGATTATCGGAGAAGCTGTACAGAGATGAGATTGTATATGAAGGGCGGCGGAAACGAGCCTCATCTCGACATCGGCAAACCATTCCATCAGGGGATTGGGGGATCCGTAAAAACCCTGAACTGCGGACTTGCGTTTCATCGATCACGCTGCGTAGCGGCCGCAGCTGCTTCCTGCAAGAAGAAGGTTCCTCCGACGAGGAATCCAAGACAGTGAGGCTAATCACATAGCATCGCAAATCACATAAGTTTTTTTTAATTTGATCGTTGGTGATTTTCACTGATTCACTTGCATGGATTGGATTACTCGTAAGTCGCTCTGAAATTGCACTGAATGATAGGTATAAAATTGGGGTTTTATGCTTATACCTTACAATGCAGAATGCAGAGGTCTCTAATTAAACTTGACTTAATAATGGCCTGATTTAATATTTGTCTTTCTCATCTTAATATTAAATCACAGGTGACGCATATTTTTCGATATTTAGCAAAGTTCGAGATTCGATTTTTCACATTTATTGTATTGTAATGCCAAATAATTTTATAAGAAGAATAATTGCCGCCCATTCCTTATAAACATATCTGGCACAGCAGTATTGGCAACAACAATTAATAATTGGATCTTAATTGGAAATTTCCTTGCATATTGGCTTTTTATTATTTAGTCTACGCATAGCAACGTAATGACTCCCAAAATGCGATCTAACTGTCGACGCTAAGGAAGGAAATCACGGGCTTGGAAAACATGGTATCGATGAAGGAAGTTTAGACAATAATTAGGGGAATATCCATAAAAATAGTCAGCAATTGAGCAAATGTTGTTTATATTGATTGCAATAGCAGTTATTGTTGAATTAAGTGGCCGATTATACGTATTGAAATTTTCTCGCTTTGCATATATATGAAGTCACTAAAATTGGGAATAGATTGCAGACAGTTGATTTCGTCTATTCGTCCATTTTATGATAACAACTTTATTAAAAAATTGCAGGAACGACATGAAATTTTTCTCGATAAAACCAATTAATTAGTTTGTTGGTCTTGCTTATATCCTTGCAGTAAAAAAATTTCGCTGAACATGACTTGTGATATGTGTTTATTATACTTTTGTTTATTTTTCACTTTTAGGTGTTGCTCGTAAAAAATCGACACAATTGATCTCAATATTTCTCGCGGGAAGAAAATGATTTCGTTTTCTACAGAATCGAATGTTATGTTATCATGAATTTTACTATGTTAAAATGGAAAATATTTCAGATGTGAAGTTATTTCTGGTCAACATGCGCCTCATTAAGCCACGACGTGAGCCGTTCATTCCTCACGGGACGGTCGCTCTTTAATGACAATTATTATCCGTTCCTCACGGAACGGTCGCTCTTTAATGACAATTATTATCCGTTCCCCTCACGGGACGGTCGCTCTTTAATGACAATTTTCAAAGCTCACTTAAAGCTACATATTAAAGATGCTTCACAAATTTCATCAAAGCAGGCAGTGGCTGTCTCTTATACACATCTAGATGTGTATAAGAGACAGTCATTAAGCCACGACGTGAGCCGTTCATTCCTCACGGGACGGTCGCTCTTTAATGACAATTATTATCCGTTCCTCACGGAACGGTCGCTCTTTAATGACAATTATTATTCGTCCCTCACGGGACGGTCGCTCTTTAATGACAATTATTATTCGTCCCTCACGGGACGGTCGCTCTTTAATGACAATTTTCAAAGCTCACTTAAAGCTACATATTAAAGATGCTTCACAAATTTCATCAAAGCAGGCAGTGGAGTTCACATTTAATTATACCAAAGAAAAATATCGGCATTTTCCCGTCAATCACAACGCCACTTTCACATTCCTCACTCCCGTCCTAGGCAGCAGACCAGGGGCCATCTTGACACAATAAATTCATATAATAATTTTGTGACAACCCAACATTAAAATTAGATAAAGTGACCATATGTCCTTATAATTTATTATGCTAAAAATGGTGCATCCACTCACAGGGGTTGCGTGTTACTCTAGGTTGCTCCTCAATCCTATGTTGCAAATTATCTGAATTATTCGTGAAAAATAATAAGTTCAGAGTTTTGAGATTCGATAGATTGTGATTTTTTTTACTTCTTGAATACATCATCAAATGCCGTGTAGCAGATCACTTTGATCCTAAAGTGCTTTAGATGTCATAGTGCAATCTGATGAGAGTAACTGAGAAGCCGAAATGGAGCTATCACTGAATTGGCTCAGCATTAATTAAATTGGTTGCACATAACGCTTGAAGAGACATCTGCTTATTTAGGATGATATTTGAATGACTGCTTCAATGGTAATTAAGATAATTGATAGGGCGTGCTGGTCGTGCTTCACTCAAACAAGAAAGTGAATTTACTTCGATTCATTTTAATGCTGAAAGATCAAAACTAAAACGTGCAGCAGGAGGATACCGAAGACACAAACTATTTACTGGAATCATTCAGTAGGCTTCGAGGTTAATTTATTTACTTGTTGTATTTTGTAATTCTCGGGGTTTGTTGCTCCCATAAAGTAGATTTTTTATTGAGAATATTCGAGATCGAGACACAAGTGAGGTTGTTGAATCTGCTACGGTCAGTCTTACGCTTTGGTTTGACTTGTCTGTAAGTGTGTTTTTTTTTTCATAAAAATTAATTAATAATTGCGGTGATTACATCTTAAATTTGTTGGCAAGCTTCCACCAACTTTTTCCTTAATTTATTTCGACGAATTTGAACTCACAAATAAAATTAGATTCTATTAATCTCACTTGCAATCACTTACAAATCATAATAATTATAGAATTTTCCTTGCGTATGAGTCTAGTCCAATATGGTATACCTATTCTACGTTGTATCTATAGCTCATACTACTAACACCCATCTCAATTAATTATTGTCGCAAAATCAAGTCTCTCGCAGAACACAAGCTCTTGTCTCTCCTCTAGCAGCCCGCGACGAGATACGCGAGCTGAAGTCGCGGCGTCGTAAGCAATTTGTTATTAAGTGAAATACGTGACACGCTCAGCGGTTCACTGGGGAAGCACACAATTAAAATGACGTATGCTGGCCGCTGTTAACGCGAGACTGCCTGTGCTGCTGGTTTAACACGCACTGACTTGCAAAATGTCAGTCCATATACTGGCGGTTGAAATTTTGTTAACTTTAATTAATTTGATGCTGCAGAGCTTCGGCGATGTCCTGTCACTAGGAGAATTATAAAATTTTTTTTTTAGATTAGCATCGTGTACTGATCAAATTTCTTGTTTCAATTGGAGATTTTCTTCATATTTAAAGCGAGAGACTACCGACCCATGAAAATATATAAATATTAGAGCCCAAACATTAAACTTTATATAATATGTACTCTGCAACGAGGCCACAAATCTGAATCCTGAAACGAAAGCTCATGAGGAACGAAACATTCATTCAAGCTCGCTATTTCTTTAGAGATGAAGACCGATGCCTCTCGTCTTGATCAAGCGAGCGATACAATCTTTTGTCTGTCGTGCAATTATGCAAACGATACTCGGAGGATGAATGAGAGCAAGTCGTGCGGTGTTCTGCTCAGCGAACAACAGGTCAGAGCGCGTCGAGCAAATCTTTTGTTCGGGCGAGAGCGACTTCAAATTGGGGCGATGAAGGAAGTTAATGAACGCCTGCTTGTTTATCTCCATCATTTATACCTTCAATTTCGTGATCTTGATGGCCCTACGAGAAATCTTTGATGAGTTCTATTTTGTTAAGGACAAAATTCGAGAATGTTCTTTGGATCAGCTGAAATATTGTCGAGCAATTCGTGTCATATTAATAGAAGAATAATATGAGCGCCACATTCGCTGAGTGCGTTTTTATAAATAATGATTATATAATGATCGGACTTTAAACCAATATTTATCGATTATGTAACTACATTTCTAGCATAAGATATGTACAGTTTTCAGTTTCTGGAGCAATACGCGCATACTCATCACTCGAGAAAATTTCGAGCCTTGATAATTCCGTACGAAAGGTAAAAGTTTTGTTGATAATCAGACTATATGTAGGTCAAAATACATGAGTCAAACTACATATATTTGCCATATATATAAGATGAAAAAATGCAGTCGTTAGGTCGCGAAATATAGTTGAGATTTTCAGCTCGGTACATAGGTTGAAAATTGCTAGAAACATTATAAGGTTTTGCATCAATGTTCACCATTGAGTAGCCATGAGACAGGACCTGTCAGCTGCACAATAGACGATAGGGACGAGCACAATAGACGACACGAGCCAGCACAACAACGACGTTTGCTTGACGCAGCGTCGCCTGATAACCAGGCGAAGCGTTGCTGCTGCTCACATCACTCGCCTGCACCTCACATCACTCGACTGCTGCTCACATCACTCGCCTGCAACTCACATCACTCGCCTGAAACTCACAGTGATTGTGTGCTCCTGACATCACTCGCCTGCGGCACACATCCCTTGTGTGCTCCTGACATCTCTCGCCTGCGGCAAACATCACTCACCTGTTGCTCACATCGCTCGCCTGCAACTCACATCACTCGCCTGCAACTCACATCACTCGCCTGCAACTCACATCACTCGCCTGCATCACTCGCCTGCAACTCACATCACTCGCCTGCAACTCACATCACTCGCCTGCAACTCACATCACTCGCCTGCTGCTCACATCACTCGCCTGCTGTTCACATCCCTCGCCTGCCTGGCAGTATTACAATCATCATGGCCATTCCTTCACCTCGGACGGTAATCTCACAGCTCTGCAAACAACATATGTTTCCGCGTAAGCTATTATGAGGAAGTTTAGATGATGTCTCAATACGTCATCCAGCTGACGTATACTCAAGAAATTTTCAGATGAAATCTGCTGGAATTAAGCGAAGATGGATTTCCTTGGCGAATATTTGATTTAGGAGCTAGCAGTTTGGTTTGAAGTTTGAAATAAGTAAAATGTGTTGATTACTCTACACTATAATATTTCATCATTATGATTAGATGTTAGGATTTAATTTTTAATTTCTTATAATTTTAATGCAATTATTGCTGAAAGGAAAAATAGAAATAATATTAGCACTTATCGGTATTGATGCTACATAATATTGCTGATGCTAAATATCACTATTAATAATAATATTTTACTGTTTTCTATACATCCACGCGTACGAATTAGCTGTTGGCTCACTCGTATTAAATTGCGGAAGATAAGTAAGCAGTAGGCGGCCCTCAATCATGCAACAGACAGCCAGCAACGTGTTCAATTGGTAGGCTATTTACGAACATTCCAAGCTGAGCTCATTAGCACGCAACGTTCACATACTTCGCGCCGCGCTATCGTGACCTGAAATCACAAAGCTTTAATGAATTTTTCTAGACCTGGGTCCATACTTTCAAAACTCGCTAAGTGAACGTAAGTACTTACGCTCTATTTTTTTGTCTAAGATTGGTGGATTTTGCTTGAAAGGCCGTCAATGATTGGCTGATGAACTTACGATCTCTTAACTGTTTTTAAAAGAGTGGCTTGAAAGGCCGTCAATGATTGGCTGATGAACTTACGATCTCTTAACTTTTTTTGAAAGTGTAGGCCCTGGAGCCGTACTAACATAAATAAATATTTACGAATACGTAACTTCGCCAGCCAATCTCTGACAGCTTTTCAAGCTAAACCCACCAATCACTGACGAGAAATTGGTCGCTACGTGTATTTAGGCCGCTGCCAGTACTTATGCGAGTTTGGGTGCACAGCTCTTCGACATTTGCATGCTAAATAAAAAGCTCAGATTCGTTCTAGGAAACACAATGAAAAATTAGGAGATTAACGACGTTTGAAATTTTTAGTGATTAACTTTTTCTAGTATTTTCACGACTTAAGAATATATATTCATTCATTATCTAGTACTGTGTAGTATTTAGTTCCTAATACTGTAATATTTCAAGCTTTTATTGACTTTTAGCTGCAGGAAATAGCGTTGTCTTCAATGCATAACATATAGTAAGCTAAGTGACACTGCCTACAAAATAAGTAATATGTAAATGAAGGTTAATAAGAAACTGGACAAACCATCACCTGTCGTGTAGATAGTAGAAAATTGAGCTGTTATCCCTGATAACACGATAATAACAAGGTAACTGGGAGGCTCCGAACACACAAAAATAGTGAAATGAAAGTAGGATGGATTCTGCCTAGGATGTAGAAACATACGTTGAAGAAATTGTAAGCAGTCACTATAACCAACACATCAAAAACTCTGATACAAGGGCGCATTAATTGAAGCTGAAACAAATATTGGTGAACGCCATGCAAATGTAGGTATCATACAAACTTCGAAATCTTCATTTATTATTTACTGAAAAATTTTCAAAATCAAAATAAATAATTTTTACCATTACAAAAAAGCTTGTAAGTTTTTTGATATTCACAATATCGCTGGTAAAAAGTTGATCTCTTTGTGAATTATTCAAGTCAACCTATAGTGATCATTGTTATCATTGCTGACCCGATAATGATCAAGGATAAGATGCTGCTGATATTCAAATAAATTGCAGCTATAGGAGGTAAGGTGCGGGACTGGATTGCCTGTGACGACATCGCTCTGGGCACGACTATGCCACAGCTGAAGAAAGTGATCGTTCGAAGGTCGCATTAAGTCTGTCACGTCACCCGACAATGAGAAATAATTGTCAACTCGAGCGGCAATTGACCGATTGGCAAGGTTAAGTGCCTCGCGCGGCGAGTTAACGTGCTCTTCTGAGCACGTTTTCAGGTGGTGAGGTCTACATTAAGGACCTCAAATGCTGCAGCAAATATAAGTGGAAAGGAGTTTTCACGAAAATTTATAGATATAAAGTTTTCAACGAAGATTAAGTATTTAATCTAGTGTGATGTAGAAATTCTATAGTCAGCTAGGCGAAATACAGTAGGAGTCACGGAATAAAATCGAAAACATGAATAATATATTCGTATTCGGTTGCTAATATATTTGATATTCAGTAGTAGGTTGGATGCTTCAAGCATTTTGCAGGTCAGGTTGATGAATAAAAACCAGTTCACTTATTAAACAGTATATCCGATAGAAAATAATGCAAACAAGAATGCCACTGCACCTCAACAACGGTCGTTATAAAAGCCTTCACTAAAAATTGTTGCTGCAATTATCGTTCTTTTGTGCAAAATGTTAAGAAATATTTTCTTATTCCATCTGCTCATAAAATTATGAGATAACTTTTGAAAAAGTGAAACCAAGTCCATAAATCTCAGTTAGATCACGCAGATTGCACAAGCTGTTAATTACCACGCAGTGTTTCAAGACGATGACAGAGCTACGGCAAAGATGACAACAATTCGCGATTTTCGCCACCATTGTGTGTAATGGGCGGCGTTTGTCTCATGCACGCGCGATAAGGAAGACTTGACAGCAAAAGTAAGGAAGGACACAAGGTCGATCGTGATCGCTGAGACAGAACACAGCATTGACTTAGGAAGGCTCTTCGACAAACAGGACATGCGGCGATGCGAGGTGTCAGGCTGTCGCTGCCAGCCAAGGAGGACAAGGCCGGTGAAGTATTAAGTAAACGTGGTCTTGGTACTGTAAGGCTAAACTTTGGTGGGGATGAGGTAAAGTTTCTCCACGGGCTTAAGTTTCGTCTGCGCTCGTTAACCGCAACAAGGCGTAGAGATATGATCACTTCTGGAGATAAGTAAACGTACTTGAAAGACGGCTGTGTCAGAGATCGGGCTGGTATTCATATCTAGTCGTTCTCAAGTTGTTCGCCATCCTGGAGTTATATTTATTCTGTGCCCTGATATGCTCAGTGCTCCAGGATAATTTATGATTGTTTCATCGAATTCAAAACATGAATGAATTTTTGTCAAGTTGAATGAGTTAACTTACGCTTCAGCAAACAGTTTTGGTTTGGAGGTCACGCTCTTCAACAAAACATTAGTGTTTGCCTGCAAAACTCATGTGTAGCATGGTATAGTATTTCTGTTATAAAAGTAGTATTAGTGATCATAATACCAACTGATTCATAGTTCAAAGTCACATTATTTTATTGTGAGCCCACCAAGTTTGCATGAACTGTTAATAAGAATAAAAGTCATCTGAAGTCCTGTTATAATTTAACAGTGACAGGAAAAAGCTATAACACAAGTGAGCCAGTCCACGTATACACTCACAGCACGATGCACCATGTAAAGTCCTATCTCTGCGAGTTAGACAAACGTAAAATTCTGAAGCTCAGTCTTCTTTCCATTCGAATATCATTATCATCTCCCGTACGCAACAAGTACGTACCGTACCCAAGAAGGTTAAATTATTTCTAAATCTATATTATAAATACACGTTCTATTTAAAACTCACACCTCGTCCTACATAAAATTCAGTAAAAACTGTTAAATCTGAGCAAGAAGCAACTTAGCTTCCTAAAACTTGAATTTAAATAAGACCACCACCATGGGACCGTAAAAGTAAATTCATATCTCGGCCTCTCTCACCAATCCACTCTAGTTTTAAGCCTCGTACAATCGCAGACTGGATCGCAGCCTCACCAGCCTACTAGCCGAGGCTTCGTCATGCTTTCTAATTAATGGCATCTACTATATATAGCCTGGTTGTGAACACTGATATCGAAAGGCCAAAAGCTGGGACTGAGATGCAAAATTTGATCCACGACGGCTTTGGATTTGAGCGATGCGACGCCGCAAGCAAAAAATTGGCCTAATATCACTTAGTAGGCATCCAGCGTCACGCTGGAGCAATTTTTATTGCTTGGTTATTATCAATTTAAGAATATATTTGATCATTCGTTGAATTTATGGATTGTAACCTGCATTGACTAAAAAATTAATATTATTTTGGTCGTGCTTGATGTAAATTCTCATGAATTGCCTTTTAAAGATTGAAGGATAATTTTCTAACGGTATCAGGCGGTTATTCTCATCGAAAAATAATTCTCGACAGCTTTTCATGTTTTCCCACTGATTGAGCTCGGCTGTAGTTCCCAAGATAACAAATGCGATTGCAATCAATATCACCCGTAATGCTAGAATATGATTTATTCACTTTGTCCACTGTTTATGCAAGGTGTCAATCAGCAGGTGTTCTAGGGAGGTATATACGTCGGGTGTTTATAATCCGGTGCAATCACTTTCTCCTGTCTGGCTGGCAGCGCGGCATGGCCGCCTCACGGACACTGGGTTCTCTGCGAGGCGTTCAAGCGTGACGGGTGTAGCGGCGTCTGCGTGGTGCATGGTGCAGCAGACTGCTATGCTACAAGCTTAGTTTACGTAAAATATCGTATATAAATAATACTTCAGATTACATATAGTACAGTATATTCCATAGAGTAACATATTACACGAGGAACCGTATATAATCATATACGGTTCATATATGATATAGAGTATCATATATTGCATAGGGAACAAAAGATTACATAGAATGCCATATACATTGCTTAGAATAACTTATATTACACAGATCTGTGCTGCGTATTTCACAGAGCTCCTTACTTTACCCAAAATACCATACATTACATATATATAAGCTACCAAACCTTACATAGTGTATAGTATTCTACACTGCTACGGGATTGCACATCACGAATTTCTCATTCACCACCCAGCGGTTTACGCCTGGTAACCTGAGCGACCTTTATGTGACCAAAGATTCTGAAGTATAAAGCTGCTAGAGAACAATATGATAAACGCTATAGGATCTTCATATTATAGCGTTTATACCGTCTTAAAAAAGTGGCATCGCTAATTAACATTTCCATTCATGATTTAACATTTCAAAAGCCATTTGAACAGATTTATGAGCATTGTTTTATTTCACTATGAACGAATCACGAGCCTTAACGTAGAAGTGAGTTAATTGTATTTAAACAGCCAATTTTCACGAAATTTTAAATCTAAATCTTAATTTTTACTGAAAGTGAATATACTTGAAATCGTTCAATGAACTACTAATTAATTTATTTAATTATCGACGAAAGCTTGCGAGAAGTCCTCAGTCCATCTATTATAATTGAGAACTCACGTTGAACTTTCGGCGTTGGTCCTAATTGCAGAAAATGGGTTCGCTAATGAACCCGTAACTTCAACTTCTTATTGGATCTGGATAAATGAATTTGTTTAACTCATTCGCAAGGAATAACCCCCGAAATTAAATTTATAACATTTATATTGTTACTGTTTTTATTTTCCCCTTTAGATAATAATCGCAGTATCGCGTTTTATCGGCACCACATACTGCACGTTTGTACTAAATTGGCGCTACATAGAAGGCCGTGACCCCTGCATTGTCTGACCCGGGAATTTTCTCTAGAAGACTTCGATGTTAGCGCTAGCAAAATAAAGGAGCGTCGTGGCACCTGTTAATGTCCACTGATTGCTGCCATAATTCTCAACTTAAGGCCAAGCACGCAGCTGAATTTACACGCTGAAAACTAACAAGGAAAGTTTTATTGTTTTATACTCTGAGCTTTGAACTTTAAATTAGAAATATAGCCGCACGGAAGCATTGTCTTGGGATGTGACTAACCTCACTACCACATAAGGTTTTAACTTTCTTAATATTTGAATTAATTTTTCGTAAGGTAAAGATTTCTTTAGAATTTATGGGGTTCTTATTATACAAAACTCTACC
Source organism: Hyalella azteca (assembly GCF_000764305.2). Lineage (NCBI taxonomy): Eukaryota > Metazoa > Arthropoda > Malacostraca > Amphipoda > Hyalellidae > Hyalella > Hyalella azteca. The sequence continues at coordinate 348,252 of NW_025947728.1, forward strand.
CTCTTAAACCCTTATCTTAAATCATAAGGTTTCACCTTTCTCAATTTTTAAATTAAATTTTCCGTAAGTCTGAATTTTATTTAGAATTATGCTGTTCGTATTATACAAAACTCTATCCGGTTTCTTAATTTCTCTCACCAATTCCAAATAATAACTATTTTTGAGTGCATGATGATCATTGTTCGGATGTGAACCAACCTCGACGAATATAATACTCAGGAGATTGGAAGATATAATATAATTTCACTTCATAAACAATTATAAGTTTTTTTTTGTAAATTTATAAGAAGTTTTCAAAAGTTGAGTGCTTTCTATAAAAAAAAATAAACTAATTCACACAACCGAACTATTCTAAGTTTCAGTTGCTTGAGACTTGGTAGAGAACTCTGTTCCTTGATGCATCAATTATTAGACATCCAAATGAAGCTGCCATAAATAATTCTAAATTTTGCCGGAATCGCGGATTGCGATGTTTTCATTACTGCAAAACACCTTGAAAAGGATTTATTATCTCTACGGGGGGCGGGACGAGTGTCCGCCCACTGGGCCACAGGGCAAGGTGAAACGAACGTTTCGCAGCAACAACTCAATCTGTTTATTACGAATAGAATGTTTGAATTGTAATGAAATATCCAATAAAATCTGAAAGGTGCAAAACTAGCAGTGTTAAATCTCTAAGTAATTGTAGATAAAGTTGCGTACATATGATTCCAAGGTTTCCCAGCTAGATTTCAACAACCTCGATCACTCCATGAGAATGTATTATTTAAAATCAGAGCAATGTAATATGTTGCGAATATTGGGGTCCCATTCGTTAATTCAGTTCCGATATACTTCGAGTACCTCGCTGCTGAATGGAGGATATCGTACCAGCTTTTAATTATTATAAAGGACCTTTCAATGACGGTCTTTACAAACAAAAATTCTTTATCGGTTAAATAATAAATAACGGCTTCGGAACGCTCAGCTAGGTATGTTTACACGGAACAATATTTGAACAGTAACTTTAAAGAGCAAAACTAAGTAATAAAGTTTTTGGTACATTCACGCGGATCATTCAGGAATTTTATTATGAATTAAGGAAGTTCATAAATTTAGTAAAATCAATGGCCGTTACGTTATTACAGCGAACTTACATCATTAAAATAATAGGCTGCACATTAGCACGCAAAGCTCCATTTTACAGATCTGAAACAAGAGCTATTCAGTAATGCTAAAACATCCGAAGAATTAGTTCAATTCAAAAATTAACATTTACTCCACAGCAAATAATGAACAACAGCTTCCTCATCCCACAATTTTGTTAATAAATCCCCGAGGGCATTAAGCAAAGGATATTTGTGTTTGTTTCCAATCAAGCGCTAATTTCTCTCTAAGTGGTACTTTTTTAAATATCTATTAGCCAGAGTGTAAGGTTTTAAATTCAAGAGGATTAATTCTTTAGACATGTGCAAAATGAATGAGAGTAAAGTGTGATGCATAATAACCTTCTGTTTATAAAGTTTATGGCTTAATATGAATTAAATGGTTGAAGTGGCAATACTAGGAACTATCGGAAGTGAAGTCACTTAGCTTCCTATACCTGAAGACACTATTCTTCAAGGCTATTGATCGATAGACAATAATTTTTCTAACATTGTTGCTTTGGTGAGAGTTAACTTTATTTATTGATGAATTTAAAGAAATTTATGAATCGACGCAAAGCATTAAATGTTTCTTTATAGATTCCGTTCTCTTCTGTTATGTTAAACTTTTATAGTTGACATTTAATTCATTTTAAAATAAGAGAAATGAATGCTCACAAAACAATAATTATGATACAATTTAATTAAATTAGATGATATTTAGGAAGTGAGAAAATGTAAACCAAAGGCATTGTCATCGAATTCAGGAGTATGTATTTGTGGAAGAAGACCTCGAACTTATAATTCGTCCGGTCGAATATGTCAAATTATGACAATACAAATCCCGGTTCAGGAGTCATTAACAGAACAGGTTCGGTAAATGAACAATATTCGGTTCAACAATATATTATAACCCTTTGGCTATCCAGAAAGGATTTGCGATAGGTATTTGTACATGAACACTCAGTAAAATATCGGGAATAATATTTTCACAACGAATAGTTTGTGCTACCGACCATAATGCGCGGCTAATGCTTAGGACGATTGTCTGTTGCTGCGCCTGCACAGTCACGGCTGATGCCGATGCCACTCACTTTCAAATTCAGCACTTCCTTGCCGCACAGCTGGTCATGATGCATTAATCAATTAGTAATAGCTAAAACTTGCTAATTAAACTAAATAATCGTTATTATGGAATTATTGTACATTTTTTTTAGTTAATCGAGAAAAAAATTCAGCCTGGTATTTTTGCATTCATGCTTCAAAATTATAAATATTTGTTTCTTGACGAGATCAAATATGCTACATTTCCGAATTTTATACATTAATTGGTGGCTTATAGTTCAGGTTTACTACCTACAATTTGTAGTAACATCGGTGTACGTAAATGATAAATTTTATAATAACTATATCAGAAACTTTGATAGAGCGCTGGCTGGCTGTTCGAACTGCTGTAGCATCTAGAATGTTCGGAATATCTATATATTGATCAATTACTTTGTTAGGAGGAATGTATTAAATGAAATACTGTTCAATAATTGTTCTTAGGAAATATGAACTAATTGAATTCCTACTAACAGGTGGCACATAAATTTACTCTGTGCGCATTTTTTCAAGATCATGATCGTAGATGCCAATTTTTGTAGCATATGAAAAGTGAACTAACAAACATATGCGACTTACGCATCACGTTTTGTGTGTTCAGCTATCACTGAAAATAACAACAAATTTTATTGAACCATAAGATAATATCTCCGCATAAGCTCTTATACACAATATCAAATTGATAGGTAAATAAGGCTCCTATTCACTGGCCGACGGGTATTCATGCTTGATAATAGCTTCTCGGGATGGCTAGGTTCCTCAAAGGCGCTCACACGTTCAGCTCAAACTGCGAGTGTGGCTGAAGCCGCCTTGCTTCATCGCCGGTGAATTTTGCAGAGACAAAAGATGGATGATGGAGTACCCGACGGAGATCCTTGACGGGGTGATAATGTTCCCTGTATGCATGAGGGCTTTCCTTTACAAGGGAAGTCGGCGCTCAGACCTCAGCTGCTGAGTTAACTATTCATCTAGCTAAATTCTTCGTGCGTTTCTCTAGCACATGTTATGTTACAGGGAAATAATCATGTATTTAATGTTTATGCGTTGTTGTAATAGAAATTTTCATGATGAATTTTTTTAAGTCCTTTAGAATGTTTAACGTTAGCTTAAGACACTTATGGTCAAAATTCTTTGCCATTTATTCAAGTTATTGATCTACCCAAGCTTGTATAATACTGAGCGATATATACTGCACGGCTGCGTGTTCCCAGTGTATGTGCTTCCTCATAACTGTAAATTTTCCTGATCCTTAATTAATGTTTGTAATTAGAATAACTCTAATATTTTTTATGAATAAAATTTCAGTTACAGCATAAGAATTCTATCCGTACGATTGTTGGAGTATGAAAAAATCCAAGATTCCGAAGCTCCTGTTATACAATTCTTATCAGGCAGAAGTAAAAACCGAGTTTACAGCCAAGGTCCGGTCCGAGGTTTGATGCATAACCTCTTAACCTCGCGTGATTTGAGCTTGTTTATCCTGCTCATCTTATTAGGACTTTGTGTTGGCTGCAGTGTCGCAATGATGTTCGATCGCTCGTCACGGCTCTGCAGATACGCTCTTACTGATGCTTCACGGCTCCCGGTCGCTGCTCTGCGCTGCCAGTGTACGCGGAAAAAATTTACAGGCGGAGAATTCATTGCAGTATTCTCGGCTTTTTTTAATCTTTGAAAAAAAGGTTTGAAAAAGGTCATTGCAGTGTTATCGGTCTTTTCTTCAATAAAAGCTAAGATGGCCGAGGCGCATGTTTGTCTTATTCATGGTTTTCGAAAGCGTCTCAAGTGTGTTTGGCCAATATATGAAATAGGATAATTCGCCCTGCGTTTAAAGTATATTCAAATGATGACTTGCATTTAAAGTGTTTGACTCATCGATAGTTAAAAATAATGGTTCACTTTACAAGGTTAGCTAACTGTCATAATGAGTTTCGGAGAATGCTGGAGGCTCGTATATATACGACCACAAACTGGCTCATAAACAATTTCATTCTCGGTCATTTCTGCTAGCTAATTTCGAGATGGAGGAGAGATTAATTGAGGAAACATTCAATCTTTGGCGGGACAGACTTCGGTACTCAAACTTTACGAACAAATTAAAGCAAGATGTTGATCCGATAGATGAATAAATCAGATTAATTAATGTGATTAACATTATTTCAAATATCGCAAAATTTACAACGAGAAAGTGTTTCAGCACTTAAGAAGATTGAATTATGCCGAAGAATATTATATAATTACGGAAGACTGCGTTATTAGAACAACAACTTGATGCATGATAAATGGGATACTCGTGCGCATTATGGGTGGTAATTCGACGCACATTATGTGTAATAGCTCAATGCATGTTAATGGTTGTAACACAATTCATATTTTCATTAATGAAAACCATGATTTTGCTCCCTTATGATGAACTGAAAACTGATTGGCAATTCAATTGAGATTCCGAGGAATATTTTATGATAAATATTTTATAATCGTTTTCGCATTCTTCGAAAATAAACTTGGAATATTTTTCCAAACACCAGTTTTAAATTTGATTGAAGATTTCTGAGAACTCATGAAGCCTTCGCTCTATTCATGTGTCGTTCATTCAGATTCCGTAAAACATTTCCCGTCATTCTGTGGGCAATTGAGAACAATTTTCTGAATTTGTATTCATAATTTATGTTTAATACACGGAAAAGGAGAAAGCTGATGGCAGTGTTCACCGGACACTGAAGGTAGTGGAGACGTTCACAAACCTTATAAGGCAATGAAGTATTCCAATTGCCTTATATGTAGCAGAGATTCAAATGGAAGAGAATGCATGTAGACTCGCCTGAACGTGGCCGCGGCTGCATTGCAGCGCTGTCCTTGCTGCCGTACTTTCTAGCTGGCCAAGTAGGAAGAACTGGCTCCTTCATCTCTATGCAGGGTAATTAATTGAAATTATACCTATAACTTGATTCGAGATGACTGTATGTGCAGCAATCCGATATTTCTCTTTTTTTTCTAATAGTCTTTTGTGTAATTCCAATCGATGCATGCTTGCGATTTTAGTGAGTGGAAGTGATATGAATTTCCTACTTGCTGCAAAAATCTTCTGCAATGAATTATGGACCTTAAATAAGTAACTTTAAACAATCTGTATTTTATATGGGTATCTACAACCCTTTTATTTGTTCTCTTCAACCGGACAAATGTCACATCATTTTTAATATTCAAGTAGCGTAATTCATTATTATTCATTTCCTTAAAAATGAATGCAAATGAATAATATTATATAATGAATAGTATTATGCCGTTGATGAGTGATTTATATTGTTTTACTTAACCTTTACGGGGCAACTAAATTATTGAATGATAAACTACAAGCGATGATGCTCTTTTAATTATTAATAATTAATATTAATAATTAATTTAATGATTTCGTAATTAATTACGTATTTAATTCATAACTTAAAGAGAGCATGTTCATTTAAATCCTTAATGAATATTATTCGAACCTATAGAATAAAATCCTGCCTATTTGAGTTCAACAATAACAATTTATTTATAAATGAATATCAGTAATTGGTCTAAACTCTTCCATTGTAACAAAAATAAAATGAGATTTAAATCATCAAGATGGACAAGACTTGCATCTCTGAATGTCATGAGCTCAGTTCGAGTCAACTTTCGGTGGCATAACCCAAAGCACAAACAAGTCGCTTTGATATGAGATCTTAATGTGGTATTAATGACTGCTTTATACGGAGGGATTTCTGCAGTGAAAGGGACTGGCGTTGCCCTTCGAATAATATTAATTCTTTAAGCTAATCTGGTGTCAGCGAACGGTCGCAGAGAGGTGCGGCGCCGGGCTGGTCTCTGCCAGTTTTTTAGTAGCCAGACAACGGAAACAACGCCATATTGGTTCACTGTTGGGAAATTGTACGAACTTAATTAACATTATGCAAGCCCACGTTATTCTGTAATAAACGCAACTATGTATGTAACTATCCGGATTTGTTCTCATTAATAACCTAATTAACTCGCGCGAATATAATTGGGAAATTTAAATAGTACTCAACAGTTCCTACCACATCTACTTAAGACTTGGGTGATGGAAACTGATGAAGGTAACTCGTTTGAATAGAAATAACTTGAATGTAAAATTCAAAAAGTGTTCTGGAGCACTTTTTGATTCACGCTTATTAGGAACTCTGCAGACTAGTCCGCGAATACGAGTATAGCTGGGATATCAAATTGCATCATATCTCCATAACTAATATTACCCACACTTGCACTCTCATCTAATTGAATCTTCAATGAGTTAAATGAGATTCTGTAAGGATATACGTCTGGACTTTAATGTGATGAAATTCAAATTTAAATGAAATTGATTGATTTAAATTGTTACACATTAATTTTTTCCTTTCAGATTTGTTTAAATTTAAAATTTAATGCAGTTTGTGGCTGAACAGTAAGCATCGTCAAAATACTCGCACACTGATAGCAATCTTCATTAAAAGCTCAAATCAGGCTAATTAAATCCTTAATTGGCCCCTGACAGCCAAAAAAGTATATATTGTGATTATATTATTGGGAATTAAATTCCTTTTTAATGGATGGACCAAATTTAGGTTTTCTAATTTTTGTTTATTTTTGTCAAGCAGATTTGTTATGATTGCATGAATAAATTTCATAGCAACAATCCGTCAGCAATATTGTCTTTAGTTTTTTCCATGCAAATAAAAATTAGTGACACATTTCCAGTTGTGCGCTTTCATTCATCTTATAGTTGCTTATTGCACCCTGCTTACACCGCACCTTGCCTGACGTATACCTAACGTTGGACGCACCCTACCTAGGACGCATCTTGGCTTATGTACACCTAACCTAGGACCCACTCTACTCAGGACACACTTACCTAGAATGTACGCTTAAGACGTTATATCATCTTGCCAGTATGCGTCCTATAAAGCCAAGATTCACCAGACGTATCAATAGATAATGTGCCTGATAAGATGAATATTTGGTAATATCATAACAATGTATGAATGGCTCAGCCTTAGTACAGTTTTTGGGTATATCATTAATGGTTTTTGCACTTTGTAGAAGCAATACGCAAATAAGCAATAAGCAAATAAGCAAGCTTCTACAATTGTAGAAGCAAATAAGTTATAGAGTTTCACCTGTGCAGGAGAAATTCAAGTCTTATGAATAATAATCAACTGCGTTTGTAATAAAGGCTACAGAAAAACTATCCACTCCGACTAGTGTTCGTACACCATGAATATTCATGACGAAATAATTAAGCAAAGCAAAACAGTAAAAGTTTGATATCCTGTTCTTTCCGACATTAGTTGTAATGATTTCGAAGCAAACCTCAACAAAATGCACCACGAAAGGCAAGCGCTGTATGCATCTGTTCTATCTATAAAATTTTGTTTTCCACTGGCCGATAAGAGGTCGTAGATCAACTGACACTTATCACTACAGGAGTGGCCGGTGGCTCAGTTGGTTGCAGCATCTCGATAATTCTAAATAATGGTTCACTTTACAAGGTTTGCTAATTGACACGATGTGATTGGGAGATTACTGCGGTAGTATCAGACTTTGCTCACAAACTGACGCATCCACATTTTTATCAACGCTGCTGGGCTGAGCTACAATTAATGCACGATGGGTGCAGCTCGGCATACCACTCCCTTAAAATACCAATAGATATTCATTGAGTATCTCTTATCCCTTGATTTGAATTTTGTGTTAAATATGTCTAGATTGCCCTCAACTGATAATGTGACTTAATCTAGAGGTTGTATCTTTCTATTAAAATACCAGCCAAGTTATCGATTAACAATCAACGGTTTTTTACAAAAGGACGAGCCAATGCATGTGAAGTATATTTCCTCAGATGAATTTGCGAAGAACTGCACTCAATAATTGCTAGGAGGCCCTCGATCGTACTTGCTTGCAGTCGGGTTCACCTTCTCGGTATAAACGAGCTCATTTATTTCCCACCTCAATAATTAGTAGTTTGGTGTAGTCTTGCAAATTTGAAAAAATTCATCTAATTTGGATGATGTAAAAGCTATACTGAATTGTTCCTAAATTTTCAGGACTGAACGTCCGGGAGTTATTGAAAGCATGCCGTGTATATTATTGAAAATATGCTATGAATATATTAATGTGAAATTTACTTTGTTTTTGTTGGGGAACAGGACATGCAGTATATATACAAGATACCTGACGCATGATGCGTTGTGTTTGATCTTAATGGCAGGAGAAAGCTCATGGCAAGAAGTTCAAGGTAAGTCCATACGGTAAACAGTCTGGGCTATGAGAACTCTACGTAGAGCGCTGCTTCGAACCGCTTTAAAAACAAATTAAAGTCGAATTTCAACCGGCCATTCAATGGTCGATGATCGGCCGCTCTAAAAAATAATAGATGACTTTTTCGATGCAGGGTTCACTGCTGCGTGGCTTCATTGTACCAGACAGACGTGGCCTTACTTAGCATTCGTGCTGTGTCCGATAAGTGGGTTCCTAAGCACGAATGATGCATGTTCAATCAGAGATGTGATGGATGTGGCTGATGATTGGACTCTACAGGTGCCAAATGCTGCATCGCATGCTGAATTAATTGAAAAATAAATTTGATTTATCTGTGGTGCTGGCATTGGCAATGTACTGAGACGTTCATATGTACATACAGGCAGAGAGACAGACAGAGATATTTTCTGAAAATTTTCAAAATCAGCCGTTGGGAGTGAAGAATAATTTTAGTTCACGTCGGTTTGTAGACGTGACATATGATAAGATACGGATTTTTTGGTAAAAATAAAGTTCTCCAACATGAAGTTGGATAATAGTTCTTCCATGAAGAACACTAATTAAGGAAACAGCTCGTTCATCATCAGAGTGATTTACGAAAATATAAGGGCCATCACGTGCGAAATTCACGAAAAAAAAACACTTCCACCCCTAATTTCTTCCACACAAAGTGCACAAGAGGCTTTAAAATATGCTCTCGAATTATGAGGAACAAAGATATTTTTTATCAACATTTTTGAAAAATTATGCACAATTGATGCACAATTTTGCGTAAGAAATGAATAAAATGGTTTAAGTTTACGCACTTAATATACAAGTTGCATTTTGGAGAATCATGAATAACATTAATTTATATTAAATGCTTGTTAACGTCACGTATATCCTGTATATACAAGTAGAAACATATTAATAAATGTAATCATTTCCATCACTTGCTATCTTTCCCCGAAATAGTGATAAGTTGGAAGAAATTCTTCTAGGATTAAAAACCTCATCTCACAAGTATTGAAACTTTACCATAACTTGCTTGAAAATTTTCCCTTCATTAAATAGACAGAGACTGTATGCTGATATTATATAGGCTGACCTCCAAGTTTGTCTCTTAACAGTCAGAATGTTGCCCTGCAATGCAAATCAAATGGCTGGAGGCGAGTGGTCGAGTTCATGAATGGAGCTAAGCCATGTGGCTGCAGCCGTAGCTCGCTACTACGCGCGAGGCCTTCACTTACTGAATGAACTCCCGTCACTATTTGTGGCCTTCTAGGCCAGCTGCTACACATACCCATTTACAGTGTAGAAGAATGAGGAAAATTTCTGGAAAATAGAATGGAGTATTACTGCTTATGATTAGTGCGCCATTTTTTACCATTGACCACGCAAATAGGTTGCAAGTTTGGTTCTTATTGGCGTTATCAGCCGCATATTTTCTGTCATAAACTGTGTGGAAACTGGAGGTAGGGTCAAATCTGACAAAACATTGTCAATATAATGTCTGACGAAACAGATCAATATGACAAAAAAATCAAAGCAAATCAGTATTTTTTCAGTACACAGACGGATCTTTTTTTGCCGAAAGTTATTTTCGATTGAAGATGCAACATATTAAAAAAGCATGCAGCGTTATGATTGATTAACGTATCAAATTTAAGTAAAAAATAAAATTTATTACATTATACGCTTCAGAATACCTTAGATGAATTACTTAATGAAGAGAATGAGTTTACGTTGCTGACGACTCACATACTTGCACAGGGTTAAAACTTTCACCGAGTCGTAATTGCTGTTAAAGAATCTCGGTCTCTTGGGGTGCGTCTGGAATGTGATGCACATGACGACACAGAAATAATGGTAGCTCCTTCTACGGCATTAACGAGTAATTCAGAGCGGGGATATGCGTGGGATACCATCAACTTGGTTCTGCTCGGGCAAATGAACTCGTACAGAGAGAAAATTTTAAGCTCCCGCTTTAGTATATTTGAAATTTAAGCTGAATTCGCTCGCAACTCAGTTAACATCTTTCTACAAAGGATAATAAGAAGCGAAATTATTGAAGGTGCTTATGAAACGAAAATTGCCGCGCATACCAGATTTTAAATTTAACAGCGCACAATTTTGGAATTTCAAGTAGCTTCATCGAAATGATTCTCGAAGCCGTCTCAAATCATAGCTAGCGAGATATAGACTTCTTCTATTAAAAGGATTTATTGATACGCTTGATTAGCGCTTGGAATTTCTAAGCCTTATTAGGAAGTTACTTGGTAATGATAATTCCATTATTCGGATATAAGAATAACATAATTGAATAATTTTAATAATTAAATTAGAATGTTTTTCGGATCAATGTGATGAAGTACTGATGTTTTGGTTTGTGCAACGTGATCCATATCTTTTGTGTCATTGGAGTTCATTAAAGTCAATGATTTTTAGTTTTGCATTCAAAGTGATGCATTGTTTTGGTGATAATTAATGCAGGTGAGCAATGTTAGCATGAAGAATCGAGTGCAGCGTTGTCCTGATAAGCAGCAACTTTCGCTCACATCAACTCAGCTAGATCGATGGGATGATCTTTATCGAGGCGTGTCTTTATGGCCACTCCTTAACTTCTCCAAGGTATAAGAAAACTGCATTGTGCGTCCGTGGCAATTGCATTCAGCTGTGGCGCGAGATGCCACATGATGCTTGATCAGCTGTGGCGCGAGATGCCGCCTGATGCCTGATCAGCTGTGGCACGAGACGCCGCCTGATGCTTAATTGATCAGCTGTGGCGCGAGATGCCACCTGATGCTTGATCAGCTGCGGCGCGAGATGCCACCTGATGCCTGATCAGCTGTGGCGCGAGACGCCACCTGATGCTTGATCAGCTGTGGCGCGAGATGCCACCTGATGCTTGATCAGCTGTGGCGCGAGATGCCACCTGATGCTTGATCAGCTGTGGCGCGGGTTGCCACCTGATGCTTGATCAGCTGTGGCGCGGGTTGCCACCTGATGCTTGATCAGCTGTGGCGCGAGACGCCACCTGATGCTTGAAGGTCCACTGCTAATGTGTGAATGGCGTGCCACAAAATGTACGTAGATTGTGCAGTTGAATGTGTGTAAAATGAAATGTTTAGTTAGTTTGATATTGTAGACTGACTCAAAACTTTTTTTTCTTAATAAGTTCCTACTGACATCCAAACACGTAATAACGAAAGAGGAATGAATGGTGAATCATTAGAAAATAAACATATATTCAAATTGATAGAAATCTATGATATTATGAAAAATGTCTGCCAATAATATTATTTCTATATTTGGATCTTTGGTTTAGAATTGGAGTTGGGAAAAGGCTTTGTTCCGGGTACGATGTAGCAATCTTTATCATTGAATTTTTAATCTGATTGCAATTCCCAACTTGCTTACAGCGAATATCCCTATTCATCTTCAATAAAACACGAAATCACGAACTAAATAATTATACTCGTTCTGTGTCTCGTTTTGTTATACCTCACAGCGATACCAAACAATAATTTCAAACTCCATTAAAGCAAGATATCGACCAGCCTCCAAATGCCACGTCGCCGCAAAGCGTGTCCAGTTTATCGCTGGACTGCAATAAGTTATTTTCAATCTCGCTGATGATTGTCTGATTAGGAGCAGTAAAAACTGCGCCCGTCTATTAAGGCAAGACCGATCGCGGTCACAACGCGATTAAGGTGCGGTTGTCTACGCTGTACAACGCAGTTACGTGCGCTCGTATCGCATTTGGTCGATAATCTATAACGAACATAGCAAAGTTATGTTCGGATATATAACAAATTTATGTTCGGATATATGACAAAGTTATGTTCTGATATATGACAAAGTTATGTTCTGATATATAACAAATTTATGTTTGGATATATAACAAAGTTATGTTTGGATATATAACAAAGTTATGTTTGGATATGTAACAAAGTTATGTTTGGATATATAACAAAGTTATGTTAGGATATATAACAAAGTTATGTTCGGATATATGACAAAGTTATGTTCTGATATATAACAAATTTATGTTTGGATATATAACAAAGTTATGTTCGGATATATAACAAAGTTATGTTTGGATATTTAACAAAGTAAAGTTCGGCTATAAACAAAGTTATGTTCGGTGATATAACAAAAATATGTTCGGAAATTAAAAATATTTACTTATGAAATTCTCAAAAAAACACCTTCAAAACAGTTGGCCATTCATATATTTTAGTGTCAACTGAAAACGCTAACAATTCAGTTCTGAAGTTTGCTAACAGCGAGTGGAACAATATAGCATGACTGATCTCAAGACGTATTAAAATTTGACGAAATATGCAATTGTAAATCTTTCCATTCCTCAGGACTTGTGCCAGAATCCACCAAAGATTTATTGAACCATAAATTTCGGTACTGTTTATATAAAATAGATTACGAATTTCTATTTCCCGTTACAATACTTCTGAGAGCCCAATGCCCGTTAGGATACTAATATTATTTTAGAGATCCACATCATTTAACATCATTCTGTCAAGAGCTAGTCTGTCATCATGTAATGCAAGCCTCCGGCGTCAAGAGCCAGTCTGTCATCAAGTAATGCAAGCCTCCGGCGTCAAGAGCCAGTCTGTCATCATGTAATGCAAACCTCAGGCGTCAAGAGCCAGTCTGTCATCAGGTAATGCAAGCCTCCGGCGTCAAGAGCCAGTCTGTCATCAGGTAATGCAAGCCTCCGGCGTCAAGAGCCAGTCTGTCATCATGTAATGCAAGCCTCCGGCGTCAAGAGCCAGTCTGTCATCATGTAATGCAAACCTCAGGCGTCAAGAGCCAGTCTGTCATCAAGTAATACAAGCCTCTGGCGTCAAGAGCCAGTCTGTCATCATGTAATGCAAACCTCGGGCCCTCATATATAAGAGTGACTAACGCTAAAAACCAGCGGCCGCGTTTCCAGGAGGGAACAAGGCTCTCGAAATACTTGCTTTGGTCAAACAAATGCCCGGCTTGGCCACAGAAGAAGGCCGTGGGGCAGTTTATAGAGGGTGTGGCCCAGGCTACCATGCAATAGGACCCTCTTTTGGGTCCCGGAAAATAATAACCCTCGTAAATGTTCCCAGATTCCATTACCGGAATGGTATTAAGTGCGACACAAGGTGATACATGGCGCCTTAGACTGCATTAAGAGACCAGCTCCAGAACCGAGAGGTACAAAGAAAAAAATATGGTCAGGTTAATGAGATGGACGCAAATGCAAACAAAAAAATCAAGTGCAAATAAATATAATTGAATTGCATAAACAGGACGAAAATTTCAACAAATATTTGAGCAATTTGTTGCTCAAGTTAAATAAAAGTTTGGTTCATGAGAATGAGTTTAAAAAATTTGGTTCATAAGTTATACCAAGAAATTACCCAAATACTGCACATCCCTTTCATCAACGTCTGCATTGCCCCCCTTACTGATTCATCAAAAATTTCAATGGATTATCGTATTTTAGTCGTTTAATTCTAATTAATAAACTTCTTTTTGCGATCCCAAAGATTATTATCATAATGAAGGTCAACACATAAAAATGTAACTATATATTGCTGCCCATGTTTACGGCTTTACGCTAAACTCTATATAATTTTCCACGGAAAAAATTTTGTCGTCATAATCGAAACATATTGTTAATTATATAGACTTAATTGTTACCTTCCTGCTAGCAAAGAGAAAGTGCGCGAAACGAAACATTACTAACACTAAAGAAAATGTCGAGCTCAACTTTATGCTCCTTACATTGAATTTTATCCCTGGATTCTGGGCCAAATTTGACTCTCTACTATTCCACCATCAAATAAGTTACTGAGTTTATCTTCAGAATGAATTAGACGGCTGAACAAGCTTGTATGCAACCCAGTGCAGAGTATCGAGTTTGAGTCAAACTGTCCTAGGGATAATTTTTACCAGTAACTTATATTCGAGTTTCTCATGCCGAACATGCAGCTTGTGAGTCAAAAGCAGCCCCAACATCGCCTCATGACAACGCACGATCATGACTCTTCAATAATTATTATTATTGAGTGGAGGTCGCCAATATATTTGCGGGACGTCGCGCCATGTGCATAAATTGAAGGACTCAATCCCAAGACCTGAACTCAATGATCGTTCAAAGTGCGGCAACATTTTACTTAATTTAAAGTTTTCAATAGATACTCACTGAGCCTTATATGGTTCAGTTCCATTTCAAATTTAAGCCCTGAAGACAGAATACACTTATTTATTGGTTATCTCAAGACATTGTTTAAAACTTTTCTGATTAAAATTTCATTCATGACAATATCTCTAGGAGCATTCACCACGGTGATCTCCAAATAGGGAAGAAGACCTAATCGTTAGGTTGACGGAGCGTTTTTCAAAGCTTTAGAAAGCAACGACAGGGATAGTCATGTCGATAATTTCAAGTTATCCTCGCGGTGCATAGTAAAGTATCGCCTCTCATGACAACATATCAATAAAATCTGGACATGGTGGCACATGCTTGCAGCTCACGGCAGCACCTGCAGCTCATTGTAACGGTTTAGGATGATTTATTGGTAGCTTACCTTCGCTAATCATCACCTAATTGAGAATTTGCCACAAATAAAAAGAAGAGCGATGATCAGTCCATCACCAGGTATATCTCTTCATGCATGAATAGAGAATTTTATCATCGACTTACCAATGATAATGTTTGACACCAATGATTGGCCCGATGGTTGGCCATTTGACATCGATAATTATTGGCCATGGACACCGATGATTGGCCATTGATATTGATGGTTGGCCATTTGACACCGATTATTGGCCATGTGACACCGAAGATATGACATTCACTACCAGCGTTTCAATGGCACCTATAATAAATACTGCGTGTGAACATGGGAACAGGAGTGGCCGGCGCAAGGCCGCTGATGTCACACCGGCAATGTTAGACACGGGACAAGCGGGGCTAAGGAATAGCGCTGGACCCCAACAAGGCTAAGTGTTCCAGGCAGTGGGCACTTATTTGGAGCACTGCGTGGCGGCTGACAAGCGATGTCGTGTCTAGCGTTGGTATTTCAATGCTGGTTAATATACACTTCTTGTGATCAAGAATCTCCTGGCTAGCGTGTCGGATATCTATGAGTAAGTGAAACACTTGATACTACTTGAATACTCAAAACTATATTAAAACAAAATTTTAACAATGAGATATTTCTATAATATAAGATAACATAATAATATACAATGAATTTCCCTGATTCAGCAATAAAAACAGAGATTTTAGCTTCAATCAAAAAACCTTCGCTCACACGAATCCTAGTTGAGATAAATTAGTTATTTAGTTAAATTACCAAGTTCATCAGGTTGTTGAAATTTTGTGTGCGGCATGAAGGATTTTTAAATTTTCGATGGCTGCTTTCCGCATAAGTGTCAACTAGTAACAAAATAAATAAATAAATAAATAGAGTCGTCTTATTACGCTGAAAAATTCCTGATATTAATAACACATAATGAATAATTATAATTAGTTAAGAGTGAGACCAAAGTCCGAGCTAGGGGTAAACTGGGCTTTTCAAACCTTCAACAATCCGGCAATTACATGAAATATTTGCAGCTAGTAGGCGTCCGCCTTTGTATGGATGGTAGCCGTAGAAGGTGCGACCGTTGTCAAGCGCCGCTGCGCCGAGCCTCGTTATCTCTATAAGGCGACCACTCGCTTCCTAATAGCAACATTAATATCATCGGCTGCTACTATTAGACTAGCATAACCACGACCTTCTTTATTTATTCCACTCACTAAAAATGAACATGAAATATAAAC
Source organism: Hyalella azteca (assembly GCF_000764305.2). Taxonomy (NCBI): domain Eukaryota; kingdom Metazoa; phylum Arthropoda; class Malacostraca; order Amphipoda; family Hyalellidae; genus Hyalella; species Hyalella azteca. Next base: position 364,581 of record NW_025947728.1, read on the forward strand.
GGCATTGTAATGCAGTGACTCATAGCATGGACTTAAGCAGGCGGCATCTCATTTGGCTCCGACTCCCAATAAAGGAACAAATGTTTTTTAGAGCTCATGAAGTAGTCGTTTATAAACGTCTTATTAGTGATCAGACTCAGCGGCAGCTTTCAAATGTACTCGATGAATGGCAATATAAACCTTCTCATGCGATGCTATCTCACGCACAAAAATTCATTACGAACGAGTATTGCGATAACTTTGATTTTCGATTAGGAAGAGATGAAAGCCCCAGGACGCTACGACTTATTTCATAATCTGCTAGGAAGTTGCGGGCGATTCCTGCATGGGATTAGCTTATAACTAAAAGTCCCCAATTGAGACTGGTAAAATACAGTAAGTCAGTCCGTGTTATTAAATTTGTTTATGGTTTCGACATAGAAGCGTCTAATTTTCAATAATGTATGTCCTGCAGTCGATTTCATACCGAACATAAGGTGGAAGCATCAGAGTTTTTTTTTAAGATTTTCACATTATTTGGGGTTCTCATCTAAAGCTTCATGTTACATACATGAATTTAAAACTTAATGCACAAGTCGTGATGCCATCTTAGCTCACCAGAGAAATGGAAGTAAAATTGGCGTTGATCGCAACACTTGTCGCTTATGTTGAAATAACATGGATGTAAATTTGAACCAATATTGTCGTCAATATCAAATATTATCAAACATCTTATTATCAACCATCACAGGATTAGGTTGATTACTTTAAACAACCTAAATTACAGTTAAAATAAACCACCATAAAGCACATTTTAATTTCCAGCAGACAAACAGAGCGCGAATAAATTTTAAGTAGCCCAAACTATATTGGATTTATATAAAGTTCGGAGTCCATCCACGAGTTTTGCATGTGTCCTCCTTTAATGATCTGCACTCATTCGGTTATCACCTACTTGAATACTTGAATGTAAACGCGCATGTGTGCGATTAATTTTTCTCTTATTATTATTATTATTATTATTATTATTATTATTATTATTATTATTATTATTATTATTATTATTATTATAAGCAGTTATCGTTGCGTCTGGTTCAATCGAATTTCGAGTGTGCGTTACACTCGACTCACTACGCTTAGTTTTATAGCAAGCGAAAAAAATTTTAAATGCAATACAGTTCATAAGCAACTGATTCGACGCAGTGAGCGTCTCTGGCTTTGTGCTGAATATAGCAGTCATGAATAAATGATGCGTGGGTGGGGTGTTGCACCCGCAAGTTCGGCTCCATTACCTCAGCGTCATGTCGTACCTCTCGGGTGAAGTTCGTTAGTCTCGTCAGCGCTAAAATCTACTCGATTTTAACGCCTTATCCTCGGTAAATAAATGTAAAATAATATGCGTTTAAAAATAACTTTTTAAAGACAACACTTCTGAACAATCCAGTGGGTCTGGATGTTACAAATGTACAATGAATTTCTAATGTTATTTTTAAATATTGAAAAAAAATATTTTTCAAAATTTCTTTAAGATACCAAAATTTTGTAAATTTTCAGAATTATTTATTCTGTCAATTGATTCATACATTGTCTCTGACTTTATGCAATTGTGCAAAATTTCAGATCAATTGGACCGTTCAAATTGTGTCATATATGGATTATAAGATTTGTAGCAGACGAAATTATTTTTTAATTTTTTTTTTAATAATGGAAAATTTTGTTTTATATTTTAAATTATTTATTCTGTCAATTGATTCATGCATTGTCTCCAACTTTACGCAAGTGTGCCAAATTTTAGATCGATTGGACAGGTAGAAGTGTTTTAAATATCGATTATAAGATTTGTAGCAGACAGACAGACAGACAGACAGACAAACAAACAAGAAGTGAAGTTAAAGAGAAGTGTTGTAAAATGGTAAAATATTTGGATTCGGTTCCTCTCTGGATTGTAACTTGAACTTACTGTTCGGAATCGAGAGCGTCATCAGAGCGCTAATCAAGATAAATTGCAACTCAGGTGTTGTTGTAATAAACTTGTAATATATAAATTTCTTGTCTTCATATGTTTTAATATGCTGCATTTTAGTTTTTGCTGCTTTAAACAATTTCAGAAAACAAATTATGTTAATAATGTCAGAGACATATAAAACTTCACTCATAGAATAGCGCCTGCTCTACAAATATCCTACAACTTTAAACATCTAATTTAGTAGGTAAACGAGAATAAAAGTTTGTAATCTCTTCCTTGACTTCTGGTGTAATTTTGACTGTGACACATACACGAACTGCTTAAGTTACGAAATAATATTATAAAAATTCCTCGTGTCAATTTTATAAACTATGCATGATGTGTCTAGAAAATATATAAAAGAAAACTTGCATAAGCTGTAGAATAATAATTATACGATAGAATATCTCGAGGCTTCTCATAATATGCTTTCCATTATTACACCAGCTTCGAAATTATGTATAAACTACGATCAAAATACCTATATCGTGTCTCACGCAGACCCCAAATAATCTTGGTCTGAGTCTGAATATCTTAATTATCTTGGGCTGAGTGCGGCAAAATACGAGGGTTCTTGTAACTATTCCTGACGAGACGAGCTACTTAGAGCAACATTTGCATTCCGAGGGCCAAAGAATTTCAACAGAGACTTAGGCCTGAGAAAAGCGGATGTTGTCAAGTGCTCAGCTGTTGGGCGCGTGCTGCTGCGACTGTTTTTCACCATTTAGATATTTTTAAGTATATCTGCAGTGTATTTTTCATTATAATCATATAATAAGTTTTGTGTTTATTCTCATCACAAAACCATGATAATAGTAATCAGCAAAAATGTAATATTTCAGCATTTCAATTTTTTTTAAATTTATGTGAGCATATATCATAAAAACTATAATGTGTTGTGTATGTAGACTCATCATCAAAAAATGAAATTATCAATTGGACACATGCTATAATATCCTACCATTTTTGCGCGCATTTTTGCGGACTCTTAATACTATTGGGACTCATGAGCACTTGGTAGAACATCGACCAGTTGCTTTGATGTTTACTTGCTATCATGGCGCAGTTGAAAATCTGGCTTTTTCTCTGAAAGTTAATGAAATTCAATGTAAGTTGCCATCATTATCTTATTTACAGTAAAAGACCAATTTTCCGAAGAAGTTAATACATTGTATGACGTCGAAGAACAGCTCATGTGACTACAATTGGTTGGTGTTCAATAGTCTGTAGTATATACAAGCTTCGTTACAACGTACCTACATGAGATCCGATGCATTTTGGGTTAAATTAATTTAAGTTTTAATATTAATGAGATCTCGATCATACTCGTTATGTTTTTAACTCTCTTTTTACTTTTTTAGCAACACGTTCTACAGTATATTATTCGTTGAGTTTCTTGAACCTAAACAGAAAAATAAAAATATTACAAACAATTTGCTGATCGAGGGATTGGTTCGATTGATTATTTATTTCGAGATTTTCAAAGCACTTTTTATCTGTCGATTAGTTTCTGCTTATGATGTTTGCAGTAAATTATTCATCTCTGACGGACGCTGTGACAAAAATCTGCACGAACCTATCATGCATAACAAGTTCATTCCCAGAGGCATTCAAAACTGAGCGCGATCATTAATTGTTTCCAAGCGCATATAATCATAACGAATACTCTTTAGAATACAAACCATGATGACATTTATGGAACCGATTGTTTTGCACTGCAAGTATCACAAGGAATATTCTTTAGAAGGCAAACCATGATGACGTTTATATAACCGATTGTTTTGCACTGCAAGTATCACAAGGAATATTCTTTAGAAGGCCAACCATGATGACATTTATATAACCGATTGTTTTGTACTGCACGTATCACAAGGAATATTTTTGAAGAGAAGAACCATTATGACATTTATGGAGTTCTGCTCATTACGCGTGCATGAGCGAGGCACGCATCAAATCCTGCTTCACAAAGGCAGCTCGGAGCAAGCGACTCTGGGATGAGACCGAACGTTATAATGGAGCGCCATCTGCCCAGCCTGTACTCAGACGAATTAATGGGTCACATTGTCCAAATAGTGATACACTTTCTTCATGTAGCACTGATACGCCCTGTTGCCGGTCCAAACTGAGTCAGAGTGACCCTCACAGGGGCGAAAATTGCATCGTTGTGTGTACAAAATCTCAGTCATTTCTTTGTGTGCTTGCTGCATCGCACAAAGACTGCACGTCTCAGGACGGTGATTACCGCACAGCTGCTCTTCATCCAATAAACGTTGTTCTCGAGCCCTTGTTAACCGATGTTTAGTGTGTGTAGGCATTAAGATTGGTAATAGACTGTTTACAAGTGCTGGGGTAAGTTACTTTGGAAGAGCTCTTAAAAGGTTGTGAAAAATAATGGGGAGTAGATCTGAGCAGCTGTGTTCCCCACGATCCATTTCCTTACACTTGTTACGGAATGAATTAGAGATGAATTTTTGCATGTGTTGCAGTCAGTGCATTGACAGCGATTTTTATCGGTGTTATTAACTTCACGAAATGCAATTATTCACCATGCATAATAATAATAAGAAAAGTTAACGGTAAGCTCCACGTTTACAAACTCAATGGAGAGTCGAATTTTAACACGCTTCAGATAACATTATTTAAATAAAAACTAAACAAATTATAGAGGAATGATCGCATTAGACAACAAATAACTTTTCTGAAGAACATCGGAAATGAAATAATGCACCCATTGTTACGTTACACTTTAGCATAATGCAAATATCCAAGTTGATCGTGCTCTTTTATTGGGAAAATTGAATGACGTTAGAACAGCTGAACATTACATACACAGCTTAAACCTAACCTTCCAGAGGCATCCTCGTTAACTGGCCATATAATACAAATTGAATAGATAAGACAAATCAGAAATAAATCAATACAAATATTACTATTTCAGATAATTTTTTTTTATTTCGGATAAATTTTTTGCACTTTTGCATTTGAATAAAAAAAATTAACCTTCAATTGCTGTACAAATCACGCACAACGCCCGGACTGCGTGAGTGGCGGTACAACGCCCGGACTGCGTGAGTGGCGGCACAACGCCCGGACTGCGTGAGTGGCGGTACAACGCCCGGACTGCGCGAGTGGCGGCACAACGCCCGGACTGCGTGAGTGGCGGTACAACGCCCGGACTGCGCGAGTGGCGGCACAACGCACGGGACTGCATGAGTTTCGGCACAACGCCCGGACTGCGTGAGTGGCGGCACAACGCACGGGACTGCGTGAGTGGCGGCACAACGCACGGGACTGCGTGAGTGGCGGCACAAATCATGCGCTACACTCATTAAAACTTTACCAACTTCCTGCCAAACTTGAGACAGCAAAAAGCGCCCACGCTTTTTCATTCACAACATCGGTAATGAATCAAAGTTTCGTGCAACTTTCCAGACGAGTTTCAGGATCATTTAGCCAATTCACGAGGGAAAATTAAGGTAATTTTTCGTATAACATTTTTTTCCAAATTGCATTATAACTTCGCTATTTTCTGCGTTTAGCAGCTGAGATACTGAAGCACTGATAAATATTGTTGAGCCTTCATTCATGATGAATTTTTGTAGAGAATTCCCAAGGATCAGCTCGTAGGCCTACATAAATCTTATCAACAGTTTCTCATAAAGGAAATTGCACTTCAGTCTCGAAGGATGAATTTTATGTAGAGGTGGAAATTTGTGACTGTTGCCTGCTTGAACCATATTTATGAGACAGTGAATAATGCCGATAATATGTTTTTTAGAATGAAGTTTTACTAACACTGAAATGATGATTCATATACGCACTGACGCATAACAGAATGATGATAAATTTTGTTGGTAGCGAGGTGGAGACGCTACTCTGTTTTAAAAACTATACTAACCGGCAAACACGGCTCCTAAGTGTTCTTAAAAATTTTATGTTATCTCATATGTTATTGAATTTATCCTACTATTGCTCAATCTTGAATTGACTGAATTTCCAAATCAGGAAAGTCTCTTTCATAACCGAAATAGTGAATTGTGAATAAGTATTATTTATGTACATGTTTTTATTTAATTGGTTATACGTCTATTTATAAAAAAAAATATAAATGATGTGCGCATCTATGGACTGGGTAAGGAACGAAAGGCATATGCCAAACGTGCCTCACAGCGGCTGTATCCACAAAAATAACTTGGTTTCTCTACGTTAAAAAATTGGACTCAAGATACAGGAACGTCCAACACAACACGCCCTATATCTTAACTGTAGTAAGCCTGTGTCGTGCCCAGTCAACTCTGTCCGTTTGTTGAAGATGTTATTCCTACCTAATGCTGAGTATTTGAACTGGAGTAACAAACTTTGTTTGAAATTTACGTGGGTGGCCACCAACAGCTGGTGGCCTTGAAGCATGAAAGTGAATACGAATTTTCCCGTCAACAGACAACAGTTTTGCCCCTTAAAATTTTCCTTTGATATTTTAGTGGAATGAACAAGCTATAAATAACTTAGGGCAACTTTTGTTCTTCGCTTCACCAGTTTGTATCAGACAAAGTTTTGTTGTTCCGGAGTGCAAGTCACACATGCGTCAAGAGTTCTTGCTCTGGGATAACAATTGAGGCAGGACCATCAACAAACTTCTCGTATTGTCCCAAGCTAAGGCTTTCTTCTGTGAGTATTATTAAGTCTCCAAGCACTAAATTACATAAATCTCGTGGAAGGACGTGATTTAAAATCTCACACGGAACAGTTTCTGGCTGTTAGATAGTGCATATACCGACGATTAGTTACGAAAATTATGCGTATTGGGAGTAGAGATGGCAAACGACGTCAAGCTTCCTAAAGTTATCTTTTCTGCATTATTCCGATTAAAGGCATTTTAATCTTCTTCCGCCGTACATACGTATGTCACTCTTCGGGAACATGACTTTTAATTTAAATTATACATAAACTATTGACTGCAGAAACTTGAGGACGGTTGTCTGCTTCATAGAATATCTTAAATTTATCGTACGCGGCTGCAACTATCAGTGCAAGCCATTTTGAGCTCACTAGCAGCATATCTTCTAGGGAAGTAGGCTTTGACAATATTGCTCCGGTTTGTCATCTTCAACTGATTATGGACGAAAGAAATAGTAAGCTACAGCGCTGTTATTTTTTATATGCTGTTCTTATGCTTCAAGGTCATGTTTTATATCTTTGGTTTCTCCTTCAATCAAGTCTATAATGAATTTATTTTATATTGTTTATTGTATGTCACTGTGAGGAAACACCAGGCACTCCACTGTACTTATTGTCTGTCACTGAGAGAACAACCGTAAAGAGATTGTATTGTATCACAATTATGAGAAACAATATGATATATGCCTATATTTTGGGATGAATTGATCATTTTTAAAAGATAAAATTTTAATTATTATTCCGCGAAATACTTCCACGTGTGTTATAGAGTCGATATTAATTCGATTAAATACCTAGCAAATATATATAAATTTTTACTCTATTTCCATGTATTATCAACCATGCTCATAACGGAAAATGAAATGGAAAATGAATATGAAATAACGGAAAATGAAATGAAGCTTTCAAACAACAATGAAAATACAGTAATCAGCCGTTGCCAGTGATGGTCAGAGAGAATAACATAAATAAAAATTATAGTTATTATTTTCTAGTCATTAAATACAGTATATTGTTTTTATTACCTTATTGTTTATTTGATCTCACTTTGCAACAGCCCTGATCATAACAGAATATACCATGTAATATTTTAGCTGTGTGCCTGATGTTCGTCATGAGTGACACGTATAATATACGGTATATCATTGACTTCCGGTGACGAATGTTCCTCCTGGGGGACATGTTATATATTTTTTATTGATGCAATGGAATTTTAAAAATTGTATAGATATGGTGCTATTGCATTGCAAATGACACGAAAACAATGAAATAACAATTTTTTTATGCCTTCATTGTTTAGGTGATATTTCACGGGATACGTCATATCACTTCGAATTTCACGGGATGAGGTACTGGAGAAGACTGAAGATCGTTAGCCAAGTGAATTGAAGTTAGGTTCCTTTTCAATGGAATCCCAAAACCACAAGCACGCAATACTCCAAAATCGCTACAGTGGCAGCAGTCAATTAATGTATTGTTGGTGGTTGAAGCCAATGTAGTTAAAATGTTAAACAGTACTGAAATTTATGATAGCGCGAAAATTATAGTTTTAAGGCTCTTATAAGTTTAGGCTATTAATAAACTCTAAACTCATAGCGTAAGATCGACAATATTAGCGGCTTGCTAGAAGTCACGATTAGAGATTTAATTATGGATTATCATTTAATTTTTCTTATTATCAAACCTTTGCAAAGCTGCACAATTATTACCCGTAATTTTATGTAAATAGCAACGGTACCAGATAAGAAATCATACTCATTCCTTTACTCCGATGTTCATGGAATGTAAATTTTTCTTCGTATCGTTCTGAATAATTTACGATGTAAACATGTATATAATATCAAATGTCAAATGAAGATATCTAAGATCTATGTAGGAAAATAAAGGTCATGTGAACTTCAAAGATGCACGTGTGTTTATCAATAAAAAGCTGCATTAACTGCATTAACAACGAAGAATTCACAACGCAAAAAGATTTCTTCCTTGTAATTTAAAAATTTAGAAACAGCATCTAAATATAATTTCTTCAACATAGCACGGTAATGTCGAACCAAAATTATAGCGGCGATATTTTATGCATGCTTTCTTGGTCGTCCTGATTATCTCCTTCGTTGCTTTCGCTGCAGCCTGAACATTTGTTCAGATTGACTGAGTTGCTTCATTAGTTATACAGCCAGCACATCTCAAATGGCAGTCATTATTGAAGCCTCTAATGGCACAACTCACTCCTGATGAGTTAATAATGGGCCCCAATGCAGTAGTTCCGGGGACAAGTACACTGTTCATCGATTACAGATGAATTTATTACTTGGCTTACCAGATGCACTGCAATATTTTAAAATATGCCTTTCATCAAACCATAATATCCAATGAGTCAGTTATGAGGGTTAACTTAAAGCGTTTAATACCCATACCATGTTTTAATGACCAATTTGAGGCTTTACCCACAAAAAATCATTTGATTTTCTCGGCGAAATCACTTTTCCCACTAATCGATGTAAGCAGGCCTCATCAGAAGCTCTTTAGCTCGCCGGTCATTAGGCACTTTCAAATTTCTGGGCCTTGATTGGTTCCATTGTTGAGATACAAGAGGAATCAATTGGATGTCTTTACGAGACATGCTTGCAGTCGTTACGAGTATCGGGCGAGAGGTTGCAAGTGATGACTTTCATTGTCCGAAAAGAAAAATAGTTGTCTAATAGACCCTGAATCCGTTCGTTGGTTACTTATAATTTACTAATCATTTATACTACTTTTTCAGTAGTTGCTACGTCATTTATTAAAAATTTCAGTTGGTTGCATTACCAAAAAACTCTTATGTATATCCTTCGTGTGAAGGCCGGCATTATTGAACGACAGATTTTACTCATTTTTAAATTTGCACCACCAGGGCGCAATGATGCCCTAACTTGGGATAATCTTATTATCTTTTCTTTTCATCGCAAAGAAACGTCGCAATTTCTGTTAATGCGATTCCTGGAGGCTTGAGGATCGACCACCTCACATGTTTCGTAGGAACATTGAAACAATTTGCTCGTGAATCAACCCCGTTATAGCCTGCCATGCGATTACGTTGGTGAAGTTCCCATGCTGTGTTGTGTTCAATAACTTGTTGAATAAATTATACTGCATATAATACCAAATTTGGAAAGAACCCACCAAGAGATGTGAGATTCTACCGAGAAGAAATAAGGCACGAGAGAAATGAGCAAAATACCCAGCGGATGCTCCTCCGTGGTATCTTTTTTATCAAGAACTTTTGCTTGGAGCTATACGAGACCGACAGCTTCCCACGCCGCGGCGTCCCGCAACAACATGAGGGCGAAAAACAACAAAAGACGTCGCTAATCATTAATCTTAATTGGTGACCTCAGTGGGACAAATCTCATCCTCTCTAATTTGTCTCGTGGTCTCAGTGTGCGTGGTGAGGTGTTGGTGGTGTGGTGTTGGTGGTGAGGTGTTGGTGGTGATGTGTTGGTGGTGAGGTGTTGGTGGTGAGGTGTTGGTGGTGAGGTGTTGGTGGTGAGGTGTTGGTGGTGAGGGGATGTTCTTAATTATTGATGAGCGTGAGTCGCTGCTATAAAATCGCGTGAAAATTTAATAGGAAATATTTTTGATGATAAATTTTCATACAAAGCGGAGATGATGAAAACGGGGATAAACAAATTACTCTTTCTTCGGATAGGCTAACTTCAACTTTTATTGGCAAGAGAGGAATTTCAACATCTAAATAACAAAAAGGCATAAATATTGGCATACGTTAGTTAAATAAAGGAATGTAAGTTTGCAGTATTCATGGCATGAGTTCGCATTCAAGTGAATTCAAGTCTTCAGTGAACAGTGATGCAAGCCGAGATATGATACAGTACAGTTCTTACTTCTGCCCGATAATTAGTTTACGGAGATCGGGTTAATAAGGAGTACGTTCAGAGCGGAGAACATGTGACCTTTTAATACATCTTAGAATAATATTTGGAACATAACTAATTGTAAATTTTTCACCTCCTACATCACGAAGTGACGAACGAAATGTCCACCCCGCGATCTGCTGAACAAATTAGTTCATTAGCAATCCTGGGCTGACGCTCGGTGCCAACTCTGGTTCTCGCGATATCATATATCGAACAAGTACATATGCGTACCACGAATTGTATTTCTATAGGACATAGTACTACATAATTCTGGGTTGCCAGAAGGCGTAAAAAGCGGCCAAGTTCGCGAACAAAAAAAGGACTATAACTCAATATGTACTAATATATATGTAGGTTCCGGTGTAAAAATTCATTCTCCTTTTTCTAAATAGGAAGTTAAATTTTAGATAGGAAGTACCCATATCATAAATTTTAGCCGGCCAACGCAATTGAAAACAAATATAACTCAGTACTCACTGCAGTGAGTGACAGAGAGCGCATTTTCTCGTCGACGAAAACTTGAGGTCACGGATAGACGGACGGACAGACGGACAGACAGACAGACAGACGGACGGACATGGCGAGCACAATAGTGCATTTTTTCCATAAATGAGAATATGCAGGAATTTTTCCGGAAAAAAACGTCTAGCAACTGTTTCATAATAGTGCAAAAAATAATATGCGTTTAACAATTACTTTTTAAAGAGAACACTTCTTAAGAGGCCACTGTCTCTGATGCTACATATGTACATTGAATTTCTTATTTTATTTTTAAATATTTGGAAAAAAAATATTTTTTTTCCAACTTTTTTATATATAGATTTATTTATTTATTTTGTCAATTGATTCGTGCATTGTATCCAACTTTATGCAAGTGTGCAAAATTGGATAAGCAGAAGTGTGATAAATATCGATTATAAGATTTGTAGCAGACAAAGAAGAAGCGAAGTTGAAGAGAAGTCTTGTAATTAAATAATAGTACAAGATGAAGCAATCGGAGTTAACGTGGTAAACGAATAGAAAATATTTCACAGGAACAAGCTTGATATTAACTTGATATTAATAATGTCATAACATAAACGACCCACACAGTTGCACGCAATGACAATTGAAAACATTAAGAACCAAGAGTTTGCATAAGTTAGTAAAGTACAGATAGTTAAATGATAATAGAGAAAGTCAACAAATTCCTTCACACAGAACTTTGCAGTGGGCCTTCATTTTGGTTAATTAATATCTCTGGCTTAATGTCCTTTTCTTAAACTCTTGTAATAAATATATTTGTACAAGTCATGTTCCCATGAAATGAGGTCCACCTGCCACATGGCCTCAGCCACACAGCTGGGCTATGGTCTGGCGGAATGCTCCAGGCCGCGGCCAGCATCCGGTTTGATCCACATATTTTTCTGACTAGTTTTCGTGTTTTGGTTTGGTTTCCCACGACAAACGACGACACCTCACCCAGAGTCGTAAAAAAATTTGTTTTTAGAATTTAATTTTTTAGGCTACACAGCTATTAGACAACATAATATAGTGCAAATTAAAGGCAGATCTTGTTAGAATCCATACGGCTGTTATTGTTATATAGGATGGGTGCTCAATTTTTTTAAACTTCGGCTGGTACAAAACGTATGGATTTTTTCACGTTATCGCAATACAAAAAATTATGAGAAAGACATTGCATATTTCATCAATTACTAGTTCCTAGGTAAAATTTTGTTGGAAAATTCAGCCATAAATTAATGTTGGACGATTACTTATAGGCCAGTCGACTGATCATAACATTCGGACACTGACTCAGAACACATGGCCTCTCACTTTAGAATTAACCTGATCAAAATTAGTATACCTATAAAACCTATATCCACTGAAGACGTTTTTATATTGAATCACATTAACGAACTTCTAATTTGGTCATCCGCGTATCTAAAAATACGTGGAGCTCGCTTAATTTTCCAATTACACTTGTCCATCGTGACAATACAGAGTCTATTTACCCTGGAAATAGTTGATATTGGCGTACGGTATTACTCACAACTATGGTGCATATAATATATTCCTAGTATGTATATGTACACATATTTTTTAATTATATCGCTGCAGCAGGTCAGTACATCACATCGATGCCATTATACGTGTTAATTGCCGGTATTAAAATAGTGAAGTGTAGAAGCCGCACTTCCTGTTTTCCGGGTTACAGCCTCGGCTGCGGATGCTGCAAATTGCCGAGGAACGCACCTGGCTGGCCTGCCCAGGCTAAAACCACCTGCTCAATTTATACGGCCCTGTACTGCCTCATCTTTGCCACCGGGCAATTCCATTCCGTAACCCTTTCCCGCCTCACCTAAATTTGGAAAGAATAGATTTCTACGGAAAAAGATGCAGTTTCAACATAGAATTTTTCTTGGATATTAAAAAATTTCGAAATTTAATTCAACTGCATTGCATACTTTTTTGTGATTAAAAAAACAATTCTTCACCAACACAACCAATTTTTTAACCTCGCTCTACGAGAAATTATTTTACTTTTTTTCTCTAGTTTGCCTGTCCTGAAATGATCGGTTTGAATTATGAATGCTCAAATTAATTAATATTTCAAACGATACAGCTAGTCCTAATAGGCATCAAGATTATAAAAAAGTCTAGTGAACTAAAAAACTATAAGAATTTCTCATTCCAACTAAATGAGGTCAAAATCACCATACTTTGTCAATAATTTAGCATCAAAACGTACTGTAAATAAATTGCAAACAAAATGATTATTTGGCGATGCAAATATTGTAAAAATGAGAATAGTTAAATTAGGGGCAAATTCTAAATCTTAAGTTAACAGCTATTGAAGTTCCTTGTATGTAATATTTTTTTTTTCACTGCCGTTCTGATCGTATCAAGAGCGTTAAGAACAGTCAAAAGTCTCCAGCAAACGGTACTTACGAAATTATCTTTATACAACCACGCAAACTTATCTGATAAGACTGCCTAAGTACACGCGTCTCTCTTTAATCTTGCATTTAATGTGATGAAAGTGATGTTCATGCATCGTTGAAGGGCAATAATAGCGGATATTTCAGTTTCTGTAACGTGTCTAAATCAGGAAGCTTAGACGATGATTGTACTCGTGTCATCAAGGCCTCCAGTTCATCTGCTGATGGCCAAGTGCCTACACAACCCGCAATCTATGCAATATTTTCACACAATTTGGCTCAATTAAGTAGTCAAATAAAGTAATGTATGAGAATATAACAAGGAATTACAGGCTTATATTTGCAGCTAGCAGTAACGAGTGTCTACATTTTGCCCGCTGCAAGGGCCAATATCAACTCAAAATTACTTATATCTTGACAGGGATTCTAAGACAGAAAGTTAGGTTAAGAAAGTGAAAAAAATTAAGCTCGAATGCATACTCCAAATATCTTTTACTAAATGCAGTCGACATCGCAGCTCTCTATATATCAACATTAGTACACTATACTCCCATGCTTAGGAGGGCGTGTTGTGAATGATAATACGCATTAGGCACTCTTATTTAAAGCTCAGCAGACTCGTATTTACGCATCCCACATCATGTCATGAGAAAAGTTAATAATATAGCTTAGTACGAGTTTATGATTAAACACTTGCGCCAGCGTCTGTTTATTTATGTAAGACTGTTTATAGAATGGCGAACCGTTTCTGATTAAAAAAATCATCCATGGCTATAGCAAGGCGTCTCTGACTGCATTGACTGCAAAACCCATTTCTTGCTATAGCAAGGCGTCTCTGACTGCATTGACTGCAAAACCCATGGCTTGCTATAGCAAGGCGTCTCTGACTGCATTGACTGCAAAACCCATGGCTTGCTATAGCAAGGCGTCTCTGACTAGAAACGCCATGGGTGGTTGTAACAATATGTATGTCCCAGGTTATAAATATCGCGACACACGGCGGTGAATGAACGTCTCAGGCTGTAAATAAACATTGTGGATTGCTATGAAAATCATTTCTGAACTAAATACTTTTGACTAGATAGCTTAATGTTTCTCTAATCAAAATTGTACACAAATTTAGTGCAATATTTTCTTCTCTCTCTTCATCTCCTGCACGGCAGCCAAGGCAAGTCTCCCACGCGTCCACCAGGCACAGGAAGACAACTCGAATAAAAAACGCTCCCGGGATGCAAAGATCCTGCGGCAAGACGGACGCGAGAGATCCTACGACTCTCTCTCGAAGATTTTTTCGGTAAGAATAGCCGATAGTGGCTTGATTTGCACCTGATCAGCGGTCATGAGCGTGAAGTGTTTGTATATTAAGTTGATTGATTTCGTTGCTCGTATTCTCTTTTTGTTTCTACTATGAGAATTGTTTTTTATAATATGTGTTCGAAGCAGGATTTGAAAGGATCTCAGTTGCAGAGTTGACTAATTTGATGTAAGAGTTATTTTGATTATAATGGCGACCATTTCAGGGTTAAGCCATTTAGTCATTCAGCAGTTTAAAAAAAAGAAATTCTAATTATTTCAATGTACAAATACCGATCGAAGATTTTTCACTTATATTTATAAATATCTACAATATACAGGCTGTTTCTTAATTTTCCAATGCACAATTATAATACAAATACTAAATCCTGTTATTTTCATCCATTCAGGTGAGTTAAAGTTGAAACAGTACACATAATTTTCCCCAATTATGGGCATATTTGTTTGCTGATCGTTCATATTGTTGCTAAAACTCGCGACCGCTTCATTCTATACTAGCATTTTGGCCTGGGATGAAAGAAATCACATCACTACCTTACATGTTCTTCCGGTATCGCTGGAATCTTATTGATGATTAAACTTTCTTTAAATATAATTATCATTAATCAATGCGCCTAGTCAATAATACATATATAATCCTGATAGTGTACCATCATAAAAATTTTTAGTCAATTCAATTTACTATTTAGCGGAAATATTTAATCAACTCCCGGGTTACAGAGGCATTCGGCGCATGAATTAAAATTATTCATGCATTATAAATTTCCACTACTGCCTATAATCCTGCCCTCTATGACAGTAGGCATGGGCCGTACTGTCAAATGAGTTCGTAACTCGATCAGCCAATCACTAACGGTTCTCAAACTAAACCTGCCAAACACAGAACTTAAATCCGTTGCTTTCTTATCTTAGGCCACTACATGTACTTATGCTAGTTATCTAATATGACCCCTGGGCCAGAACACTAAAAAGGTAGAGACATTTGTCCAAATAGTGACATACCATTTTATCAACATCCCGAGCAGAAAGCGGAAGTAGCACTGATAAACCATTTTTGTCGGTCCAAACTGGGTCAGGATGACCTACACAAGGTCAGAAAGTACATCGATATCTAGAAAAATTCACACTTATTTCTTACGGACCAGGCAATAAGTCCTGCACCGATCTCAATCAATCGTCAGTTATGGAAAGATCGGGTTCCAAAGGCCGGATCCCTTGTGAATCAAGTCACGAAAAGTTCAAGAATCATCTATTCTATTCTATTCTATTCTATTCTATTCTATTCTATTCTATTCTATTCTATTCTATTCAAGTGTAGGGTGCTCCATTTGAATCGGGCGCTCGCATCTCAACCCCGCTGATGCCGACGAGGCTGTGCTACCGCCACGCGAACACCTGTTGCCTCAGCGCCCGTCTAGCCTGACGCGGACGCTGCGTGGGAACACATTCACATCTGCGGCGTTACGATGACGAATAAAAGTCGCTATTCTAAAATTTAGAGTTATATATACCTATATTACTGTACCCCTTATCGGAAAGCTTGAGAAATTAAACTCAAAAGAAGTTGTCAATATAACTGGCATTATTTTTAACCAAACAAATCTATAATAATATAGGCGTACCCATGTTCTATCAGTATGTTGTATCAGTTTGCTTTGAATATGAGTTACATATAAAAACTTTTAAAAATACAGGTGTTCAGATGTTGTATCAGTATATTCATAGTTTCGACGTTAATAAGTGACATCTAAGTCTTGCAATTCACATTTAAGCTCGAAATCAACGATACTGTGATCACCTGCGAACCAAAGAAAATTAAACTAAGACGCCTATATCGAGAGATTTGTGAGTTATTAATTAATTATCTATTTTATTGGTCATTTTTTGCCCGAAATGAAAGGGAAAAATTGAAAGAATATAATGTATAGATTATATGTTTCCCATTT
Organism: Hyalella azteca; assembly: GCF_000764305.2. Taxonomy (NCBI): domain Eukaryota; kingdom Metazoa; phylum Arthropoda; class Malacostraca; order Amphipoda; family Hyalellidae; genus Hyalella; species Hyalella azteca. Next base: position 381,337 of record NW_025947728.1, read on the forward strand.
ATAAAGATACATATAACAAGCCAGGATATAGATCGCTTGATAAAAACATTGCTCACAAATATATTTATAAATATTATACATATTTGTATATATACAGGCTATTCTTATCCGAACCAACGTTAAGTTTTCAATTATCGCGGGCAACGTTGATTATGTTCCAATTTAAGCATTGTCTGTGCTTACATTTACAGTTATGAGGTTCATAAATATTTTTTATGAATATATAATTTTAGCATAGCTTTTCTTTTTATGAAAGTAAAGTTTAAATAAGAAGTTACTATAGAAAAATAACATTAACTTCTGAACTACTCCGTCAACATGACTATTGCACAGCACTCACTCGGCATCTTAATTTACAAGTGTTTATCACAACACTCAGAGAAATTAGTGCGTTTTGTCCAATTTTTGCAATGCACTTTTTGCCCTGGTGCATTATGACTTAGTTCACCACGAAAACCCGTAGTATAAGAGCTACGTGCTGGCATCATTGGAACAGAAAGTCCCATCAATTTTTCTGAATGCGCCCTATCACTAACTTCAGCGGCAGGTAGCTAAATCGCAAACCATTCATTTACAATTTACATGCATAACATGATTGGCCCAGTGGTTACAGTTGAGAGTACCAGGATTCGAGCTGTAGGTTCCATGTTCGAGACAGCAACAAGCTGTGAATGTTCTGCGATGTTAAGAATCTGCGACAGGCTTACTGCTTAATAAATGCTGAGACCGCTACTACTATTACTATGACTTGGGACTGCATTGGGAAGTAAAAGTTACACATAAAACTGCCTAGCAACAGAAGAAAATGTTTAGTGTCATGAAGATAGAGAAGAGACTCCTTAATTATGACGGAGAATTTGAAAAAGTTACAAACATTAGTACTTATTGGCTGATGCAAATAACCTATCATGTTTAACGGCTGCCACATGTTAAACCATGCGGAGGGAACAATCAATCCTGGTTTTCATATTCACTATCGTTTATATATGTACTGCTTGACGCTCATCGTATGCAACTAACGCTCCTAAATACAATGTTAGTAGATGCCTGGCAAATACACATTAACATTTAATTTGTTTATATTATTTCAGTCAGAATAATGCTAATATCTTTAGGTTTTATTTCATTTCTGTTCAGAAAATTTTGTTATAGCATTCCGAATATTATTCTGAGGGATATTTCGTAATATTTAGTTAAGATTAGGTTCATGATATACCAAAGCATGAGACTTCAGCGTATATGCAAAGCCCAAGATTTTAGGATAAATTGTTATTAGCATAATACTCGTTCTGTCTAATATTCTTTCGTCATTTGAATAATTTGCACAAGTTAGCCGACCGAATTGAAGTTTGGAAGAGAGATAAGAAAACGAGGGAGAAAAAAACACATTAGGCGTAGACTGCTCCATGCTGCGCGGCAACGGCGGCACTGTTTACGTGTATTGTAGATCACAATTTCTGCAACACATGTAAACGCATGTGATTTTAGACGATCATACTCGGTGTTAGGCAATTTGCATAATTTTATTATGGGAAAATTTGTCCTTCAATGAATTAAAATCTTAATTTCCCTCTGGGATCGAAATCTTTTTGTGACTGTTCGATTGCCGTTGCTGTTAACTCAGAGATGGAAAATAAAGCGGGAAGCCAATTGATTCTTGTCTAATGAATCTCACGGTGATAAGAGAATAGATGTTGCATACAAACCGGAGCAAAAGATATCTTATTAACATAGATTTTTCCCATTCCAAATCTATCGATCACGAACCAAATCATTGAATTATGCATTCTTGATAACAAAAACATAATTGATAATAAATAATGCTCTCACACAGGTCTGGAAAAGATAGACTAAATTTGCTGTCCATTTTATCTATCCATTTAGGAAAGACTGTTCATTTGATGCTGTTTTCTATCCTAAATATGATGTACTCAATATACTCAGGCACTGGTTGTGTGTTACAACTGGCATTCATCATTAATCATTGAGAGTGGCATTATCATTATTCATTATGCTGGAAATTCTACAGCGATTTCGGAGGCACGGCCGGATGACGCTCTCATATATGACGCTCTCATACATGACGCTCTCATACATGACGCTCTCATACATGACGCTCTCATACATGACGCTCTCACACATGTAACATCTGAATTACCTGCATATGAATTATGACAGCAGAAATTAAACAATAAAACCCTACGTGGATTTCCTCGATTTTGACCATATTTTTCGGTACATTTGAAGGATTTAAATACCTAACTGTTTTTTTGGGTTGCCGCTATTATCTTGAATAAAATGCCATAATTTGATTTGCATAATTTTCGGGGTGGTACAATACGGGAATATAATTTAACTTCGAAAAATTCTAATATTTTTTCTCGATTTGCTTAACTTTAACACTTCATTCATTTTGTGATTCTAGACATTGAAGCGAGCCAAGAAGTATGAAGGCAATTATTGCATCGTCATTGCAAATAATGAAATATATTAAGGCCAAACGATTAATAAGGCAGGGCAGATGTCAAATAATTCATTCACCCCAATGAAAATTGAAAATTCCTGATCCTTCCATTGCGTTTCAATCTTCTCAGTAATCCGTATTGCAGTCTATTGATTTCGATGGAGTTCTGTAAATTTCATTTGATATCGACTTATTATTGATAACCCTATACCATTATTATGAGTGCATTGAGTCAGCTCTATATGAAACTGGAATGGTGGTTGCTCCAATTTAAATGAAGTTTGCAATATGAAAACAACAACTTGAATAGTTTACGAGTTTACCTCAATTAATCACCTAGGGTAAGGACAAAATGTCCTCTACTTCAGATAGCACGAGGAAAAAAATCTAGATTAAAAAATGACTATTCACGCTGTCGATTTGACCATACTTAGTAGCAAGATCAAAATAGAACATTTGTCCATTAGATTTGCGTCAGTCTTTGATAGATAATTAAACTTTTGAAGACCATGTATTATAGGAACAATGTATGTTTAATCAATGTGTGTTTAATCTTCAAGTTATCAATGTGTAATTAAATAGAAACTTTTTGAAAATTCCATTTTATTGAGATATTATTTATCTCGTTCCCGAAGTTATAGCGTTTTGGTATAACCGGAGTTTAATTGCTGTCAAGGCATAAGTAAAGCTTGGCTTATTCCTACTACAGTTGTTGCAAGTGTGAGTCAGTAACAAATGTGAGCCTAGCGTCATCTAGAATATCTGTTTGATCTTCAGCGGAAAATTACTAGATAACTTAGGCAATCGTTTGCGTCAGGCTGACGTTCCCCCATCCACCCGCACGACCGACCCGTTTTGGCGAGTACAAAAGGGGTAAAAAATCCGCTTGTCTATATACGGAAGAGGTTTCTTACATGTCTTATCTGGCCAGATGAAATTGGAAGGATGGCTCGGCTGTAAGTTCCGCCGACTGCTCTACTGATCTCGACTGATAAAAGGAAAAACTCTTGGCGTCCTGACAACATCAGGCCTTCACTTCTACCTCGTCCACCGTCAGGCTCAGCCGCACCAAACTTCGGGATAGACGAACACAAAGCCTCCATTTATATGAACTTGTTCCGCTCACCACTGAGAGAAGTTGAAACAACAACAGTACTCTATGTATATTATCTCATGAGCCATTGAATAAATTATACTTATCTTCCAACTAATCCACGATAAATATTAAATAAACTTTTCATGGCTTAAAATTGTTTACTCCCGGTGCAAATTAACTTACGTTATATTTTTACGCAGAAGGTCTGCATAACCTAACCGTATAAGAAGTATTAGCTCATAACACCAATGTCGAAAATACCTCGTGTAACATAATCATATAATACAATCTAACATTAATATTCCACATTTTTGGAAGGTTATGCTCCTCAAATATAAACTTGTTAAACTCTATTATTTACATTTGAACTAAAATTACCTCATTGGGACTCTGAGTTCAATTTGCTAAGCATACTAAGTCGCTTAAGTCTGAAGCGTCGTTGTTACTCCGAAACTCGAGCCATCTAACTGATCGACGGCTTCAATAGTTGCGTTGTATTGCACCGGTATCTTTTCCAGACCAGCATCGGGATCGCATTCGATTCCTTTATTAGAAAAGCTTTCTGTTTATTGCCAAGGCAATGTCAAACAGGACCATAGAAACCTGGCCAAGACACATAAGCTCCTCAATTTCCGTCTAGATGTCCGTCAAGTCGTAAAATCGAAGAGAAGATTCACGTTTCAGTAGAGACACAACAAGACGTTCTACGGATCAGGGCCAGGCATTTATTACGTACAAAAATTTTGCCTTCAGTTAAATTCTCCACGTTACGAATTCAAAGGAAAAGCACTATGGCCTGATCCGATAATTGATTTGGAAAAATGCAAAGAGGATAAAGAACAATACTTAATGTTAAGAGGGGCCAAATAATTTTTGATGTTCAGTGATATCCTAGTTAAATAAAAAAATTTAGAATAACGTTGAATAAAAACAAGTTGTGACTTAAAAAAGATCATATTCCAATCTATACAGTTTTGGTGGCAGGCTTATGCATACTGTATAATTCTATCAACTGAATTCACTAATAATTAAATTCTAATTAATGAAGAACAGCAATGCCAGAACAAATCATGAATGAACCAAAAAGATATAATAGAGCTCACGCCTCAACGGACTGCTATGCCTTAATTAATCAGTAACTAGTTGTACATCGGAGGTTAGTTACTGATTAAAACCTGTTTCATTCTTCAACAATTCGATTATTGCATCTGCATGTTTAATTCGAAACTCTAGCAATCTCAATTGATTCAAATTTCCAAAATTCGTTCGAGACATCGGCATCACGAGCTTATAATTATCGGGATCACGAGCTTATAATTATCGGCATCACGAGCTTATATTATCGGGATCACGAGCTTATATTATCGGGATCACGAGCTTATAATTATCGGTATCACGAGCTTATAATTATCGGTATCACGAGCTTATAATTATCGGGATCACGAGCTTATATTGTCGGAATCACGAGCTTATATTGTCGGAATCACGAGCTTATATTCTCGAGCTTATATTATCGGGATCACGAGCTTATATTGTCGGAATCACGAGCTTATATTATCGCGATCACGAGCTTATATTGTCGGAATCACGAGCTTATATTCTCGAGCTTATATTATCGCGATCACGAGCGTATTGAGTAATAAAAACAATAGAGCTACAAGCGATTCAATTTTATAGGTAACTTAATACGGCAGCTGTAATATTGATTTATTGCGAAATAATTTCAAGATAAAATGAATTTTTTATCCAACAATTATGAGAAATTTTTCAACAATGTTATTTTTAATGCGTTTTACTTGATAGCAAATAAACGATCGAAATTTAAGTCGAGTAAAAATCATGTTTATCTTATCATGTAACCTTCATATGGTCGAAAATGTGACCAAATTATAACGTTAAAATTCTTCTTTGGTATATTATGTTGAAAACGTCAAAGATTAACCTAGTTCATATAATTTTTCGATGACGTCATTTCTTGTACGTCCACGTACAATCAATCCATTATATCCAAAATTGACATTCTTCCAGACAGTCCTGTAGAGATTGTCGGGATCAATTGCAGCTGGCGACTCTGAAGATTGTTCTCGCCGTGGCCACGATTACATGGCAGTCGGGGAATTCCTGACTGCGTGTGCTTCTGTCGCACTAAAGCAATAACACTTCTCGTATATATACCTACGTGGAACTGTTTCATTTGTGACATACTTTCTTTTTTAAATTGTCAGCACATCTAAAAGTTTTGTCTGGTTGTAGTAGGGGCAGAATTTCTCGTTCTATACTAACGGCGACCGCCCTTTTTGTCCACGAATGAAGATAATTATCTCCATTATCTCCAGATAATTATCTCCATTGTAAAATAAAAATTAATTTTTAATGTGATAATTTCGGGCTACCTCCAACCTCGCTTTCATCACAGCGAACAATCAAACTTTTACTATCCATCTAACATCGGAGAAGAACAATTGAATTTTTGTTTTCGAGAATTGAAAGAAAAATCAGCCATAATTTGCCCCTCCAGCATAAATGAAATCAGATAGAAAGAATGCTGTAGAGATTTCACGCTTAAATAAATAAGTCAACTTTGTATTTTCATCAGCATATTTTTACCGAGTCATCTTCGCTGGCGAAAATGGTATGCAAATTCAAGACGGCTGCATAATATTGGCATTGAATTAAGTCATCTTTGTATCCGTGATAGCTGTTTCTGGAGAGTTCTGGATAGGAACAATATTCAACTTTGCTATAAAAGTTTTGTGTTGCAACTTTTTGCGAGCTGGAATGCCATAGTTGGAAACAATTGACTCAAATTACTCCTTTTGGAAAACGTTTCGTTCATAACCGTAAAACCCATTCTCACCATTTTAAACTGCACACAATCAACCCGAAATGTTCACAAATCGCCATGTAATAGCGAAAAAAATTCGCTATGCTGCATTGGAACAGTTTTTTTAGAAAGCTGTTTCTATGAAGGTAAAAATAGTTTCCAGTTTGGCAATTTGATCGCACGACTTCAAAAGCACGAGCTTCAAAGGACGCTGGATGCCCAATCCCGCAAACGTACGAACAGAAAATGCCTGTTGCTTGGCAGCGCAAATATTCCTCGAGAAATCCCAAGAATGTTGCCTATTTTATCTCGAGGAAAATTGCATTGAAAGTCGATAGCGAGGTCAAGCTACCCTAGTCGACCTCAAAGGCAGGCAATGGACCTTTTTAAAAAACCTCTTACGCCCGAAGTAGCCTCAAATACAATTTTTGTGCATAACAAAATTTCCAACACATTCAATGCAAGGCTTGGAGACACACATGGCGGATATATCACTATATATGTTGAATCATGTGTGCACAGAATAGAGAGAATACTTTCTCTGGCGGAGGAAAAGCGCACTAAAAACGGTTGATGCACTTGAAAAATCTTATAAGTCATATTTGTACTAAATTACACAGTACAGAACTTCTTAACTGAAAAAATATCTATGACGCTTGTAGGTTTAGGGCTTTATATACGTAGTTCCCAAATGAGCTTATATGCGCTGTGGGATTAATATTTTCTGCCACTCCTAATTGAAAACAATTATTCTTTAGTTAATTGATGTTTCTGATTGAAATTAGCTCTCGCACGACTAGGGTCAACGGGTGCAAATATACTAGATTGACAGGAGGCCTGATAAAAAATTATAATATGAGACGCTAGAAAAATAATTAGTGGTGCAATAAATAAAGAATGTTAGAGAATGTATCAAAATAATTATAATTTTTATGACAAAAAACTCTAATAAAAAATTCTTAGCACACGAGCAAAACGAATGATTGCAAATTCATCCATATTCTTTGATGTGCAATTTAGCTCATAAATAATCCCTTTAGAAGGCGCGCTTCACATCCTATTGAATATTTTGGGTGGAACATCCGTGGAGTGGCAGAGCTTCACTAATTCAGCGAATTTTATGATAAATTATACAGCTTGGAATTATGGAAGAGAAATAAATGAAAAACTGAACATATTATATTGGATCAGGAAGTGTTATGTAGATTTCCATTTTTATTTTGCTTGTATTTTAGAACTGATTAAAATACCAAACTGGATCAATCTTGATTCTTGAATATATGAATCACCATTCCTAGAATTCCATCCTGCGGGCGGGCGGACGTGAAAATCGATTCACGTAAAAATTATTTGATGGCAGTCATGATGGTGGAATACGAGAAATGGAGAATTAATGGGGTTTGCAATTCAAACATTAACGGGGAAAAATACATTTAATTTGAAGTTGGTACTGAGAAGTAATAAAAAATTTCTATATTTTTAAGAAAAATAACATTTCATTGATATCTTACCTGATTGAAAAATCAAAGAACGGGTACAAGATCATTATGTTCATGAACGTACTACTACCCTACTTCCGCAAGTGGTTCTTTTTCATAATAAACACGGGTAAGCAGAATGTTAATTATCTATCGAAATTTCACGTTTCAGATTTCACCGTATTAAATTGAAACGTAGTAGTACAATTTACGCATGGTTTAGAGAATAATAACACAATACCACGGGCGACAGGACACTGGCGTTGAATTGCAACCGCACTGACGGACGCCCAAGAGCAACGGCAAACATTTTCGTCAATATTATTCCATTCATCGAGTTTCTTCTATAATCCTATGTTAATTTGATAATAATTTCTTTGAGCGCACAATTAACTTGAAAGAATAGTTACCGTACCCATATCCAAGGTAGGTTTTTTGTATTGATGACAATTGATGATTAAATAATTAATTGGTATTCATGAAAAAATATTGCAAAGTTTATTGGTACGATGTTTGTTCAGAATCTTTGAACACTGGACAAGCGATTATAAATTATTTTATAAACTACATATCAATATATATATAGAAGAAATACTATCTGCATCACATGACCGATATATGCTATCAGCTATTCAAAAGGATTTTAATATAGAATTCTTTTCGTGGAATTTTTTGTGCGAATGCATCAAAAACTTTCCGTCATTTCAGCAAGTCTGTCCTATCATGTCATATCATAAGTAGAGCGTAGGACTTTTTGAAATAATAAAAAAAATTAAATTCAAAACTTTAATGAGCACACTATGTGAAAATCGCAAATCAGGAACTATGGCAAGCACACCTAACATTTAATCGGGAAAATTTAATCATCCAAAATCCAGGAAAACCGCAATGAGTAGATTCCATTAGACAAACTGATCCACATGTGCAATTTGGGGATAAAAGTCAGATTTCGGTTAGTCATTCTCTGCAGAAGATAATCGTTAAATTAACACCAGCTGAAATTTGGTTAAGCAGTGGCCGCCGGTTGACCTTCCAACATTTTTTCCTGATATTTTTAGGTGAAGATTCCGTCGCCTAAGATGCGGTGCAGATTTTCAACGGTGGAAGGTCGAATGCCGGAGCAGAAAATCAGCTCACTGTAATTACGTATCCTGATGCTTGGTTATCATCATCAGATGATATTTAAGGCCTACACAGCTGCCCCTGGGAGATAGCGTGGATCAAGGGCTTCTGCAACGCGGAAAAAAATAAAGTGAAAAATAATTAAAAAGGAAAGAAAGGGTGACCTCAATTAACTGAAAAATGCTACAAGTGGAAGGAAAACAAGGCCGAGATGGCATTAATGCATACGATCGAGTAAAAAGATAGAAAACTACCATGAGTTAATGGAAAAAGGGCATAAAATGAATTAAAGGAAATGAGTAAAAATGAAACGTTGTGGCTTTAATTCAAGTTAGGAAAGGGAATGTGGAAGAACGAACTAAAAAAGTAAAAATAATTGTTTCAAATTTTGAATCGAATTTTATAGGCAATAATTGTTTATAGACAATGTTTTGAACATAAGTAAGTGAATTATACTTATAACTAATAACAGCGACCAAATTATCTGAGAATTTGCAGGCGTTGATCAATTCTCGAAGTAGGCATTTTAAGCGAGCACTTCTCCAGCGTATTCTCCATTTGACCAGGTTCTCGATTCTCACCTTACTCTGTCTAAATCATTACTCGGCTGAGGAGTTTAAGACCACCAATACAAATAATTTTAAGACTATCGCAAACACCGACTTCTGTCAAATAATATTAAAATTTATCTGAACACACTATTCGCAGAACTATGTAAATATCATACGACGAATGCACGGCAACTTGCAACTTTCCTGGAAGATAGAAAATGCTGCTTTATATATACATACCAGAAAATACTGATATGTATATGAACTTCAAAATTACATGAAGCTGGTGATTGCGTCGGCATCCGGTTCAAAATTCAATAACAGAGAATAAACACAAGGTAACGCTTATTGTTTTGATTTCATTTGTAGTTTTTTTCCAAGCTGGTGTTCATGTTAAAGTGAAGCACTGAATACTGAAAAAAGATATCCCTTGTCAGAATGCAACCGGAATTTCAATTGCAACCGAAAGCAGCGCTTCTCGATCGCACTAAGTATAAGGAGAAGACCCTTGATGACGATGAATGCACGATGGAGACTCTTTGATATTTGTATCCCTTAGAGGACTTGACACGCAACAGCACTTTCGGGAAGACTCCATTGCCGACACTGTTCCTACGAACATATACGAAGAGCTTTAGAAGTGCAGGAGCGCAGTTCAAAGTGTAGGAGCGCAGTACAAAGACTCCTCGGCCCAAGAATGACTTTGAAGTGTCAGAAGACGCTGGTCCTGCTCGCCTCTCGCCGCCCAGGTGTGAAAACTAGACGAGGCGAGACAAAGGCATGCGTTCTTGAGGCCATTCTCTGATACACGAAGTGTTGCAGCTCGGGCTGCTCTCTTCTTGTCAATGTGAAGACTAAGAACGCCTCAAACATTGTGACGTGGAGTAGAGAAAGTGTTGTCGAAATACTGGAATAGAGTAAAATTCCGCATAATATACGTCGAAAATTGGATTCTTGGTGTAAACTGTATGACTCCTATATGAAAAAGGAAAAAAGAAGAATCGTACGAAGCAGAATTGTATCATGAGCGTCTTGCTATGGGGTCGGCATTTAGAGCCATTTTCGGCAGGTAGGCTTAGAACCATACCAACCATGCACATGCAGGAAGGTTGAAGGACAAACGGCGTTTTCATAATATGAATTGCTTGGCGATTGTGTGATTGTGTTTATTTTTGGCAAATAAATTTTCTTTTAATAATCTTTTTTGCTTTAGAAAATTTAACGCATAAATTCAGAAAATTAATATTTAAGAGATCGTAGACATCTCAACGATCTTTCCTATGTATCCCTGTCACGACTGCTAATCTTATATCATTGTCGTTTTTCTCTTCACGATGAGTCTGGACTGACGCAAAAATATCTTTCTGCATTCAATTGTCAACAAATGCTTGGGCGGAACGAGTCTGAAGTTACGCTCATGAATGTAATTAATTACAAACTTGTAGTCCAAAGACCAAGCAAAGACGAACACTTGACTCGGGCGCAGCAATGCAGCAGCGATCAAAGCTACAGCTCACGGCTTTGTAAGGCTACACTGAAGACGTCGTTGAGAGGGACGCTTACCTCTCAGCGGCGTGTCGTATCAAAGGTGAGTGCCGTCGTGTAGCTCTATGGCTAACACCGAGCTAGAGTAGTGAAGAATTTCCTTTCAGTAAAACCATCTGAGGTAAGCTTCAATATTGTGTCAATTTTAAGGTGATCGAAGTAGTTGCAAAAACTGCGTCAAGAATTTACTTTTTTTGCCGAATGAGATGGAATTTATTTTTATTTATTTATGATCTCGTGTAAAAAAATCAGTTGCCCAATGGAATTTGTAACTATTGCAAATACGCGTATATCTAAATTTAAATTAAAATACGTGTACTTAAATGATACGAAAAATCAATAAGCCTTCAATAGGCACAAACAGCACCACAACAAGCACCCACCACATGGACGTAACTCTGAGAAAATTTCACAAGAAATTAGTTGATCTATCGACTACTCGTAAAATATTATACAATTTATTTTGCCAGTCACGTTGCATGTTTATAATTTAACCTTAAATTTCAACGAATTCAAAAACTAACCAGTGAAACGCTCATGGTGCGAACATCAGAGTTTTGGATGTCAAAATGAGCATATGCAGCTGAGAAACTTTGTCACAAACTTGCCTCCCGACACCTCAACTTGGCGCGATGGATCGCTTGCTATACAAAGACGGGACCCCAGACACGAGGCTGCTCAGGACAAAAATACCGATTGTTTTGCAGAACATTCAGCACCTCGGGTATTTGGGTGTGATAGTAAATAAGCCCAAGTTCGTGAGTAGCTTTATTGGAAGAATGCAAGTAGCTATGGGGTGCTGTTCGTGTCGAGCGAGGTACACAAGTTTGGTGGTGTTAGGGATAGTCCATAGAGAACTCATGTTTTGAGACAAAGTTCAATTATATATCAGAGAATATAGAACCGGCACAACGTATATTGCAAAGGCATATAAATGTTCTAATTAGGAAATTTGTTCTAAATGGACATAAAAATGATAATAAATTAGAAAATTAAAAAGCTCTGCTTAACATAGCTCAAATAAATTGCAATTAGGAAGAGTTTATATATTAAATAGCTATTAATTATATAATTGTGTTATTATAATACGCAGGTAATGATCGAAAGTTTCCATTCTTTAAAACATTTAAGTTGCCCTATAACTCTCCGAGCTCTATCAGTCCTTCATAAAAGGGCGGGAGAGTCCTACGTAATTTTTACCGGTACATTATTTGATGACAATAAATGAGTGAATAAATTATTTGTGCGTTGCCACTACTTTCAAGAACCTGAAGAAACTTAGAACGTCATACACACACAATAATAATCATCAAACCGACAATCTAATTTGAGTTGAGTCATTAAGAACATATATGAACCCGACTTTGATAATCAATCACTAACAGATTTTCATTAATTTGCCACACGGATGTTTTAAATTCAAAAATGAAATTCTTCCGTATGGCGTGACGACGATCCTATTCCCAAAGAAGAAAACGCCCACTAATTACAATTACATATATTTACATTGTATTCATGGGTAAGACGGAAAAGGGCAAGGACGGTATATATCACGAGAAAACTGTATTTTCTGGAATCAAGACCGAATGACTGAAGCTTGAGGCATTATAGTTATAGTTCTACTTGAATCGGTGCGAACTACGTAACATCCTCGAGTGTTTTCAGAGCTTACATACAGCAGTTTTAACTGCTACAAGTACCCTCTCAAACAGTAAACCATTCTTATTGGCTCTCGACAGCGTCACAAACACATAAATAATATTTTCCTTTATAAGCTCTCAACAGGAAATATCCTTCGAATGTAACCTCATAAAAAAATGAGTGCGAGCACAGAGCTCACGTCGAGGTCATACCCTAGAAGTCGCAGCAATTTCTGCACTGAAAAGTTCATTAAGTGGACGGCAGGTCGGACCTGCGCTACAATAAAACCCTTCGCAGCTCTCAGGAACGGTGCATAAAACTGCCGCTGCGCTCCACGCGTAAAACTACGCTATAAACAAACATATCTTCACGCTATAATTCATCAAATTTTTGTAAATTTGTTATTCGTAAAAAAATGCTTTAAAATGAGATTATTTTAGCTGATATTTGCAACGAGCGACGAAAAAGAAATGTGGAATGAAGAACTATGTTTCTTTAGAATTTTTCATAGTGTAGGCCATATAACAAAGAAGACACTGCAGATGCGCTTTACTTAGTTTGCTGCAGACTCGTGCGTTGTGGATGGACAGATGCAGGTTCCAGGAAAGTCTACGGATAAAATACTGAACATTAAAGTAAGTTACTATCGCCCAACGATAATTATTGTTAATAATTTCCTTGCATTACTACTCGCATGTGCGTTTGGATATAATCAATATATTTGAATAGCTTATTCACTAGACAAGAAAATACTTTGATATCATTTAGGGGCTGTTTGATTTCCAAGGGACTCCTGATAAATAGCTCTTGCAAACAGAATTAAGATTCGGGAAAAATACTATTTTTCTTTATAAAAAACTTCGGAACTAATAGAAGCTATTATTCGTTAACGGTACTTTAAATATTTGTTAGCTGAACAATTCAAGACAAATTTCTGAATCAAAATCGTTTGCAGAATGTCATTTCAAATTTGAATTATATGCAATTCAACCCAGTCATATTTTTTAATAATAATTCAATGATTGTTCAATGAATTATAAAAATCTCATCAGGAAATTATATAATCAAAGATTTATACATTACCTAGATATTTCTTTGAACTTGACATTCCATAACTGGAATATATCACAACAATGCGTGTAGCCATGTTCCAGTGATGCATTCAATAGCTGGGTTTGCTTGCCTATGCAAATGCTCATAAAGTAGAAGCGAGCGCTGCGTATGTTCCTCTAAATTTCCCACGAGGCGCTGAGCAGAGATTTTTGAAGATGTTTACTCCTGTACCCGCTATCTTTGAAGTGTGTCTCATTTATGCCTGAATAATACATTGTGTTTATGAAACACAAAGAGTTTCATCAAGTCTCATGATCTAACCTATCACAAATATATTATGAATCTAACGTGGAAATTCATAATGACATGTGCTCCGTTCAGTGTTCAACAGAATAATTGGTTAAACAAAGATATTGCTGAACAAATAAAAAATATTTTTGCATCTATTCACGTATAATTAAAACTGCACCTTTTGGCTATTGTATCTGTCTCGTGTTCAGATGTTATAATATATATAAGGTAATCAGTTATGGTCCTTTCAAACTGATTCATAAAATACTGTTAAAACAATAGTTAGAAATTGAATGGGAAATAATTTTACATTTTTAGAATAATAGTTTTAATAAATGTCAAGTAAAGATGTTAATCGAATCCACGGAAAACTGAAATAATATCATAGGATAATTCCGAGTAAATAAAACGCGATTGATCTAAATTGAACTTTCGCTTATGAATGAGATCGATCAGTAAAAGTAAATATGTAAACATGTCAATATTTGCATGTTAGTGTTAGCCATGCCACAAATAAAAATTAACTTCAGTCTTGGTGCACAGATAATTTAAGATAACAATCAAAAAACCATAATTGAAGGCACGTTTCTTAAGGTTGACCTTACGTATTCAATTCACGTCATCATGAAATGAAAGATGTTAGTTAATTTTTTTTTTCTTCTTAATCGACAAAATTACTCGATTTCACTCAATAAAAATTGAAAGTACCTTTCGTTCGCTTTTTTATCGATCAACATTGGTTAAGATTCACAGAGAATTAGTTCAGTATGAGACAATATGGTTCATATTCAAAGGAAGTTAGTTCAGTATCGCACACCATTATAGCTCAGATTCAAGTGAAATTGGTTCAGCATAAGACAACATTGGTTCATATTTAAACGATATTATTTCTATAACAGACGAAATATATTCATATTCATGCGAGAGTGTTTCAGTATCACACAACACTGGTTACAGCAATATGATGCACTGTAACGAAAACCAATCGAGGAAGGCGCTCGAACATTGCAGGCTTCCAGCTTTTTGACGCGTCCTTTGTGTCAGCCACAATAGGGTTTCAAGAGGGAGAAAAAGACTCTGCGTGCTCGACAAGGAGCAGTAAAAGCGGTTCGACGAACATTAGAAAAACGGTTCGAAAAACAGCACGGAGGTCGAACACGAAGAGAGGAGTGAGGGGAAAAGTAAAAAAATTCGCGAGTACCGTTCGAGAAACACCATGTAATTTATAAAAGAATATTATTTCGATGGGCCCCGGTTTTCTCGGGAATTATAATATCCACTGAAGCCGCAGCGATCGGGCTCAGTGTCAGAATGATTAGTATTGCCGCGTCTGCCTCGGCGGTGAAATCCGCTTAGTGGGTGGAAAAATATTCGCTTCTACTATTCATGTCAAGTAAAATGAGTGAGAAAATGTTTGATGTATAGATAAAATTAGACCTTCTTCAGCGTTACTCCCCATAATATCATCGAAGAATATGTAAATTTGAGGCAGTAAAAATATTTCATGCTTCTAAAAATGCTTCAAATCGTTCTAAAAAATAACAATGAAAGTATTACAAGGGTGTTGAGTAAAAAGCCTTAGATTCTGCCTAAGGTACAGTCTAAGGACTTTACCTATAGGCACAGTCTTAAAGCCTTAGACTGTCTAAGGCTACAAAACCTTAGGTGTCCTCAAACTGTGCCTCAATACTCTGGCTGGCAGTTATTAAAATAATGATAATTAATTAATAATAAATAATGAAGAAAATGAAATATTATTTTACGGTAAAACTAACAGCAATCAATTATGCAGTTAAATGTGAGCCGCTGTCTATGTATTGCTGCCATGCATAGGCTGGTGCACGGACCAGCAGCGGAAAAGTGGGCGGGATTTGATGCTGTGCAGTTCAAATTATGATCACTATAACTATTATTACTGTTTTCATATTTATTGTTATATTGATATTGTATATTGCTATAATGTATTATTATATATTTTAATTTATGTATCTATAAATATATTATAAAGTATTATTAATATTGTTATTATCATAATTCTACGGAGAGATTATCGTTAATGTCTTTTTAACGATTTCTTTTGTACGAGCGAATTGCCTAAACAAAAAAGTGCTGTAACGAACCCGTATAGAGTTCCTTATGTGATTCATGCATTCGAAAATTATCGCCATAGACATGAATAACAATTATCAAGATGGGATTGACTTTTATTATAGAATAAGGTCTATTGAAGATTGAAACTTGTATGAAAATATTCTAAAAGCTAACGTGATACAGTCAAAGATTTTTAATTTAAATGATTGGACTTTTTTTCAAACGGATAAAACTTTTGCTGCCATAAACTAATAAAGTTTCTTTTCTCAGTCTGATTTTTTTATCGTATCATTACTAATTTGCGGTTAAAAATAACAACCATTTCAATATGGGGATATTTATCGAATGAAACTCCACACTGTTGAACTAACATGCTTCTTAATTTATAACCTGTGGTAAATTGGTCTCCATAATCTCACCTGCGCAAAGATTAGCTTGACGACATCACTGGGATTGGACCGCAAGAAATGAACGCAGGTGTGGAATACGATTTACCGGTCTTCTGTACAGGAATTTCTGGGAAATATTCCTAAATTTTTATTTCACTAGAGAAAATTTTGTTTTGTTTTGCTGAGCTGATTTAAGTTTTTTTTTTGCATGTGTGTGAGTTTAGATTGTGCTTTTGACAAGTACAATATGCACGAGTCAGTCAATAGTATCTTGCATCAAATTTGCTACGTAGGTATTATTTGTATTCAACCAAAAAATCTCAATAATCTAATTCCGACTAGTAGAGAGAAAAAATTGCATGTTTCTATTTAACGGACAAATTAAATGGAATGAAACGCCTTATTCCACGAAAGAATTTTTAATTAACAGATTGAATCAAAATTCAGACGATAGATCACATATTGAACTGATGGTCGCTAAAACTATGTTTCTTCTATTTCAACTATCAGGCAAAATTTTGCATTCCATATTGTTTCGCTTCCACTTGATTTATTTGAAAAATGAAGTCTCAGCTAACATTGCCTCACAAAACAAAATCGCTACTCTCACACCAACACTACCTCCACCTTCAGCAGCTTCCGCTGCACTGACCTGCAACCTCCTATGCAACCCTCTAGCATCCCGAGGGTACCCAGAATGACGTTGCAGTTATTATATTACTTACTTATGAGGTTTCTGCACTCGACAGGTTCGTGTGTAATAAAATGCTCCCGCTTGTGAGATAACTCGCATTTTCTTTACGTCCAAACGAAGTAGGGACCGAGAGTTTCCAGATCATACTTACAGAAATATTAATTGCAACATGACTATTGAGGAATAGTCGGCAGAGAGCAGAAAAGTTGATGACTCAAAGCATCTCGAAATATATACTAAGGATACATCACGCATCGTAAATGCGGCGGCCACAATCCAGGGCAATGAACCATGCAGTCACTTGAATCAAGTTGAATGTGTGAATGTGATCTAATATCATATCATATCATTGTGATGTCGGCGCTAAAGAGTAGGCCTGATGTGGCCTTTCGCCGATTCTTGTACTTTTCGTGACTTGTCCACAGGACCGGATCTTTTCTAAACTGATGATAGTTTTGAAATAGCTACTTAATTTCCACCGGGTTCGATATGATGCTAGGCGTTTCAAGTCTGAACATATATTCTTCAACAGCTTTATCTAGTCTGTTATTGAACGCGTTTATACTCGGAGCGTCAACGATTTAATCGGGGAGGCTGTTCCACATGTCGGTGATTCGATGCGAGAGGAAATGTTGTCGCGTGGATAAGTTGCAACAAATAGAAAATAAATTATTAAAGTTTCACGACAATTATTAAAGTTTCAATTTTAGGGCAACTACAACTGCAACAACGCTAACAATGACGAGCTCTAACTTACATAATAACACTCCTAAGACTACAACAACAATACACAGTTGCCCTAACTATACTGCTGGAGACTGATGCAGTAATACTGCTTGTACTTCATGTATTCTCTCCGGTTTTATTGCAGCTTCGACTACTGTGCAATAACTAATCTGTTATTTCTGCTTTGGCACTAATACCGTCGTCGGTGCTGCGCCATAACCTACCCAAGTAGGGAGTTCTGTTTATTATAATCTATGATGGTAATTAGGCAACAAAATATATTCTGATCACCAAACTGCAGGTCTGAACGATCGTGTTACAGCTGAGAGTCGCTATCACAGACGCGCTCTCCTGGCAAGCTTTTAGACGACGCAGCTCTGAATGGCCTAGCAGGCCCTATAAGCTGAAGCCCCCGGGAGACAATATATGAGAACAAGACGTGCAAGAGTTTGCATGTATATTCTGTTGTTACGAGCGGAAAAGTTTTTGTGTGAAATTGCAGTGCCATGATTCGACATTTTATTTTGAAAACTTTTTTCATCATTTACACCTGCAAAAAGTACCACAGTCGAAATTGCAAGTGCACTATAAATAGTTCAAATTAAGGGTCTGGTGGTAATATTATCAGGGATTGTAAGTGGTCCGATGTTGCAATCGAATACCTGCATATTTATAAATAGTGAATGGTAGATGGGTGTGTAATGAGGCAAACATTCTCCACCGTTGCTGGTGGAGAATGCAAACCGAGGCTTTACTTGGATTTCATTTCATAGCAAGCCGATGAAAGTCAGAAATCCGATGAAAATCTATCAAAATTTTGACGATAGCCTAAAACCGGTCAGCAGTATGATTGACCTTCTCTAATAAAATATATGCTGGGATAAGCGAAAGCATTCATATTATTTCCGAATTTTCGAGAATCCGACTTACCCGTTGAGCAGGCTGTTGCAGGGTCCGTAATGGCTTCTGAAGCCTAAAGGCGTTCGTATCCCGTCGACAAACTCGGTTATTGACAGTCATTTTGCGACCGCCCCGAGCCTTCCGTCTGTGAAGTGTGCGCGCTCGAGGCTAGACGTCTTACGATGACATCCTCCATGTATTACAGAACATTTTTCGTAAACTTCCAAAATATATTTGACGTACGTACGACGTACATTGTTAACATTGCACCTTCTTTGTACATATTAGAATATTATTTTAAGGAAAAAGTGTGATCTAAAGTTTTTTGGGAATAATAATAATGAATACATATTATGATTATTGTATTCTCTGAGGCTAGTAACTTACATTGTACCTTAAGATTGAGGTTAGCATCTAACGAAGTGAAATGTTTTTCCATAGATTTTTTAAGCTTTAGTTGGTGCCTTAGATGAGATTCAAAAGTGTTAGCAAATAATTTAATATAATTTTCATTACTTTCATTATTGTAAATTGTTGAATTTAAATTCAGGCTTCACTGTTCAGAGACTGGTGAAAATTAAAGTGTGTAATATTGTGACAAACTTTATGAGTGGAGTAAATTGCAATAAAAAATAATTGTTTTTTTTTTCACTTCGAGTTCTTTATGCGTTATAAGTATTCACAAAATACCATAATTGGGTCGTCTCGATGTTAGTAATGTTAGGTTTGATTAGGTTACGTTAGTTTAAATATACATTCCTTACTTCACTCTAACAGGAGGCTCATTTTACGACTACCAATCTCCATACACTACACCACTGTTTGTACTAAGTTCATTTTGCTCTCATATATCTACACTCCTAAACTCCACTTGAGTATTAGGTTCACTCTACGCTTACCATTTATTCCTCGTTCTTCGCTGTTAATCGGTCATAAAATAGGGAATCGTGGGAATCGTGTTGAACGTCTCCTATGGTTTAATAGGCGTTTAAATAATCTGAGGGGATATATAGCAACTCCTCTGTTTCAGCCATTGTTTCCCGCTATACTTTTTTCGCCGTTCAATTAGGGATGTTGACACAGGTTTTAAATTGTATACCTATAAAAACTGTAATGTAATCGCCCGTAGATGTTTTGAACACTAATTATTATGTGCTGTTATTCGATGTAACAGGTTTTTTAGCGTGCTCTATATGCTCTTATTGTGACCAGCGGTTTAAATCATCAAGATTGGAGCAGCTGAGGGGTACGGAGCTCGCAACTAATGGTTAAAATTCTGGTCGAAATAGGCGAGGTGGACGCGAATGGTTGAGAATCCTGAGCAAGGATTCTTAATTAGGATTCGTGCCTTAATTAGGCAAGGTTAAGCCTTGCCTGAGCAAGCTGACATCATTGTATATAATTGCGGATCATCTAACTTATAACTAATTCGCTCGATGGCCAAGTTGCCAGCGTCTTTGTGTCAATAAATATTATAATTATTATTATAGATGTGTTTCGAATCAAAAACTTTTCTAGAACTCTTCCAGCTAAACACGATGAATTTGCTTATTGAAGCGTTTCCTGCGCGGTGTTTCGATCGCTCAATCTACTGAAATCAAATTTGGCCAGCGTTACCAGTTCCGTTTCATTGCTCAATTAGATTCAATTAGATCAATATAGATACATTATTTTAATATCGAAAGGCTGATCAATAAAAGGCGCAAAAAACTGAAGCTTCGTAAATGGGGGGGGGGAAGCAAGATTATGAAAAATAATTCGCGAACTAAACTTATAAAAACAGTTAACCATGTTAAAGCAACTTATATATAAAAGGAAAATTTGTAAGGCGATGATATGAGGAGGATTCTTACGATTTAAACAGAGGACCTTGATCATTAGCTGGAATAAAAAACTTAAAAGAAACGAAAATTACATAAATTATATCAATTTTTTAAGCATTACACTAGATAATTGATGTAAATATTTTTAGAGGTTCCCCACCGATGCATGTCTAGAATGAATTCCTTTCCATTGAAAAATAAGGAAAAGTTTTCATTGCCACTTTCTCGATCTCGAAACGATCTATGCCATTGAGAAATAAACCATGATTGGATTTACTTTTGCTTCTTTAATTAGTTTGCAATAAATTAGGTGAAAAATCCAATGATTATGCATTAAAAATATATTTCTTTGAATCTGACCACAGATTTCGTAATAGTTTGGTACCTGTGCACTTTTTGGAGGTTGACTTCTCTACACGCTGCCTAGAGGCTAGCAAGATCCCGAGTCCAATGATTGGCTGCATCTCCACCAATGATAAGGCAGGAAATTAACCGGAAAACAGGCTAATATTCGCATTTACCAAGCAATTCTATTTTGCATGCCAACCCGGCGTATCGTAGCTGCTGGAGATGAGGCTGAAATCTGTGCGAGAATTACATCAGAGCGCAACCATGCGTGCAACTGATACAATATAACCGTTTTCTTATCATGCTTCAGTAGCCATATGGGATTACTGAACGCCACATTTTGTATTCGATTAGGCAAGTATCAAAATACAATTCTATCAAAAAACTATTTGAGATACTTGGGTATAGTAATTATGCGATTTTAATTTTGAATTCAACAACACGAAAGACTCAGGTTGTTCGTTCATTATTCATGTCCATCATCATGAGAAATGACAACCACTGATTATTTTATTAGTCATTTGAATTTTTGTGTTTATCATGTATCTATACATCAAATTCTGAGTTCTCGGAACGTAAATTTGATATCATAAATTCATTTTGCAATGTATTGATTTGCATCAAAATTATATAATCCGGGCCATTTATTATGAAATAAAAAGGAATTCAAGTAGAAGTAACTAATATGCCAGAGAATAACTTTCGAGGACAGGTTTGTGTAGGTTGTAAAGGAAAATAAAATATCGATAAACTTCAACGCAAATTACTTGAAAGCTTTTAAATGTTTGATTTTACGCTATTAATTCTCACTGTACCGCAGCGATTAATTATTACATCATGCAAATACTTGATTTATTGCATAATTTTAGGTAGCGTCGTTGATCGAATGGCCAATTTTCTGTTGAAAACACGACTCCGTGAAGTTACTTTAGTTTAGCATCTAAGTTCGTTTTTTTGTTATGAATTTCACAAAAAATGTTTCTTGGTAAGCCATCAACAAACGTATCGCACTGTTATTGAGCTGTAAGTCTGTAACTATGTAACTCCCTGTCTAAATTGTAATGCTAATGTGATAAGCTAAATAGTGAAAAAAATCCATATAAAAACTTGTCAATAGATTCTAAATAATTCAACTGCTCCCAAATTTTCCTGCAGACGCCCCTGAATTTCTTCGTCAGCGTAAAAAAATGAAAAAGTACTTAAAAATAAAGTTAAATGAAATATTATTTTGTAGAAATTAAAACCGCAATCAATGAAGAATAATTTTTAATTCTTTAAAACCTGGCTGTTTTGTAAAAAAAACAGCAACGAATTTTTACCTACTTAATTTGTCCTGAAACGAAACATAAACATATAATTCATTTGCATTATAATCTAAACTTAAGAAAAAAAACATGATTTATGGTTGTATTAAAAATTATAAAAAAACGATAGCTCTTGAGTTTAATGTAAACATTGGAAATATCATTCTTGCAACCTAGTTAGAAAGAAGAAAAACAAATTGATAACTTGGCGTTAAGTTTTCGGCAAAAAGTTTATTATCAGTAAAAAGTTTATTTCCGGCGAAAAGTTTATTTCTGGCGAAAAGTTTATTTCCGGCGAAAGGTTTTTTTCCGGTAAAAAAGTTTATTTTCCGTAAAAATTTTTTTGTAAGAAAAGAAATAATGCAAGGAGGATTAAGATGTCCAATGTCAACACAAGCTCCAGCAAAGAAATTCGTTCAAAAATGATCGAGTTGAAAATTTCCCACCTTGATGTGAATTTACACCAGGAAACGTTCCATCAGAGACGGAAGAATTTCCGAAGGCATACAATACACCATATACCATACACTCATGTATTCTTTAATTAAAATGCCTTTTCAAATATTTCATTTAAGATCGAAAGGTTTATGTGGTTTGGCACAAACAAAATGCTTTGTTCGATGTATAGGCACGGTAACGCCAAACCGTCCACTCCCTCCGCTGCAACACAAGAGTCAAATTACAGTGATATTACAATGAATCACGTACTCACTGTACAGTATGCACTGTTCTGCAGTCGTCGTGATGTGCAGCACTGCAAGCTGTTCTCCACTATGTGCAGTGCTTCACTGTACGCGGTGCTTCACTATTGGATGTGCTAAACATTAGGCTGTGTTTTGTTGTAGGCTGTGCATCACTACATTGTGCATCGCTGCACGCTGTGATCCGCTGTACGTTGTGCTTCACTATTGGATGTGCTTTAACAGTAGACCCTGTGAAGCATATTTCACCTCCCCCTTCCCTCTACTCCAGGCATTTGGCGTCCGCCGTACATTATCGACAGGAAAGACAAACTTCATGCAATAAAATGACGTTTTTTATTTCGATCTCAATTTTTTTCTGCCTCCAAATTTCATTCCGAAGTTGCATCCCAATTGCAGGTAAGAATAATAAATAGCCCGCAAATTTTACAGCCTCAAACCTCTGTGTCATTTTCAAAGTTAATGTAATGGGCATTCTACAAATTATCCTACTAGCTGGTGGAATCGAAATTATGACTAAAACTCCCCAATTATCTCTATTTGATTTCCATTTGTATTATTGATAATTAATTGAGAACATTGATCGTATTTTCGTCTCTGTCATTTGCGTGTATTAATTTTTTGTGTCAGACTTAGAAAATATTTTGCTGATATAATCGGAGACGTAGGTAAATATTTATGAGTTGAGTATGAATTTCTTGTATGAATATTTGAGTTTCGCAATTTTGTTCCTGAACACATATGTAAAACATCGTAGATGGACTGCGTGCGTTGATTGAAGAATGTACAGAATTTACTTCAATTAATTCTACATTTGTTTTTCATCAGCAGGCTTGTTACCAGCTTACAACTTGAGGCTTAGTGAGGCAACAGTTCAGGTGGCGGAGGATTTCAATGTAAGTTGGATGATGACTTGTAAAGTGAAGCGTATGTATTACCTGGAGTCAGCTAAGTTATAAAGCTTCATTTATTACGTTAAGAAATCAGCATGATAATTATATTCACCTGTCGTAATGTAAAATAAAAGTTGAATGTTGCAAACGGGGATCAACCTTATGGGATAAATTTTTGAATTTTGTGTAACCCATTTAATATAGATTCCACTATCGACTTACCAAATTTAAAAAATATATATACAAATAAATATATATGTTTTTCATATATAATAAAAAAGTATTTATATTTATAAATCATATTGTCGATTGACTTAAATCACTTATTGAAAAAGTATTCACTTTCTGCATTAACTTTCCAGGCGCCAATTGAGAAGTCTCAGGGTTCACGGAAACTGCTGACGTTAGCATCAGACCGAGAGAGCAGGAACTTATTGACTGACTTGAACTCGTCTGAACGTCTCGTACCGCTCACCAAAGAACAAGAAAAACCCATCGGATATCTAATGAAGCGAATAATACGCAGACCCAACAGAATAGAGAATAGTACGCAAGATTACCGCGAGACAGCGCGAACCGAGTACTTCACGACGCTTTTGTTCAAGGGAAGATGTTCAGTTCTGAGAAGAATGCATCCAGAACATCTACGTCGCCACCTAAAAAAGATATTGTGGGAATTGCATCACAATTTGTCTCGGGAAGCACGGATCGTCTCGATCAGCTGCCTTTATAGACTGAAAATTGTAATTTCATTGCCGATTTATAGAGGTGAACGAATACTGTACAATGAATTGATGTTGTTTAGAGGCCGTAATTTTACAATTGATGGAACAGAGATCGAGTTTCGTGTGATACTCCCTGATGATAACAATGTAATAGTTGAGAAAGCTGATCCTGCCAAGAATGGGTTTCATGAACTTTTAATTCTTTTCCTAATCACTTTGGTTTGTTGCATTTTCGTTATTATGTCTATGGTCATTGCACGATGCTATGCTTGCATTAGACTCATGATCTTCAAACCATCACTACTTGACCTCTCTCGCTACAGCCAAGATGAGATCCCAAAATGCATGGCGGATAATTTCGCCAAAACTGGAAAGGTGATGCAAGTTGCCAATGTTTACGCGGTCCCAGGATTCCTGCACACCATCCATGAGAAGAACATGACTGCACAACAACAGGACCAAGTTCATGATAATTCCGAGGACGAAATCAGCAGCGACTGGTCCACTGAGGTAGAGTTCCCGAACTACCGGGAAAGTATCTCGGCGGATCCCTTCAATAAACGCGATGGAGAACCCACCAAAGATTTGCAAGGCTCAAATGAAACTGACAAGCTGCTGAACCTTGCTTGCATGGAGGACAAGTCGGAGAAGAGCTCAGCAGGTTTGGTTCCTATGTACCGTTGCCGCACGCTAAACTCGGATTACGAAGCGGTCGCGGTCGACGGTGAGGACGATAGCGACGATTCGATGTTTGAATCCGTTTGTGTAACACGTGTCACGGATGGATATGATGGAAGGCTAAAAATTGAAACAGACATGTAATCATAATTACCCTAACTTCTCAGTTTATTTATTTTGATATTTATCACACAAAATGATCATTCAAATCATCATACCTTTAAATTTCTGTTTTCCGGAAAATTCTATGCAACTAATTTTCTTTGCTATAACATCATACACCATTATCTCATTTTTTTATATTCAAAGCCAAAATTGACTCGCAAACTTTTTAGAAAACTTCAAAAACGATCTATATCTGTCAGCGCTTCTATCAATGAAAGTTATAGAGATCACCAGTCTTTAAATTACGTTACAAATATTATGCCCGTTTTGCTGTTGGGTTAAAGATCTGACCATGCAACTTATTATAGAATAGAATAGAAGTGTTGGGACTGAAGAAATGGGCCCATGGCCTGTTGCTGATTCTTGTACTTTTCGTGACTTGATTCACATGCAAGGGATACGGCCTTTGGAACTCGACCTTTCAATAACAGACGATTAATAGAGATAGCTGCTGAACTTATTGCCTGGTCCGTAAGGTGCTATATAGGGCAGCTAGGCATTTCAAGACTGAACAAATGCTCCTGCATTGCTTCGTCTAGTCTGTTCTTAGCATAGCACAGCATAGCATAGTGAAGTCGGCGCTGAAGAATAGGCCTGATGTGGCCTGTCGCCGTTTCTTGTACTTTTCGTGACTTGTCCATAGGAGATCTAAAAACAGGTCCTTCTACCGGATCTTTTCCAAACTGTCGATAGTTTGAAATATTTACTAGACTTTCACCGGGTTCGATATAATGCTAGGCATATTAAGTCTGAACATATATGATATATTTCTCCATAGCTTTATCTAGTCTGACGCGTATATACTCGGAGCGTCAAAGATGTAATCGGGGAGGCTCTAATTCCACATGTCGGTGATTCGAAGCGAGAAAAAATGTTGTCGCGTGGATGAGTTGCAACGCAGTTTTTTAGTTTCTAGCCGTGGCCCCTGGTTTGGTTCTTGTTTCAAATTCTAGTAATCCTTCTGAGACCTTGTATAGACCATGAGTTTACTTGTATAATTCAATGAGGTCCCCACGTAGACGTCGATAACAGAGGTCTGGAATATGAATCCAAGAGTGGTGTTGAAGGACATTAATGGTCACTAGATTAGCCAGTGCGGGAACAAGCGTGAGTCACACAGCGTTGTCTCAACGAGAATGGCTTGCATGGACGCTGACCTCGACGAGTCCCACTTCACACACCTATGTCGCTGCTCATTTGACATCCGCAAGATCTTACGTGGATAAAAAGAATGGCTTTTGAAACCAAGTATTACTGAGTACGAAACAAAAATTAGGCAATTTGGACCTATAAACACAAAAAAGATTTGGTGGAAGAGAGTGATACTTTCCTTCCAAAGAACATTATCGAATACCCAACAGTCAATCATGGGGGTGGATCTATGATATGTTTCGGGCTTGTTTCTCCTCAAGTGTCACAGGGAAGTTAGTTCCAATTGATGAAATAATGAACTCAGATTTTTCTATACCGATTTTGAAGGAATATTTGCAAACAACTGCTCTGTAGTTGGGTCTTCGACGACGAGGGATCTTTCAGCAAGACCACGATTCGAAGCATGCGTCGAAAGCTACGACCACTTGGTTAAATTAAACGAAGGCGACTGTTAGTCCATGATCAGCAAATATCCTCGATTTGAACCCGATTGAGAATTTTTGGCAAGCATTTAACGTTACATTCAATAACCGAGCTTCCAAGATTCAACAGAAACTGAAACAATTAAGTTGCAATTGAAGAATGGGATAATATCAAACCGGATAGCACTTCGAATCTCATCAAGAACTATAGAAGGAGACTGCTGGAGGTCATAGAGATGCAAGGACATGCCATTGATTATATTATCAACATTGCAACTATGTTAGTATTTTCCAACTCTACGAATGATTGTGTCTTAAGGTGTTGAGGAATTTTGCATGTTCAAGCGTTTTGAAACTACCTACATTTTGTTCAGAAAATGTATTGTTATTTTCCTTATTGCATGTTGCATAGTTCAATCAAATCTTAGGCTAATATATTCATTGATTTTCGAGTTATGCAAGAAAATATCGAAAAGAAAGAGGTGTACGAATAATTTTATTGCTTTTTGTATTCGACAATTTGGTACGTAATAGCGCCCTCATTGTAGCACATGATCCTCCATTTCCCTCGAGAGCGAAAGTAAGCAATTAAACTCAGGTAGGCCTTCCTCTTCATGTAATTTAGGCACAATTTTAATACTTCTTATGTCACTCAGGACTGGAGAGCTCTAAAGCCATCCAGGACGTTAATGCGCTCCTCAAGAAGATCTGCGATGCACATAAAAACTGTCTTCGGTTTCCGTTAAAATATGCATATATTAACGGAAACCAGAAGTTCATGTATTTAAGTTACATACGCATCGCCGTACATATATTTGAACATCCGTCATTTGAGTTTCCATTAGAAATCCTAGATTTTCTAAAGGAACTTCATTTGCTTCGATTTGATTGACCCAATCTAAATTGGGGCCAACCATCTACTTCTATATCAGTGGTTCCCAAAGTGGGCGATATCGCCCCCTAGGGGCGGTGGAAAGATTTTGGGGGGCGATAAGGAAGAAGAGGGCGGTGCGGTAGGGGGGCGAAAGGGGGGCGGTAGTCCGAAGTCAGTGTCAGAAGTTCGAACGTTTGTTTGACGATTTGTACACAACACGTGCAGCACATGACTCCCAGCGATGGTTTTTTCTGTTTTTTTTTTTTAACCTAGCTCTCCTGGGTTTACGTCTCGGACAAATTAACGGCCGGACTCGAGGCCGGTCTCACGGCCAATTTTCAAATTCAATGATCAAGGAATATCTCTCAAATTAATGAACTTAACTCTATGAAACTTGGTACACGCATTCATTAGGACCTAACGGTAATGTTTTGCTCGTGAAAATTGTTTGAATTTTGCCATCGTTTGTTTTTTTCCTAACTACAAAAAGGTAATGTTTAGCTCGTGAAAATTTTTTCGATTGTGCTATCGTTCACGAGTTTTTTTTTTTCATTTCACTTTCATTCGTGATTTAAACAGCAATTCGTGCTTAAATTCGCAGTAATCAAGAAATTTTTTCCAAACTACTGAACAGATTTGAACGAAACTTAGTATTCGAATACCTAACCTCAGCAACGGTGATGTTTACATTTTTTCTTTTTGCCTTCGTTTGCGAGTTATACGGCTATACGTATACTGAATCTGATTTATAGAAGCCTTCGATCGACCGGTGGAAAAGCCGGTCGTTCCTACTATATCTGTATAACTCGCAAACGAAAGCAAATGGAAGAATTGTCACGAGCTAAACATCACCGTTGAGAGGTTATGTATTTATATACAAAGTTTCGTTGAAATCTGTTCGGTAGTTTAGAAGAAATTTCTTGATCGCCGCGAATTTGAGTAAGCGACAAATTACCCGGCGATACGGGCCGAATATAAGGAAGTGTGAAATCAAGAATGACGGTGAAATGAAAAAAACTCGCAAACGAAGGTAAAATCGAAAAAATTTTATAAGCTAAAAAATCACCGGTTGGTAGTTAGGAATGTATATTCAAAATTTCGTTCAAATCTATTCAATAGTTTGGAAGAAATTCTTTGATCAATGCGAATTTCGGCCTGTTTCGCAATATACGCGCAACTCACGAATGAAGGTGTAATTTAAAAAATTTACGAGCTAAACATCACCGTTAGGTTCTGATGAATACGTGTTCCAAGTTTCATAGAGCTGCGTTCATTTGTTTGGGAGATACTACTTGATAATTGAATTTGGAGATTGGTCGTGATGTGAGACCGGCCACGAGTCCGGCCGGAAATTCGCCCGCGACGTCCTAGGTTTCTAGTGCTGAAACAGTTAAAACAGCTGAAAAACATATTGGTTCACTAAATGGGGTTCTATTTGTGAAATACACATTTGTGTTTAACCTTTACCTTTTAAAATTACAGCGTACTAAAGTTCAAGAAAGTGGCGTATGTCTGTGGGGGGCACTAGAAATTCACTAGGGAGCCAAAGGGGGCGCTAGTCTGAAAAGTTTGGGAACCACTGTTCTATATGATGGGACCAGCCTAACCTCCAGCAACATATTCTCTTATTCTGCATGTTTTGTCCCATCACGACGGTTTTACTTGTACGTGAAGTATGCTAGTGAAGGCACTTATCATCACTATGAATTTCTGAGTCGCTGGAACCATGACTTCTAAGCTGTTTGACTCTTCTTCTGCTAATAGCTTATTGATTATTATACAGGCACATTTCACCTCAAATCTAGATGCCATGAATGACCTGAATTTTCTATCATATCAGGTGTAGTAATTCTCAAACCTGATGGCTTAGCGAATTCTTAATCAGATGCTCGATCTCAATTCCGCAAAGCACGTGTTTCGGGCAGTTTATGTATAAAAGTTGTTCGTTATGGGTGTCTACAATTCCAAGTAAATATTAATCTTAAAATATCAGTGCGCCTAAAACAATTTGATGCCATCAGAGCAGCGCCGTGAGGGTACCAGTAAAGGTATCACGTTAAATCAGTTGGTTGCAAATACAATTTTTAATAGAGTCGTTTAGACGTCGTCGCACTCATTATGGACTCGCGCACTCGTTTCGTCGGAATTATCGAGGGTCAATTGAAACATGACATAAGGCGACGAGCCTCTCGATCAATACAGGGTTCATACTGAAGACCTTAATACGGAGTAGTATTCTGATGAATGATGAAGTCGTGATGAAGAGTCATTCCAATGAAGAGTCATTCTGAAGATTGAAGAGTTGATCTGAAACGTTTACTTGTGGTGTGACATGCCATGCTCCCGCTCACCCCTCGTCTGCTTTCCCATCATTGTTCGTCATTGCTATCATTCCCCGCATTTACCATTCCTATCATTGCCTGGATCAAACTTTGTTCTATTGCTCAGGGATAAAAAATGTAATATTTTATACTAAGTGGGCCTAATATCTGCAGCTCTTAATTAGGTGTGCCATAAATACACTAACGCCCGAATGACGTGACCCTCATTGGATCGCATGCAGTTCAGTTTTTTTCATGCTAGCGAGAATCTCGTTTGGTGTTCCGGGTAATTCAGTCGCATTTATCGAGCGTTGCAGTTACTCAAAAATGCGGCGCCCTGCCGGTCGTCAGGAGACTAGTGTGTGGAGTCGTGGCCTACGGACACGTTACCTACAATATCCGTTAGCGTATCGGCACTTAGATATTAATTTTTCATAGTTTAAATGCTAAAGTTAAGAATAAATTGGAAAAACTAGTGAGTGGGACTGTAGCCCATAAACACGTACCAATACAATCTCCGTTAGCGACGCTGCATTATAAATGTTACTTTTACTTAGTTCGAAGGTTGAGCTTATGACTAAATCTATTGGGCTGAATGCATTCAGTCATTTTGAAATGGTGTGTGCTATTTGTTCCTTCATCAATGTCCCTATATAAGAGAGCTGATGCATTTGTAATCCAAACATGAACTTTGATTCATCAATTCACAAATACAAGTCAATTCCATGATATCCTATTTAGTTCATTGAATTTGAAGGTTGTAACAGAAAAATACTTCAGCGGGAAACGAGCTAATCATTTCTGTAGTTTGACATCGATGCCAATATTCCGACATTAGATAGAAACTCTTTTTTAAGCCTCATAAAATGAAGAAAAAACAAACCAAAAAATACTTTGGGCTTTTGCTTGTCATAATATTATATCTGAATCATTCAATTTTTTTATAATATTGTAGTTAACCGCCCATTTTGATTGAAAGTTTCAGTGACGAGTGATAGTTTCACTCGTCCATTTTTGAAAGTTTCACTCGTCCAAGTTCATTATAATATTTTACGTCCTCAATGGTTCAAACTATAATTGTGCAGGCCGTTGCTCTTCAACTTTTTGATAATTTTGCGGGCAAATCGACATAAGTCATGAACTTTGCAAACCTTTAGTTCTTGTTTCATTCACTCCAGAGCACCAAATTTTTTTCTCACTCGTGCTTGGCCTTAATGAAATTATTATTATTCAGTTCAATCTCTTACCTTTTTCAACCACGTCAACAACATCTGCGTAAACAAGTATCGACTTAGTCCGCTGGAGCAGAGAGGGCTTGTTCAAATGATGGCTGGTGTTGTGCTACCAGTAACCGTGGTATTCCTGGTCGCTATGGTACACTTGAGTGGTGCTGCGGTTGTCGCCAGTACCTACTCCGCCGCCACCATGGGTGAGTAAAACGCGGCGTCTGGTGTTGTGCTACCAGCAACCGTGGTTACCCCTGGTCGCCATGGTACACTTGAGTGGTGTTGCTGTGGTCGGCTGATCGCCACTACCTACTCAGCCGCCACCATGGGGTGAGTAGCGCGGTGGCTGGTGTTGTGCTGCTAGCCATCATGGTATTTCTGGGAGGCTTGGTGCACGCGCGAGCAGCACTGTGGCTGCGATCGCCGCCACGACCTACTTTGCCGCCATGTAGATTATAGGAACGTATCGCTTCTCTCATTGGTTAACATTAGCCGCATTTGTATGTTAATATTACATTCTTATGTAAATATTATATCGCATAGTTACCCCCCAGCAGACCGGTTTTGGGCAGTAAACTTTATTGTCTATCAACAAATACCTAACTAAGTATCGCTCGTGACCCCGCTGTGCCACTAGCGATGCTCGCACCAATGTTTTGAAACTGCTACCCCTTTGTCATCCGATTCATTAATGGTCGTCAATACTTTTAAGTACGAATACTACATTTTCTTTGTCCGTAAAGGCAAGGGAACGGGAGTTATAAACAGCAGACATAGGGTCTTTTGTTTTCAATGTCTTCCCTCGTTAGCTTCAATGTATTCATGTACAATGTAGAATAGATGAATCAATAAAGTATGTGATTAAATTGAGTAGCAGGATGAATAAATCGAAGCACCGTTTACGATTTTAGTGTCTCAAAAATAGAGTGGAAATTCAACTCTTTTATTCTAATATTAATTTTGTTTATAACAATTTCAATTGAACAATTATTGTGTTATATCATGGCTATGACCCCACTTATAGTTAGTTACTGTTAATCATATCTACACACACACCCGTTCATCAAAAATTTAACCCGATGTAAGAGTTGCAACAGCTTTTTCTTCTTTTTCATTTGTGTGATATTAAATAGAATCCTGAAGGCCGATTTTCTGATAAAAAATCGATGCGGGCCTAACTCTGCATCAGCAGGTGCCGGCTAGGACTCGGTGAGCACGTAAATCAGCCGCTAATGTCCACTTCGGCGAGGCTGGAAGTACAGCCTCTTATCAGCTTGCAAGCTTGGCACGATTCGGCTTCGGTCAACCCTTATCACTCTCTCATGAAACTATAAAGGCGGAAAGGAGATTCTGACCGGAAAATGATTTCGATCGTGTTACCAAGCAGATGCGAAGTAACAATAAGCCGAACGTAATGACTTCTGAATTGAAGCGTATCCGTTACCCGATTTTTGTTTGGGTTGGGGACAATCTATGTTTAGCAATGTCGGGCGCACCTGTTTGCCGCAAATAATACAGTTCCTCATTGATTAAATGGGACTTATTTTACTCATAAAACAGTATAAGACTTTATTGATTGTAAATATCAGTTAATTTATTATTTTGCGTGAACTACTGTAATCTTCACTGGATAGGGTTCAGGAAGCCGGTCTCGGCATTGTACTCATAATATAACATAAAACATTGTTTTACTCTTCATTTATTACTATTGCATTAATTATTGTATTCTCCACTGTATGGGAGCCGGCAAGCTGCTGTCAGGGGCGTCCGTAGGTGCGGTGACCAACCCGCAGCGCTGCCTGCAGCTGTGTGGGGGGGCGCCTGCCTGCGTCGCCTTCAACTTCAACGGTAGATTTTTTTACATGAATATTTTAGTATAAATACATTTTAGCACTTGTATCCTTAGCTACACAATTGAAGGATACACTACTTTGATTGAGGCTCTACTGAATAGATTGAGGTTCTACTTAATAGATTGAGGCGCAATTTAGTTTATTTAGGCACTATTTAATTAATTGAGTCGTTACCTAATTGATTGAGTCGCTACTTAAATTATTGAGGTGCTATTTAATTGACCACTAAAGTAAATCCTATGCTGCACAATCCTATGCTGATGGCGACACGGATGTGGTTTGGTGGGTAAGAAGAAACGACGCTTTTCTTTTGGTAGTTTTTACTTGCTATCGTTGGCGACAATGGTGACGTAAGTGATTTGATGGCTTGGTGACGTAAGCTGGAAATAATATTTAATATTGGGTAATAGGCCGAGAAAGACATACATGAAACTTACTCTAGACAGGGGCTGGACTCCCATTGTTTAGGCTTAATTAATAACGTAACTGAGCGTTGTTAATTGATACTCGATGACAGGATTGAAGGGAATTGTTTAGGTCACAAGCATGGTCAATTGCGCAGTTACTTGTACAATGTGGTTTTGCAGACAAGAAGGAGAGGCTGTTACTGGCGTTTCCTCGCTTATGCTAGCATTTGCCAACGCTGGGTTGAGCTCTGAAATTGATTACTAGGTATTACAATGCCGACGCTGGGTTAGCTTTGATTACGATTAGTGCCAGCGGCTGCGGTTGAGCTTGAACTACGATTCTGATACCTGGAATCGTGAGATAAAATATTAAATTTCGAGGACAATATCTTAAAGTTACCTAAATTGCTTCAAATTAAGGGAAAATTTTCAAATTTTATCCGGTAAGCGGAGAACAAAGTAGTCTCCCTTAAAACTTTTCTCTAAGATTGAGTAGGAGAAAACGGAACGGCGTCTCTGCTGGCTACACAGAGCTGCGGTGGTGGTGCAGCACTCGAGCTTTATTATGGCACTGGTGCGGTGACGCTTCACGCTGGCGCTGGCTTGGCGCCGGGAACCGCTTGGGGGCTCGCTGCGTTCATGGAATGATAATGTCGTTGATCATTGCGATATTTTCCACGCACTTGTTGAGTGCACGCCGGGATGAGTGAAGATTGTAGGAAATAATAGAAAAGGATAGGATAACTTGTAAGTGCGTTGAATTTAAAGAGTGACGAACGACGTCACAGATGATGTATCGTCGAAATGCCATGAGACACTCAAATGCAATTACGACGCGCCACAGTACAGGAAATGTGTTCTGAATGATGTAATAAATTAAGATGCGAAAGTAAAACGAGCCAATGAATAAAGTTACGATCAGATTTGATGAAGCCAATATTTCTTCTATAGTTGTAATGGATTATTGTATGGCAGCAAGAAATTTATTGCATTGCATTGCTGAAGAGAATGTTTTCAAAACTTATTTTTGTTTTAAAATATTAAAATCCTCGTACAGACGTGACCAGGGAGTGCGAGCTCGTGGCTGCGGTAGCCGGCAGCGCGGTGCTGCCGGGCTGGCGCAGCTTCAGGATGCTGTTGCCGCCGACCGCCAGGATTATGGTGGGTGTCGCCCACCATTTCTCATTATTTTTATTGTTATTTGTCAGTCTATATGATTAGGTGTAACTTGAATGAT
Source organism: Hyalella azteca (assembly GCF_000764305.2). Lineage (NCBI taxonomy): Eukaryota > Metazoa > Arthropoda > Malacostraca > Amphipoda > Hyalellidae > Hyalella > Hyalella azteca. The sequence continues at coordinate 416,331 of NW_025947728.1, forward strand.
TATAGCACACAAAAATGCGAGCAGAATGCCTCCTATTCACGCTGTTGCCAACAGGACCCATGCGCCAGCAGCCCGTGTCCTGCTAACAAGGTGTGTGTACAGCACTGGCCCCCGTCCTACGTCCCCCGGGACATCATGGCGTCCCTCAACTACTCCTCTCCGGGCTACGTCTGCTCGGGTCACCAGTGGCTCCTCGCCCGGCGCAGCGAGAACAAGACCAGTGAGTCTACTGCATACAACTAATTACATAAACTAATAGTGTAACAATATTGTTGAGGATTTTATTATGTCTTAATATCATTACGGTGAGTTATCGTAAAATATTATTGACTAATTTAGCAAACATTGAACATGTGTTGGTCACAGCCCCGTGGCCCGTGCGTGTGCAGGGTGTGTGTGGAGGAGCCTTGTTGACACCGACTATCCTGGCTACGATCAGTTCTAAAACCCCCGTGTGTGTGCAGGGTGTGTGTACAAGAGCCTTGTTGACATCGACTATCCTGGCTACGATCAGTTCTAAAGCCCCCGTGTGTGTGCAGGGTGTGTGTATAAGAGCCTTGTTGACATCGACTATCCTGGCTACGATCAGTTCTAAAGCCCCCGTGTGTGTGCAGGGTGTGTGTACAAGAGCCTCGTTGACATCGACTATCCTAACTACGATTTGGTCGAAAAGGACGCCCTCTACGCCGAGGCGCTTGCGTACTGCAGCCAGAACGACTGCCTCTCGTTTCTCGTCCACTGGCCAGGTTCGTGATTAGTGTCTAGTTTTGCCTCAGCAGACGTCAGCGATGGAGTTTTCACTTGCGTCTCCCGCCAGCTGCGTGTTGCGTTCCCTTATTCGTTTTCTGGCCGCTAAGAACAAATCGGCGAAGGAAATTTACGAAGAACTTTGTCAAGTGTATGGAGAAGAGTGTAGTGTACCCAGGTCACCGGTATCAACAGAGTCCAGAGTCGTACAATCCAATCCATGAATAAATCATAAAAAGGACTTCTAGAGTAGCTAGATATTGTCAGTACAAATCGAATGATGTCTTTCAATGTTTTTCAATAGCTTGGAAATTATAGGAGGAGATAGATTTTAAGTTGGCGTTTTAAGGGAATTTTCATTGTTCAGGGAGGCCAACTAAATGCAATTTATTGAATAAAAGAAATGTTAAAAAATAATCGCGTTAAACTTCTTGTCCAGTTTAACGCGAATAATAAGCCATGAATGTGATTTTTTTGATATAATAATTTAAATAAAATGATCTTTTTGCGAAAAAGTTCAAACGGCTTTACGAAAAAAATATGATTGCTATTGCCTCGTGTTTTTGCTTTCGACTTCCAATAATTCTGCCAAGAAAATGAGATGAAATAAATACACGGAAAACGTAATTTCATCGACTTTAGGGAGACGCTGCCTTAATTGATATAGAATAAATATAGTGGTCAATGGTTAATAGAATAGACTGGATAGGTTAGAGCAAAACTGGATCAGCGTTTCTGATAGTGAAGAGTGTCTATCTGCAGGTATATTTGAAGCAAGCAAGTTAACACAGCGTTACTCGTGCTAAAAATAATGACAGCTTATAGAATCCCGTTAATTCCAAAGCCGTCATCCTGGGCCCTATCATCCCGAATTCAGTTAACTATTTTAGAACTAAACTACCAGAATTAAAGGAAGACCTGAGCAAAGCCCTATTTAACAAAGAACTCCAGTCCATCCTAACAAAATTTAGACGTGAGGGCCCAGGACTCGAGGCGCACGTAAATCAGCCGCTCAATGTCCACTTCTGCTCAGGGTTGGAATGACAGCCTCTGCGCAGCGTGCTAGCTCGGTATGACTCGGCTCGGACAACTCTTGTCATACTCTCAGGCAACTATAAAGTCGGAAAGGAGATTCTGACCAGAAACTGATTTCGATCGGGTGGCCAAGCAGACCAGAATGGTTGCGCCGACTGTAGCGACTATTCGGCTGAAGCCTATATATAGGCAGTCTCCGAGTTTTGCTAGGGCAAGATTCGTTTGGATGTAACTTGAACTTTATAGTCTTGGATACAATTTACACTTTTCAGAGTAAAAATCCGTTTTAAATTTATATACAACTTTCCCATAACTCCATTTCCGGTTCCATTTTTAAATAGAAATTTAAAGGTAATATCCAGACACGATAAGTATCCTGGATACGCACCCCAGCAACCGCTACATATTTCCAGCTGACATCGCTGTAACGACTAATTCCTTCTTTTTCCAGCTAACATCTCTGTTACGATTAATTCATTCTTCTTCGTGCTGGCATTGCTGTAACGATAAATTCATTCTTTTTCGTGCTGGCGTTGATCTTTCTTTCTTCCTCCAGCTGACCACTCTAAATTTTAATTCTCTCCCTATACAGTGGGTGCGCCTGTCAGGGTTTACCTCAAGACCAGCTCACCCCAAATCGCCGGATCACTCAATCCGCTGAAGGATGTCATAACCTGGTATCCTGAGTGTCGCTGAACCAAGCTGTTGTTTCATCCACGAAGCGTGATATACTGTCTACTGTCAAGCATGATTGAGTATTGACTGGCGTCCCTGACAACCATGTTGAAGGGACGCTTTTCCTACAGATGATAGTTCGCGAGATGTGCCACCTTTCAAAGTCGTGGCCTCCCACTAAAGTCATGGCTGCCCGTTATTGTCATGGCTGTCCGTTATTGTCATGGTTGAGCACGACCGACACACATGACCAACTCACTGACCACTGGAGAATTCCACTTCCTCGAGCATTTGCCTTCTGGTAATGAACGTCCTGTTAATGAACGTCCTGTTAATGAATGTCCTGTTAATGAACGTCTTGTTACACTAATTTTATTTGTCCACGATCTCACGCATGCCGATGCTGAAACGCAAGAAATTGTCATTGTAATCACGTGTGTCAACTGTAATAACAATAAAAAGTAATAAAATTCAATATACAATTCTGGTACTATGAAATTTACATGCTAGAAGACCAGCTACAACTGGATCGACAAGTAGTGAAGATGGTTCTTCATTCTCATGTTCCGACGTAAGACCTTCACACATCAAATAAAAGAGAGTGATACTCGAGATGAATGCAATTATTTCATATATGGCATGTTTAGGAAATAAATGAACTTACAGTATATTCTATCGTATACGTGTAATAAGGTGAGAGACAGCTTGAATTGGCTAAAGTTTGACACTTAGGAGAATGGCGCTGGTTCGGATTTCAAAGGGGCTTCTTGTAAAGTTTTAGGATATATAATGATGGCGAATGAACAGTGAGATTTATGTCAGTGACACACCGAGAGTGAGACTGAAATATTTCTTTAAATTAGCGGAAGAACACAAGACCTCGCCAGGTAAAAATTACCCAGAGCTCGTTAAGGGGCACCAACCCTTATGCTATAAGCACAACCTTTGACGGCTAACAATTTATAGTAATTGGAATGGAACACCTCCCGGGATAATTGTGGTAATTCTAGTAAACAAACTTGGAATTAAAGCTCAATTAGGGACTATTTGGGGCTAAAGGCCAAACATAATGCACTGGAAACAGTATTTCCTTTCGATTTCTGAAGAGAGAGCTTAGAGAGTAATATTAATGCATCATTACTCTTTAATTATATACACAAGAGGCTGCAACATACAGTATTAATCGTAGAATGTTGATTTGGGCATTCGAAGCAAGACTTTAAACTTGGTTAGGTTTCTTAGTGCGTCCAGATAGGTAATTGATCAATACTATTTTTTTTTTTTTTTTTTTTTTTTTTTTTTTTTTTTTTTTAAAAATTTTTTTTTTTTTTTTTTTTTTTTTTTTTTTTTTTTTTTTTTTTTTTTTTTTTTTTTTTTTTTTTTTTTTTTTTTTTTTTTTTTTTTTTTTTTTTTTTTTTTTTTTTTTTTTTTTTTTTTTTTTTTTTTTTTTTTTTTTTTTTTTTTTTTTTTTTTTTTTTTTTTTTTTTTTTTTTTTTTTTTTTTTTTTTTTTTTTTTTTTTTTTTTTTTTTTTTTTTTTTTTTTTTTTTTTTTTTTTTTTTTTTTTTTTTTTTTTTTTTTTTTTTTTTTTTTTTTTTTTTTTTTTTTTTTTTTTTTTTTTTTTTTTTTTTTTTTTTTTTTTTTTTTTTTTTTTTTTTTTTTTTTTTTTTTTTTTTTTTTTTTTTTTTTTTTTTTTTTTTTTTTTTTTTTTTTTTTTTTTTTTTTTTTTTTTTTTTTTTTTTTTTTTTTTTTTTTTTTTTTTTTTTTTTTTTTTTTTTTTTTTTTTTTTTTTTTTTTTTTTTTTTTTTTTTTTTTTTTTTTTTTTTTTTTTTTTTTTTTTTTTTTTTTTTTTTTTTTTTTTTTTTTTTTTTTTTTTTTTTTTTTTTTTTTTTTTTTTTTTTTTTTTTTTTTTTTTTTTTTTTTTTTTTTTTTTTTTTTTTTTTTTTTTTTTTTTTTTTNCTGTCTCTTATACACATCTAGATGTGTATAAGAGACAGAATCTACCCCATGCTAATGGAGTACTGTCTTCACTTAACGCCGCCTCCAGCAGTTTCTGCAGAGCATCCGCTGCGCAGACCACAGCTCCCCGGGGCACCCTCTTCAGTGCTCTACCATTGGCACAACACCGAGAAACATACCCCAAGAAGTCGAAATCTGCGGGTCTTTCTGCTATACCGACATTGGCTCTACCCAAGCACCCCGGGCACAGCCATCAATACTATGAATCATCACTTGTAGTACAATAATCATTTTAAACAAATTATTATTGGCTTCTAATTATCGCATAAGCGAAAATGGTACCGTATGCACGCACAATCGAACTGTGGCTGGTGTTTGAATCTACTCTAGCCCCTAGTGTGGATTAGTGAGCGTTGACAACAAGATAAATGTTTTTTTCGAAGAAAATAATAACATGATGTGAATAAACATGGCACTTTAACACAGTATGTTTTTATTACATAAGGTCATATTCAGACTTACCCAGAGACCTCAATATAGCCCAGATAAAATAGAAATTCACGAGGAGGTTTTACACGTGTTGAGGCGTGGGAGAAATGGAACGTGAAAGGACGCTACACTCCTGGCAATGTTGCCAATGCCAACCGACAAAATGGTTCAAGATCAATTGCGCTAAACTCTTGGAATTGAAGTATTTCCAAAAATCGTTGGTAATGAAGTTAGACTGTGCTGACGGGAGTGATTGGAACAGATGAATCCTTCCATCGTCCTGACGGGAGTGACTGGAACTGATGAATCCTTCCACCGTCCTGCCGGGAGGGACTGTAGCTGATAACACCTACCACAGTTCTGATGGGAGTGACTGGAATTGATGACTGTCAGGGTATCGGAGATGTTGAACGGCATCAATCGAATCGATGGGTAATAACGGACGGGTTACACAATAATTTTAATTGAATATAATAGACAAGGACGTAGGCGCGAATACTCAACTTAGGAACAAAGCAACGTACTTTGAAGGAGTGCATATAGTCGACGGTAGAATCACGGATGACTGACTATAAAATCCCAGACCACTGACGGTAGGATCACGGACGTCTGACGGTAGAATCACAGACGACTGACGGTAGAGTCGCAGAAGGCTGTCAAGGCCGAGCAGTTAAATATAGGTCTACTAGCTGACTATAACAAAATGCTGTGGTAGTCTCGATACTCTTGCTGGTAAATCGTGTGTACCGGATAGTCTCCCCAACCGGAACTGGAATGGACACAAGAGAAATCAGCAAGGCCCCTTAAATGTTTCAAAGGTTGCACAGAATATAATGATTGCAAGTATGACAACTGAAGATTTCAAATCATGAGCACACATTAAGGTCCTACCCAGAGTTAGAGTGTCTAAACCGGGTAGTGGATTCAGATGACTCCGCCAGATCTGTATATTACCCCACGATTAATTATATATGGCTTGATCCTCACAATGGCACCTCCCACCGTGCTGATGGGAGGAGCCGGAGCTGATGACGCCTAGCATCCACAGTGCTGACGGGAGCGACTGGAGCTGACGTCACCTTCCTCCGTCCTGACGGGAGTGCCTGGAACTAATGACACCTTACTCCGTATGGTAAGCATTGCGCAACATCTTCTGCAGATAATTTCAATCCTATAATAGATTTTCGCATGGCTTCGAAAGGGCTTTAGGTCACAATGATGTAGTAATAGAATTCGGACATACTGAAAGTAAGAGTCATATCCATATATCCAGGCCTATGAACAATGTAAGAAGTAAAAGCATACGTTAAAGTGGAAGTGCACAAAAAATTTTAAAATTTTTTACACGAACTCGGACTCCATTTGAACAAAAAAGTGAACTCCTAACCGGGATCGCAAAGGAGGGTAGACATCATTTGTATAACAGAAATACTCCCTAAAAATTACGGGGGGGGGGGGACTGAACCTGTTGAATTTCAGTTGCCAGGTTTTGATTGTTTTCATAACTTAAATCAAGAGCAGTGCAGTAGAGGTGTAGCTCTGTGGGTTAGAACCTCCTATGGGCCCCAACAAGTTAAGTTATCTGCAGAGCAACAATCAGCGAGAGAATCAGTGTGTTGGGAACTTATTCTAAGGATAGCCTCCTCATAGGGGTTCTTTATACAGTGGGGGGAAATAAATATTCGTACACTTGAAAAATCATATTTTAATGTATGTAAGTACACAAACTTAACAGGAGAAGTGATTTATATTATGTATAGAGGCGCATTGTATTCAAAAATAGCATCAATAGAAATTAAATCTCAATGCAACAAAATTTAATGCAACATGTTAACTTATTCGGGTCAAAAAAGTATTCGTACAAAACAACTTTTGACTAATATTTCACACCAGAACATTCCAGAATGTACTAGAAACGTGTAGCACGTTCCAGTAATGTAATCAGTAATCATAGTTAACGTATTTTGCAACTACCAGATCATTCTGCAACTGCCCGTAGTACAAGAAGGTCTCAAAAATGGCTAAAGGTAAAGAAGAACTAACAAGTTCCCAAAAACAACTAATTCTATCGCGTTGGAAGGAAGGAGAAAGTTATAGGAAGATTGCTAGCCACTTGAATGTTCCTTTTAGATTTTATTCATTTTTAGTTTAGTCGAACTGATGATGGAGCTGGACTCCGAAACGTTTTCAATATCGATATGGTGAATTTTCTTGGCGTTTTCTTTGCTTTTAAATTACTTGTGAACTTGCGATATAAGCAGACTAATGATATAAGTACTTATATACGATCTAAATGAACAGTACAGTTATAGCTCAGCTAAAGACCAAAAAGACCAGCCTACAAGCGTTATTTACGAGCTCGCAGCGATGCTGATTATAACCTGTATACAAGAGCTCGAAATCAAGCTAAAAAATCTGTGGCACCGCAGTGAAAAGCTTTGAAAAACAGTGCCAAAAATGCAAAGCAGAACCCGAAAGCCTTCTTTTTTTTCTTTTTGTACGCTAGTTCAAAGTGTAATTGACAAACGACGGTGCTGTAAGGTTGAATTAAACCTTTCTGTATTGTGTATTAGCCTGTCTCACGCTAGCCGTACATCGAATAATGATTTTGGATATTTATCTTTATTTTCTAATTTCTCTGTTCAATAAAAGTTTGTTTTGTCTTTATGTTTAGTTAGCGGAGTTCCCGCTAACTAAAGAGGTGTCTTCGATCAGCCACGGGTTGATTCGAGAGCTTGTTTTTAGAGAGATTTAAACGCTGGCGGAGCTCTGAAGCATGTTACGCTGCTCTTGCCACGAAATGGTTTTGTGTTGAAAGTGTAACCGTAACGCTTCTAAACTGTGACCTGTGCCACGTTTACCCTGAATCACCGGAACGAACTGCCCGACATCAACGTTATTTCTGATTTGAAAGTAAAGAAACGAAAAACATCCTCCGATGTGAGCAAGGCTAGCATTTTTAATCAGTTCTTTTACAGTGTGTTCGCAGATGAGGACTTGAACAGTATTCCAGCTATTGATGATAGCCTAGTCGGCTCGAAGTTAACAGGTTTTGAAATCCACGAAGAAGAGGTTCTCAAGCGCCTGGTCGCTCTAAATCCCAACAAGTCATGTGGACCAGACGGCTTCCACCTTAGATTGTTCAAAGAAATAGCAACCATCCTGGCCGGCCCTCTGATAGTATTCTTTCAAAAAAACTTGAACGAATTAACTTTGCTGACCGACTGGAAAGAATCTCAAGTAACACCATTGTTCAAAAAAGGCGACAAGAGTAGCCCCGGTGACTACTGCCCTGTAAACATGTCAGGCTGACAGGTATTGATTGCAACGTAATGGAATCTGTTGTGATGGATAGGATTGTCGATCACTTGACTGTTCACCATCTCCTATCAGGCTTTAAACATGGCTTTATTGCCAGTATTGGCTTTAAATATGGCTTATTGCCATGTCAACATGGCTTTATTACCAGTAGACCCTGTACCACTAACCTCTTGTCTACATTGAACGATTGGACTCAACTGGTGGACGGAATTAAGGGAGCCAGTAGACGCAGTGTACCTCGATTTTGCCAAACCATTTGACAAGAGTTCCGCATGAGCGACTGTTGCGTGAAGTCTTTGGGAATAGAGGGAAAGGTACACCAATGGATCAAAGATTTTCTAGTAGGTAGACGACAACGTGTCAGCCCAAAGAAGCGTTCTTGGGCCTGTCTTGTTAGTTGCTTTTATAAACGACCTGCCAGAAGTAGTGTAAAGCGTTTGCTCCATGTATGTCGATTACAGAAAAGTTTATAATAAAGTGGAGGCGCGTGCGTCAAATAACGTGAAATTGCAAGATGATCTTGACAGTTTAGTTAGCTGGGCTGATACGTGGCAGCTGCGTTTCAATGCTGACAAGTGTAAAGTTCTTCACCTCGGGAAAAACAATGAACAGCAAGATTACAGTGGGAGAAGACAAGGTTGCAGCAAGAGAGTAACGATTGAAAAGTCTAGAGTGGAAAAAGATTTGGGAGTTTATGTCGACAACGAGCTGAAATTTCTAAGCATATTGAAACTTAAGCTAATAAATCCAGCAAACTTCTTGGACTGATCAGACGTTCCTACGAGTTCCTAGATGCAGAAGCTATGAAGCTGTTGCTTGTTGCTGTCGTGCGCCCGAACCTAGAGTATGGAAACTCCATGTGGTCACCGAAACTTGAAAAGGATAAAAATTTAGTGGAGAGTGTTCATAGACTTGCAACTGGGATAATTCTCGGCTTGAAGGGCATGCCCTATGAAGAAAGATTAAAGATTATGAAGCTTCCAAGCCTCTGTTATCGACGTCTGCGTGGGGACCTCATTGAAGTATACAAGTATACTCATGGTTTAAACAAAGTCCCGGAAGGATTACTAGAATTTGAACCAAGAACAACACCAGGGGCCACGGCTATAAACTAAAAAACTGTGTTGCAACTCATCCACGCGACAACATTTCTACTCGCTTCGAATCCCCGACATGTGGAACAGACTCCCCGATTACATCGTTGACGCTCCGAGTATGAACGCGTTCAAGAACTGACTATATAAAGCTATTGAGAAACATATGTTCAGAGTTGAAATGCCTAGCACCATATCAAACCCGGTGGAAGTCTAGTAGCTATTTCAAATTGTCTATCGTCAGTTTGGAAAAGATTTGATCGAAGGGCCTGTTTTTAGACGTCGTCGTCAATGCGTTCAGTAGATGACAAAATATCATAATCGCCATGCATGATATCGTATAACGGTATAAAGGAACATTCCCTAAGTTGACCAGTCTCTGCGTGATCGAAATTATATTTTACAAAGGCGGGACAAGCGCGAGGAGACTACAATCTCATCTTCCTGCTGAGGCCTCCTGCTACTCTCAAAAAGACGAGGAAATAATTGCTCGGTGGGGCCAACTGGCCATGATAGGTAAGACCTCGCAGATTAATTGCATGCTATCTTAATGCAGTATGTGTTCAATTACTACAGGATACTGAATTTCAAAATATGATAACTTTCTAATCAACTAAAGTTGGTCATTATTACGATACTGTAGTAATAGAATTCGTACATACTGCATTAAGATCGCATATATTTATTCCACGAGGTAATGCGTAGCGTGTATGCAAAGTAAATACAATTATGATATAATAAACATCAAGTAATTCTTCAGAAATAGTTTATTCACTTTAAAGATCTTACTTCACTCAACTTTGCTATACAATTCTTACAATATTTGGGCATTTATCACAGATTAAGACCAGCTTTTGTATACCATTATCAAAAACTTGCTGCCTGATTAAATAATCATATCCACTTTTTGAATCAGATCATCGGTAATGACTGAAGGTCTCCCAATTCGTTCCTCATCGTGAATGTTTGTGCGGCCATCTAAACATGTATAAGCCAAAATTCATTTTTTTTGCAGCAATCCATTACTCTTAATTTTTACACCATACACTTAACTGATTTGGCTATAAGTGTCAGACTGTCAACTGATTTAAAGCCTTGAACACAGACATACGCATGCACTTTGCAGTCGGCAGGATTCTTACCAGGTGGAGGCATTTTAAAATCACGTAAACAGATGTAGATTCGATGGGGAATCGGTATTTGAAACCATTGCTTATCACCAAAATTAATACCTCAGTTAAAAAAAATAATAGCGAAATGAAATGCCTAGCACCAAATTCTAGTAGTCCTTCTGGTACCTTGTACAAACCGTGAGTATACTTGTATACTTCAATGAGGTCACCACGCAGACGTCGGCGCGAGATAGCTTAGCAGCTGAAGCGCTAGTAATCATAGCGTCACTAAACTAACCACGCAGACGTCGATAACTGAGGCTTGGAAGCTTCATAATCTTTAGCCCTTCTTCATTTGGCTTGCCTTTTAATTATCCTGGTTTCACGTCTTTGAACACTCTCGACTAAATTTTTGTCATTTTATAGTTTTGGTAACCACACGGCTTTTCTCAAATCTAGGTTCGGACGCACGACAGCAACAAACAATAGTTTCATCGCTTCAGCATCTATGTACTCGTAAGAGCGTCTGATCAGTCCACGTCGTTTATTAACTTTATTAACTTGAGCTTCAATATGCTTAGAAAATTTCTACTCATTGTCGACATTAACTTTTTCCATTGTCGACTTCGACATCATCACTCTGTCATTGCACCCGTGTCTTCTCATACTGTAATCTTGCTGTTCATTATTCCTGCCAAGGTGGGATACTTTACATTTGTCAGCGTTAAAACGCAGCTGCCATTTATCAGCCCAGTCAACCAACCTGTCAAGACCACCTTGCAACTGTACTTTTTGCGACGTATTCTTCACTGTATAAAAACTTTTCATTCGTCAGCATACATCGAGCACACGCTACCCAGTTAAAATTTAGGGCAGGGAATAGAGCAGGCCGTCGCCGGCTGTAGAGCCGCCGTAGGGACGCGACAGGGTCGCGATAGAGCAGAAATGTCCGCATTAGAGACGATATCGCCAGCCGCGTAGTAGCGCTAATTCACCTCTGAGTAGAGTACCTGCCCAGGCATGCTCTGTCCTGCCAACACGCAGCCCTCACTGAGCACCGCCTGCTCAAACCAGCCCAACGCCTGCTCTGGGGCGGCTCTGGCAGTGTACGCGGCAGTACACGTTACCGTTTGTCAACGATTTAAAAAATTTTACCTTCTCTCTGAGATCATCTAGACTTTTCTCTTGCAATGACAGGTTGTATGGGCATTGGTTTTTGACATTCATATCGTATTGACATTAGCAACGGTATTTAGAAACTAACACATTCAATTATCGGGGAAATATACATATCAAACTACTCACCGCTATGAACTATCTGAAAACGTCGATGGCTGCTCCGAGACTCGAACGCAGACCCTCATCGTCGTAGTCCACGCCTGTACCAGCTCGGCCACGCGAACACCTTACCAGCCTAGGCTCTATGAACTACTTAACTATAATACGGAACAAATGATTCGCCATCATCTAGCAAATCGAGGAATAGCTATCTTTGTGGTTCAACTTGATAGATATTATTCATAATGAACTAATTTCAAAAAAATGAACAAAGTATCCATTCGTATGATCCCGTCAGTTATGTAGATATAAGTGAGTATTAGAGCTAAATTTGTTTAGTAAATTATCTTATTGCATTAGCTTCATGTCATTCGATAGTTTGATAGGAAAATTAACAACGCACTCAAATCATTAATCTGCTGAAATAGCAAGTTCTCTAAGAGTTTTAATGCAAAGAAAGCGCCAAATAAATTCACCATGTCTTCAATGAAAACGTTTCGGAAATCAGCACCGAAACGCAGGGAAATTCGATCAATTTTATAAACTGATGATGGTGCCGGCTTACACATTTTCATTGAAAAAATGGTGAATTTCCTTGGTATTTTCTTTGCTCTAACATTTACTGTTATTAACGCGTTTTCTGTAAATCCAAGTTAGAAAACTTTCTCATGATAAACTGATTGATATCTTGCTTTGGCAACGCGTGAATGACCGTAAATGTTTCTGTTTGCGTGTTAAAACTGGAAGAGCATACAAAATTCTTACGTAATTCAAAGTATTATAATACTGACGTGAAATAAATATCATAACTGCAACCAGAAATTGACCCAAAATATCGTACTATGCGAATGAACTAGATGATGGATGAAGTTCATTCTCCCGCCACTGTTACCAACCCTAACCCCTCCTCCCTCTCTCAACCCCCCCCCCATGCACGGCCTGCTTAGCTGCTCTGTTCGGCTCCCTGCCGGGCAATCCAAGTACCAGCGCTGCAACAGCGCAGAGTTCCGGCCCTGCCGAGCTGTATAGAAGTTGTCTCTATATTAGCCATGGAGCAGCGCCGTTTTAGGGATAGATGGCCGGTTATAGTTTCACGGCTCCATCCTGCTAAAGCGCGACCAGCCCGGCTTAACCCGGTGCCGGTCTCGGCTCAAAATTTTAACTGGGTAGGCACATCTTCTGGCAGATCGTTTATAAACGCAACGAATAATACAGACCCGAGAACGCTTCCTTGTGGTACGCCGTTGCGCACTGAAGCCCGGTCTGATACGGACCCATTAATACTGACACGTTGTCGTCTCCCTACCAGAAAATCTCTGATCCATTTGAGTACATTACTCTCAATTCCCAAAAACTTCAATTTACGCAACAGCCGCTCATCTGGGACACTGTCAAATCACTCTAATGCCTTGGCAAAATCGAGGTACACTGCATCTACTGGCTCCCTTTCTTCCAGCAAGCGGGTCCATTCATTCAGAGTAGACAAGAGGTTAGTGATGCAGGATCTACTGGCAATAAAGCCATGTTGACAGTTTGAAAGGAGATTAATAGCATTCAATTGATCGATCAATGGATCCGTCACAACAGATTCCATTACCTTGTAAACGACACATGTCGAACTGACAGGGCGATAGTTGCCCGGGCAGCTTTTGTCACTTTTTTTTAATAATGGTGTCACTTGAGCTTTCCAGTCAGCCGGCAAGATCCCTTCGATCAAGTTTTTCGAAAAAATGACGTCAAAAGGCCGGGTAGGACAGTTGCTAAGTCTTTGGGGTGGATTCTGGGATGGAAGGCGTCCGGTCCATATGTCTTGTTTGGATATAGAGCAAACAGGCGCTTGAGGACCTCTTCTCCTTGTAGTTCAAAACTTGTTAATTCAGAGCCGACTGCGCGCTCCTCAATAGCTGGAATACTGCTTTGCCCTAATCAGAGGATATCTTTCATTGATCTACTCTCAAATCAGAAATACCGTCCTTTATCTTGCACTTCTAGCTAGAATACAAAAAGAAGGCTTTCGGGTTCTTTTTTGCATCTTTTAGCAATCTTTTTTTAGGGTTTTTACTGCGGTGCGACAGCTTAATTTAGCTTGATTTCGAGCTCTTGCGTATAGGTTATAGTCAGCGTCGCTACGAGTCTGTAAATAACGCAAGTAGGCATCCTACGTTGTTTTCAGCTTAGCTAGAACTGTACTGTTCATTCAATGAGTTTTTTTGGCTCCATCGAGCTCAATTTTAGGTACACACGCATCAACTGTAGACATAAGCGTGTCCTTGAGAAATGACCGTGACTCAGCTACATTCATGTAAATAATACAGTTCAAAATATTCACTGCTTCACGGAGTTTATCATAGTCGCCTTTCGCAAAATTCAAAGGCTCACGCTTTCGAGTCTTTCCTGTACAGCATTTAAGACGGAAAAACAATGATTGGTGATGGCTTTTGCCCTATGGAGCCTCGTGACAAAGCTCATCTAACATTGATTCATCACTATTAAACACCAGGTCTAGAATATGGGAGTCTTTTTTCTTCTCTAATGGGTTGTCTTGGTAACGTGCTGAACTAGGAAGGAGTCTCTCACAGACTCCATGAACAAGGATGCTGGGTGATTCCCATCCCTTGAAGAGGATCCATCTGTCCAGTCTAGCTCTGGATGATTGAAATCACCAACGATCAACGTGTGTGACCGGAAAGTAATTCTCGGTAAAAAAATTATTTGGTACTTTATCGTTCTCAAAGGAACTGTTTGTCGATCTAATACACGACGCCTATGTGGTGAGAGAAAGTTCGCACCACACTGACTCTCTAGCTGATTGATGCTCTGCAGATAACTTGACTTGCTGTGTTTAATAAGAGGTTCTAACCCACAAAACTACACCTCTACTGCACTGCTCTTTTTTAAGTTATGAAAACAATGAAAACATGCCAACTGAAATTCAACAGGTACAATTTCCCCCCTCCCCCCGTGATTTTTAGGGAGTGTTTCTGTAATACCAATAATGTCTATGCACTCAATCGTTTGCGATCACAGTTAACAGTTCACTTTTTTTGTTCGAAACGGAATCCGAGTTCATGTAAAAACATTTTAAAACATTTTTTGCACCTCTACTTTGATGCATGCGTTCAGTTCTTACATTATTCACAGGCTTGGATCTATGGACATGACTTCTTACTTGTCTTCCAGCTCCGCTGACTGACCGTGAGCGGCCGGTGTTGTCTTGACATCGTGAGAGAGGTTGACCTTGGTTTCCGTGCTTTTCCGCCTGATTCTCTCTTGACATTTCTTGCGAAATTCGCTCTCTCTAAAGAGGTAGCATTCGTCTTAACAACGACTGAATTAAACTCTGGAAATTCATTTAGTTAAGCCCATGTCCGACCTGGGCTGTATCCTGCAGTCACCAGCAGCGGTCTACTGGTGGTAGCGTCTTTCAATCGCAGCCTCTTGCATGCCGTTATTTTTTCACATCGACGTTAAGTGCTTTGACACAACAATCAGTAATAAACTCAGCGTCCGAAGCATTGCCTTCGCGAACGTTAAACCAAACAAGGTTTAAGGTCAAGTCTTCTTCTTCTCTCTCTATCCAGCAGTTCACGAGTGCTCTCGCAAGATCAGATAACCTCTTTGCGGCCTTTACCTTCAGTGTTATCGCTATTTTCTGTTTTGTGTAGATTAGCTTTCATTTCCACCAGCTCGTTTCGTAACGCGTTTACTTCGCTACGCAACAAGCTCAATTTTTTCTTGTGGTTCCCTTCCATTTCGGCTCTCTTTCTCAACTCTTTCTTGTTGGTTTCTTCCATTTCGGCCTTAAAGACAGAGAACATAGAAGAGTACTTCTCTTCCACCATCTATTCGCTTTTTACAGCGCTTAGCGCAGGTTGTTGGCAGTCCTGGCTATACCAGTGTAGTCTTTTTAGCGCATTTTCTCATTTATGAAAAAAATGCACTGTTGTGCTCGCCATGTCCGTCCGTCCGTCCGTCTGTCTGTCCGTCCGTCTGTCCGTGACCTCAAGTTTTCGTCGAGGAGAAAATGCGCTCTCTGTCACTCACTGCAGTGAGTACTGAGTTATATTTATATATATATATATTTAACCGAGCAATCTGTCTTGCTCAACTTTGCCCAATTGTTGCAGATGATATCTCCGCAACGATCACAGGCCACTGTAGCGCCATTGGCGTTAAGCGAAACCAGCTTGCAAAATTTACAAATTTCCCCTCGCTTATTTTGCGATTTGATTTTCGCATTCGGTTTAACAGAACTGGAGGCCTTACCAATTAATCTTTTTCCTCTCTGACAAGCCATCATGAAATACAAGAGCTAAAAAAACACGAGTTAAAAACCGAAATCCAGTTGAGCAAAAATTGTACAGATTTCCAAAGTGCTGTAAACAAAACTCGGTGACAGACTTGAGAGTAAGCGGCTTTCAGAAAGCAGCGATGCCAGCGGCGGTAAGGTGTTCAGGGGAGAGATAGGAAGAGCATGGACAAGAAACATAGGCTGTATTGTCTGCGCTGGTGAGGCAGTGCACACGTACGTTACCCTCACTTGCTGCAGCAAGCTTCCCGCGCCGACTCTTAATGCCCGCGTTATTTAAAATTTGTTCCTTCTAATCGCACTCTCATTTACTTACTTCACTGGAATTCAATCATTCACTGACACGGATCATAAAAAAATGCGAAAAGAGCTCCGAAACGGTACAGTAAAAGTTGAATATTTGGAACCACAAACAAGTGCGTCCACTCTCGACCACGGCTGAACGAAAAACATCTGCTGTATTGTCTATGCTTGAGTTTGATGGTCTAATTATTGTAATATAAAAAAATTATCATATCTCATTTAAATCGTGTTTCAAAGCCCTCATATTCACTTGATTCGAAATGAAAATACCATAAAAATACGTTAGTAGGTTATTTTTATCCTAGGTTCTGTAAATTCTTGTGCCTTGGCTGCACACGTTTGAATGGAAGAGTGAGATTTAAGTTAAGTAGTGTAGCTACAAATATTTGTGATAGATATATTCGGCACCGCGTATTAACCATGCCATTGTACGATTTTTGTAGATTTTCAGTAGAGAGGCATGAGCCTTTTTTGCATTTCACGGGAGTTTGTTAATTAGTCATGCGAGTTTGAGAGATGTTGCTCGCCTGACACTCGTATCAATCATTTCAATAATTATGTTCAATTAAATCGAAAGTTTTGACACAAATATAAGAAACTATAACAACACTGATGCAAGTATTAATGTATTAATGATAGAGTAAGGAGAATTGTGAACGCCATAATAAAGGTAGCGAAGAATACGAAATGAGGAAGGACAGACAGCATTTACATGTTTTTCTGTGAGAAAACTGATTCACTTGGGCGCATGTGACTCAGTTCTGGTGTATCTGTCCCAGTTCTGATATATCGATCTCAGTTCTGGTGTATCGATCTCAGTTCTGGTGTATCGATCACAGTTCTGGTGTATCGATCACAGTTCTGGTGTATCGATCACAGTTCTGGTGTATCGATCACAGTTCTGGTGTATCGATCTATCTAGTTCTGGCGTATAGTCCGAAGCAGGTATGGGTTGAGGCTAAAACACAAAAAAATTTGCACGATATAGGTTCTCCAGAAATTCCATGAAATTTGCAATAAATATTCTACGTTATATGTGCCAGGAAAGGACAGTCTCCAGAAAGAGAAGTCTATAGCAATAATGCCCAATGAGCATAAGCTCGCCACTCTAAATTGTTCTTCCTGGAAGATACGCCTACACTTGAGCGATAATTCATGGGATAAAAAATGTCTTGGAAAGAAGGCTTGATCGAAGGCTGGGTTTGACTGGTCGGGTATGAACATTTAGAGTCAATTATGAGCTTAGAAATTTTCTAACACTAGGCTCATAGGAAAAAATATAAATGAGTTTGTAGAATAGGCGAGAATAAATTCTTAATGCAGCAGAACACTAACAATTTGAGAGTGAATAAGCAATATGAGTTCATTGTAGTTAGAAAAATATCCCAAACTCAACATTCATCCATCCATTTTTCGGAACGCTATTGACTATATAGGTATCTTAAATGTATTTTTCTCCAAGTTTCAATTCAACAATACGATACACTGTCCAAATGGCCCATAAATAATCTTTGCGGTAATAGTTCTTTCGTTGGATCTTTGACCGAAAAAAAACGGAATATGCACGAATGGATCTATCAATTGAGGTACTGATCGATGAAATGCAAAATATTATTGCTCTAGGTTTCTCCTGCCTACAAAGTCACAAATTTTAAAAGTCATAGTTCTGCATAATCCATGAACTTATTATTCCACTCCCAACAACTGATGTCATAATTTTGGACAAAAATTTCTCAAACATAAGTAACAACATGCCTTGCGCAATGCGATGCAGATGTGCAGCTTTTAAATGCAAGTGCACATGCAAATGATCTTGCGCATCACTGTACAATTTACGACCATAAAAACGCCTGATCTACGATCAAGTCATCCATAAGTTTCCTTGGGGCACTAAAAACTCTCGAGGATTTTTTATGAATCTCATAAGAGGTAAAGACGGATATTTTACTTCTAAGTGATGAAAATAGCCCCAAATTTGCCGCGGTAGATTACATCGTTTCAGGGCACAACGTTACACGCTTCAGCAGCTTCGATCGTTTCTTGCTCCGTGTTTGCGCGGGTATCGTAAAATCATACAATATCATAAGAATATATCGTGAAAAATAATAAAAATATCCTTAAAAAATCAGAAAAAGATCATGACATATATGGCGATGGTATCATAAAATAACGCGTACCACAGTGTCCCAGGTCGACGGATGCGGCATATCTACAATACTCGGACGAACAAACCCTATTACTTAACGATATTACTTAACGATCGATCTTCAGAGTTCAGATTCAGCTTGAGATCATCAGGTACAGATTCAGCTTGAGATCATCAGAGTACAGATGCAGCTTGAGATCGTCAGTGTACAGATGCAGCTTGAGATCGTCAGTGTACAGATGCAGCTTGAGATCATCAGTGTACAGATGCAGCTTGAGATCAGTGTACAGATGCAGCTTGAGATCATCAGGTACAGAAGCAGCTTGAGATCGTCAGTGTACAGATGCAGCTTGAGATCGTCAGTGTACAGATGCAGCTTGAGATCGTCAGTGTACAGATGCAGCTTGAGATCATCAGTGTACAGATGCAGCTTGAGATCATCAGAGTACAGATGCAGCTTGAGATCATCAGAGTACAGATGCAGCTTGAGATCGTCAGTGTACAGATGCATCGCTATCACACATTAATTTAATTACACTATCATCATGGGATAATTGAGTGTGCAAATTAGTCATGTTTGCCAATAAATTTACCAGTTGTGTTGTTATGCCCACATCCAGCTCTATCGTCTCTAATATTTTGAACAATGCGCTACCTAATACACTTAATTAAATTTTAAAAACAAAAAAATTCAGCCTAATGGAAAACTGAAGTAAATATAATAAGTTAGCATAAAATGTCATAGCATTCAATCATTTTAGCTGACTTAACCAGCTAGTTTGTAGTGAGAATCAAGATCAATGCTGCAAATTGCATGAATAATTAATTATGCATAAAAAATAGTCCGAGAAATCGCTCACTTCACACTTCAATGGCCAGGGTCTTACGAAATATCGGGCTTTCTTCATCGCCCTTCAATGCACTTCACTGATGCTCGCACCTCTGCGTCACGATGAATTTCCTGTGCATTCATTCAACCCACAAAAGCTGAAGCTATCAAGGATGAAGAAATGTCTTTATGGCCTTGAAGGCTAGAGCGTAGCCTTATATTGCTTAATTTATAACAAATATTGTAAATACCTTCACAATGGGGAGCTAAATAAATGCGCCTTCATCCTTTGATTCGGTTTAATTATGCTTCAGTTTCATGATACGTAACAGACGTAAAGCTGATAATGAACTGGAAATTAAAGCGTGAACGGTTCATTGCCGTTGTTTAGTAGCAATATTTGCTTCGACGGAGCTTTTTTTAATATTTTTGGTACAAGGCTGAGAAAATTATTCCCTTCACTCGATAGTTTGCATCAGGATTTAGATAACAAAGTTTCAGAATAAGGAAGACAATTTTTAAAGGAGAATGTTGATTTTAAGTCTAAAATAGAGAGTAAGAAATCAAGGTATCCCTGTCCTCACGTTCTGAATAGTTCATCACAATTTTCGCATACGGTAGAGCCCTGGTGCAACAGCTCTCTTTTTGCTGCGCAGCCGTGGCGGAAATTGAGCTGGAACAAAACAGAGATAATTGTTGAAGACTTTAAAAACAATTCCCGTCGATCTGAGAAAAAATGATCCTCACATTTCCCCTGTAGGAAAATTCCTTGTATAAATTTATTATGAATTTCTCTTGTAGGAATATTCGTACATGAAAATAAATGACTGGATAATCAACACAAGATCCACAAGAATAGCTATGCGTGAAGGAGCGCACGCATCACGCCCTGTTTATGCGCGCATTCGTCGTCGTCGCGTCGGAGGAAACGAACACTTGGCGCCGAGGTGAGATCAGCGAGCCTCTCCCCGCCGCCGCCGCCGCCGCCGCCGCCGCCGCCAGATAATGGCAGGGTGAGGGCGCCGCCAACGGCCAGCTCGGCGAAAATTACGTATTAATATTCAAGCGCGTGTGATCGACGGCCGACCGTATGACGCCCACCAAAATTACATATTAATATTCAAGCGCGTGTGATTGGCGGGCGACCGTGTGGCGCCTACCACAATTACGTATTAATATTTAAGTGCGTGTGATCGACGGCCGACCGTATGACGTCTACCACAATTACGTATTAATATTCAAGTGTGTATCATCGGCGGCCGACCGTATGACGCCTACCACAATTGCGTATTAATATTCAAGCGTGCATCATCGGCGGTCGACCGTATGGCGCCAACCACAATTACGTATTAATATTCAAGCGTGTATCATCGGCGGCCGACCGTATGACGCCTACCACAATTGCGTATTAATATTCAAGCGCGTGTGATCGACGGCCGACCGTACGAGGCCTACCACAATTACGTATTAATATTCAAGCGTGTATCATCGGCGGCCGACCGTATGCACACCTCTCGCAGTTTGATTGCCCCAGTCTATCGATATTCAGCGGACTCCGATTTACTGCTTACGATTTCCAGTCTGGCTTTGGGTGCCGATGAAAAAAATAACTTGTTATTCGATGCCTGCTAACCTACAGTTTTAGGATCTACGAAACTGGGAACGCGGGATAAACTAATAAGCAGCCAAGCTGCACTGATGAGTGGCAGGCGGGGAAAAACCAACCCATAGTTTAGCTGGTATAAAATGCCGCTTTTTTCTTCCGTTATATATGCGTAGACGAAACAAAATTCACTGCGAGGTAAGAACAAAACAGGCGGCCAGTACATCATGCTTTTTGTAACATCGCAGTCATTATGGAATGGCGGCATGCAACATCAAAAAAGGCGCTTAGGAAATAACGCATTAGATTAGAAGAAAGGATTGAGCGCTGAGCATTCAAGATCTCAGAAAATATATGACAGCTGAAAACTTCATGCAATGTTCATGATGAAAATGTTCATTCATTTTAACAGGAATTTAACGGACAAAAAAGGGATGATAGCAAGATCATTAATCAAAGAGTAATCGCAATCACAATAAAATTACACGATTAATAAATAATCAAGTAATTCCCAGTCACCAATAATTTGAGTAACAAACTGGCACAGAAATCTTGCTTCAGCTCACTTATTAGAAAAATTTCACAAGATTTTCCCACTGCATAATTACTGCTTTCCTTTTAGGAAAAAATTCAGTGCCGGATTGAGTCGATCATGCAACAATGATTGATTTGAAAAAAAAACTGAGAAAATCTCAAAATCGACGCAATAATACTACATAGGAAAAAGAAATTTCTATAATGAGCGAATCAGATTATAATCTTAACAAAGAGAAACTATTGTCATGCAGAATCCTTGTAAATATGAATGCATCGGCAATTTTTCATGAAGCGCTTGTAATTGAATTCTCTTTTAACTACCGCCTGACATGAGCAACCGGAGCAATATTGTCACAAGCCTACTTCACAAAAAGGATACGTTAGTGAGCACAAAATGACTTGCACTGATGGTTGTGGCCACGTACGACAACTCGAAGATGTTCTGTTGCGTACAAACGTCCTCAAGTTGCTACACTCAATAGTTTACGTATGATTCAAGTTGAAAGTTATGCTCGTGGAGAGTGACATTCGGCGGTAGAGGGTTAAGGGTTTTCGAATTTGTCTCACAGCCTGGACAATATTTGTGTCCGCGGCTGGCATTTAGCTTATAATAAAATGGGAATTGTGGGGCCGTACGGCGTGAAGGTAAACATTTCATGGCAAATATTTCCACGTCTCAAGTGCATGAGAAGTGCCTCGCTGAGGGGCTTCGCTCGTCCCTAAATAAGCCACAGGCAAACGGTAGATTGTTTGTGGCCGGCATCACGAAATGAATTATTTTAAACTATCATTTATCCTACGACTGAATTTTCGTTTATCGAAAGCTTTTCAAACAACTTTTCGATAATATGCTCTACTTACCAAGCTGAATAATATTGAGTCTATGCGCTGAATTTTATTGGGAAAAGGGAAAGTTTGGAGAAGTACAGTCCGCTTCCATGAACGAATGATTACTTCATATATTATGATCGCTCTGACATATAATCTTACTTACAGCTACTGAGCCTTTGTCGCATAAGAAACTCTTCATTATTAATCTTCAAATTAATCTTCAGCCTGTAGGCACCTAGACAACCTCCAATTACTAGTGATCCTATGGTAATATTAAATGCTTTGATAATTAACCAGCAATAATTTTATTAGATAGGTGCACGTTTACAGACTTAATTGGTAGTGGTGGCTTCTTTGCTCAAAAGCGTAAGCTGCGAGCGAATTTCAATTGTTCATCAAAGTCAACTGCGAGCAAAATTTTTCTGTTCAATTATGTCAACCGAGAGTAAAATAGATCTGGTGCAACCCTGAGATTCTAAGCCTGGTCGCGTGCAGACGGTGGTCTGGGCATGCGCTGGAGGAAGTAACATTGTCTCCGTCTCCAGTCAGCGATAGACGATATAGTATAAAGTCGCTTGGTTATTACGTGGAAATATAATGGGTGTTGCTGCAGGTCATGCGCTGCTGCCCACATGCAAGCTTTGCGATGTTCAGAACGTTTGGTACAGCAGACTTGAATTTCATTTAATAAAATATATATGCAAGACTTCTCGAAAACTCAAAAATTTACTTATAATCAGGACCACTAAAATTTTCAATCATGAATTTTAGGCAACGTGAAAAAGTACAGTCATCGAAATTCAAAAGAAATACATTCAAGGTTTAACCAATTCTACATGCAATGCTACGAAATCTTCGTAGAACACAAAAAACTGATCTAAAGTTCGGGGCATCCGACTTCCACCCCTAATTGTTGTACGATCTCTTGTCTAAATTCGGTTCATAGCAGCGTAAGAATACTTCATTTAGCCACAGAATAAGAACTTAGACGATCAACGAATTAAATTTTGGGACAATAATGCATACGATCAGGATTAGGCCGATGCTAAACTTCTGGGTGATTACGGTTCAACCTTCCAAGTCTGTTACGGAACGGTTCATTCAGCAGTTTCAAAGATCCATCAGATTGTTCATCATTTTACCGAGCTGATTAAACCCCATTTCTCAGTATATTGGATGACCGCATATTTAGGTAATAGTCTTTTTTCCATCCTCTATCAGATTTCTCAAACGGGTTAAATTAATTTCCAACTGAAGACTCTTCAGGAGGTATTTGAACTCTGTGTTGTAGTTGTTGTAATTGCCCATCCTGGCAGTGGCGACTAGGGAGGAGGGGTGATAGGTCAGTTTTTCCGGGCACTCGGGTGTCACTGGTAGTTCTACGACCATCACTGGCTCGCTGACACGCCAGAACCATTTGATTGCATTACACAACACTCTGGACAAGCCAGGTACTCATTTATCAGCCAGAGTTGGATGAATGGCTGAGTTGACCATGAGCCGAGCTTCCCGGTAGAACTTGTCATCAGTGGGACTCTATACCCGGGCGCTGGGTGCGAGAGACAGACTCTCACCACGCCACTACCACAGCACTGAACTCTGTGTCCTCTGTTACGGCTATATCATGTTCATGAACCTTTTTACCATGAATTGCCTTCTAGAGAAAATTCATTGTACGCCAAATCTACCAGATTTATTCCATTCGATGCATGGTCAGTGCCAATACATTGCTGCCAGTGAACCATTATCATAATCTTGCTATTCTTCCGGCATGCAACTTATTTACTTCGGCTAATTGCGGCTTTATTTTCTTCAGCCGGTGAACATCTCGGTATTTTAGGAGATACACGTGCACAGCACAAAACTGATGTAGGATTAATCATCACACGATTACTAATAAAATTATTAAGCACAATTCATGGCATCAGAGCACAGGTGCGCTTGTTCAAATTACAATTAAAAACCCTCCTCGAGGGCAACTATTGAATGATAGTCTAAAAACGGTTAAAAATATCTACTTTAATCACAAATAAATGCATAACCTAAATTTAAAATTCTTCAGAAGATATCACAACCTTTACTAATATTTTCCAATTAAGATTGAGGCCGTAAGGTAGTCATACCCATTTCGACGCGTTTTGACGGAAAAGAGACTTGTGGGAATTGTACTAAACAGTTACCGCCAAATATGTTAGAGTTGATGATTGATGAACTTCACACGATAACGGTAACTGCTCCTACAGTTCAAGAAATTACAGAGGGAATTTCTTAACATTCTAGTTAAAATGAATAGAGGTTCATAATCAAGGACCTGCAAGTTACACTAATTCAGAAGGAACAATCTCCTCTGGCGCGCTGCTGTTAACTGCTAATTCTGTATCAACCGTCGCAAGTTCCGGCAGTTCGTCGTCAGGTTCAGATGCAGTTTGGGTGCAATCTTCCTTGAGGTACACTATCCGAATATCAGGACTTCTGGCAGTTGCCTCCAGATCAATCTGAGAAATCTTAGGAAAATTACGCACTTCATGAGTTTGTGTGCATTGGCATTCAGAACATAGCGTCGAAGTTGTCGCTACTCTTGGTAGGGTGTGCCGAATATTTTCTGAACGAAACTTTTGCTTCTGGTCGCGCTTCAGGATTCTTGCAAGTAGAAGGATTATTAGTCCAACTATACTGAACATGAACTGGATTCCGATGATAATCAAAACGCAGTTCATCATGAATGATAGACGAAATCTTGCCATTTCGTTCATGTCTGGAAAATATATAGTCAAGTTATTTCGGCATGCTGAAAAGGTTTAGACAATAGATGTACAAATATCAACCTATCAAACTAGTTTCATCTGATGAACTAACTGTCCGTGCATGCACTGCAATTAGTTCCTGAAATGATTCAGGAGTCTTGTAGAAATAGCACCGCACTAGTTTCTTAGAACTATTAATGTGATACGATAAGATTATTTTAAAAACGTGTACGCGTATTGTGATTATATTAATGAGATTCTGATGCTATTGCAAATCAGTCTTACCAGCGAAGGTACCGAAGATGTAGAATATCAGCCCCAGGCCGATCGTCCCAACCAGCGAGAAGAGTAAAATCACAAGCAAAATATCACACGTCCGGCAGTCCCTCTCGTCTTCCGCCGCCCAAGCAGACTCTCTAAATCCGTACTCGGAGGTTCTCGAAGCTGGTTCACGAGCATTGTATTCCATTGTAGACAATCTTGCACAAATATTAAATATCCCCGTACGGAGGGGGCAACTTGAAAAGACAAAATGAAAGTTCACAAATTATCAAGATATGATTATTACAACTCTGAAGAATACAGCACATATTCGTTTAAATAGTATACGATCATTATATTTGTATTGAGAAGGACGCAGGCCTCTGCATTTTAATATTTCGGTGAACTACAACGCTTTTTATCCAGGTGTCGACTGCATGTGGAGCTATTAGTATAGCCAAACCTGGACGGCCTGACTGCCAATCGAATATTAGCCTGATCGGCGCCTTACGCAAATAAATATTTTCACCTTGTCTGTGAAAAATTTGCTGTAATAGGCTATCTTACACCGATATAAACATCTATTACCAGGCAACTCCTTCAGTACTACCCATCTCAACAGTTGAATCCGTCAACATATGAACGATTTCTTAATACGCACTAGATCTAACGCCAACAATTTATTTCACCCATGACAAGGTTATCACTAAATAATAGATCTATCGAATTCACAGCTCTCCCTTACATTCGACTAGGCGCGATACCAGTTGACCTGCACAGTGTCCCAATTAACGCGCAGTAAATCGGCAATGGGCACCGTAACTGAACACTACTCAGTAAGGTTCGTGTCGGCGATACTCTTCCGTAAGTCTTTGTCAATGCCATTCCATTGCAATCATGTCCTTGTGGCGTCGCGCGAGACGAATGAAATTTTTCGTAATTTAGTTTTTTTGTAGCCATAATTTTGTGTAACTTTTTTAGTTTTATTTTTCGAGGATTTCGGGTTTATGAAAGGTGGCAGAAGGCTAGCATTATTTCCGTTTAAAATTAATGAATTGACCTAACATTTATTGAATGTCCTCCATATTGAAGTGATTTCCATTTAAAACTGCGCTTTCTCCTACAGGAAATGGCTACGACACAATATCAACAGCGAAAATTAAATCGTATATTGATTTATAAATTTCAAAAACGTTTTCATTCGACCATTCATCGGTCAAAATTATCTCATATTAATTATTTTAAATACTTTTTAGGTATTCCTCAACAAAGTGCAAATGCAAGGGTATCAATGATCCAGTTTGTCTGGCAGATGACGTCGCCATTGAGCACCGCACACCAAGCCGAGTGTGCGCGTCAGAGTACAGAGTCTCTCAGGACTCCCTTCGACTTAGGAGTCTCAGTCCTGCGTCGGCACTGAGGAAAGAAGGTTGTGTGTGTCTTTCCCAGTTTCATCCACTAAATCTGAAACCGACCCGCGAAGTTTTGAAATTCGTTCAAGGAAATAGAAAATTTTAAGATTTAAATGAGTTGTGAACCTAGCATCGTCAAATGATGAGCTGTAGTTAGAGAGTTTCTATGCGCTGTTGCTGAAAAGTTTATTAGCAAGTTAATTAACATGCGCTGGTTATTATAAATGGAACAGATTGTGTAAACTAAATGCTGAAAAATCGAACCATTTCTGTGAAAATTTCTATCTTTTTAAAACTATACATATTACGTATCTTAGAAAATTTCTAAAGGTATTGGTGTGTTGGACTTTTAATGAACTGAACACGTGAATAGCTTGTTAACCTTGTTTTCAAATATTTATACTATTTCCGGATTGAAAACTTCCAGTGCAAAATAAATACTTGGTTTTCGACTTGAACCTGTTTGAAAAACAATTTTGAAGTGAAAGTTTTGACATCTTCGTGACTTTCGGTTTAAGGTGATAAGTTCAAACCATCAATCATTTAGCTCCACTAGAATATTATTTGACAATAAACTGGATAGAAGAACGTACGGAAGAATGGACTCTTTCACTATGCGGCTTTTCAATGCTTCGTGCTACTGAGGTTAGTAACCTGTATAATTTATAGGAATTGTTTTCATGTAGTATAGAATGATTATCACAATAAAATTCTTCTCCATGATTGAATAGCACTGTTTGCTAGTTATGTGTAATTCGCATAATACCTTTTCTGCTACTATCTGTTTTTAGCACATTTTCTCATTTATAGAAAAATTCAGTATTGTGCTCGCCATGTCCGTCTGTCCGTCCGTCTGTCTGTCTTGACTTCACGTTTTCGTCGACGAGAAAATGCGCTCTCTGTCACTCACTGCAGTGAGTACTGAGTTATCTTTTTTGTGTCTATTAACCGACACTTACTTGATTCTATTTCGTTGATTTTGTTCTTTAGCGGCAGCATGAATTATAATAAATCTGCCCACGGTTCTTTTTTAGGGCAAAATTAATAGATGATCGATATCTTGCAGCGTCAAGTATTAAAATAAATCAAGTTAAGATTTGAAAAATATGGTTTCCGTGTTTTTCTGGCATGTGATTCATTACATCTTTTTTTTTGCTAATCAACAATTGGCTTTTAAATATTCATGAACATTTTCCATTGATACTTCAAAATCTATAATTACTAGTGATTCCCGTTAAGATTGCGGGGCGAATGTAACCTCGTGTGTCATCAGAAACAATTGTTATGACTTCTTTATTGGTGCGCCCTCTTGGCCGAAGCATCCTGACATGAAAAATTTCATGATGGGCTGTGAGTGTGTAGAAGCTTTCTCACTGTTCACGCACTGAAGAGAGCCAAGTTGGATTTCTTGCTCTAAGGTATTCTTATTACTATTTCAAACACAAATGTGAAGTTTATTGAAAACCGGCGGCACCAAACAAGTTTTGGAAAAATATATAAGCAACATGTTCCGGCTTTTGAAAGAATTGTTCCAACCAGACTCCCGTTTCACAGAATAATTTTCTCGAAATGAACCAAGACAACCGGGAGAGATGAGAAATTACCGGGAAAAAAATAACGGGACAGAGAATAAAATTTGTCCCAGAATTAGCGTATGAATCGGGACAAGACTTGTATCCCAGACTTCAGAACTTGTGTCCCGATAATTATTAAAAGATTTTAGGTAGAGAGACACAAAACGAGCCGTAACGTGTCTTACATATTCAAGGCAAAACAAGATATTCCTTCCTATACGAACAAAAAAACTGAACATTCCGAATGCGCGGTTTAGCAATGTCAAGTTAACTCATGATTTTTGATGGGCAGATTCGGTTACATTTGGCTGCGAAACTAATTTGGCTTATAAATTAGAGGGCAGACTTGCCGATGTATGACTGAACATTTAGGGAATGATGTTTTTGTTGAGCTTTTAATCACGCGCCACGATAAACATACGAGTTCATCACGCTTTAGTGATATGATTGATATCATCGTCGGTGACGCAGTGTTTAGAGTCGGTGACGCAGTGTCGATCGCTCAGCCGCTTAGAATAATGCGGAAGGGCTTTCTCAAGCCCTTCAAGATTCCACGAATCAGAAGTGGTAACTGGAATTATTTTGAGGAGCAAAGAACAGGCGAGACCCATGAAGGCCGAAGTATTAACCACGCCAAAAGTCATCACAAACTTTTATATATATTTACAAGTTCAACAAAGATATTTACAAGTTCAGACGATATTTACAAGGCGATATTTACAAGTTCAATGATGGCCACAGACCGGGCATAGGTAGACACCTTTTCCGTGCCGAAGCTGCTTAGCTCAAAGGCTTTAGAAATATAATGCCGGTCTAAATGAACGAATGACGAATGAACATCTACAATGAAGATGAGGCTTCATTCAATTTTAAAAGTCAATACTTACATGAGAATAATAGATGCATACATCGTAAGTTTTTATGCCGGTTAACCAAAGACAAAGCTTACGCCCAAGCAAAGCAATGCCATCACCATTTGTAGGCTACCGCTGATGAGAGTAATTGGTCCCAACCAAGGGGAAAACGTACAACCTATCGCTCTCTGAGCTTGCTCGTATGACCTCTCGGACATTTAATTTTACACCATAGATTGTTGAAAATAAGCATTATTGTCTCCCTGGCATATATCTTGTAAAAACTTGTTGGCTCGAAGTTGGCTAACAACGGGCAGAGCTACTGGCCGCTACTCGCTATTAACCCCTATAACATATGCAATACACAAGGCCACTAGCCTAGTAACTAATGACGATTATTACTGACCTTAGTTTAAGTTGCAACGCAAAAATTTGCGTCGATTCCTACCGCCGAGTCTGGTTATTAATTAAATGTTTTAAATCTCATGTAGATCCGTTCAGAACTGACGGACTTGTGAGCCTATCAGTTGCGTGAATTTTTTTTTACTTTTCATTATAATCGAAAACGAAATGACGTAGAGATCTGTAATAATTCTTCCCGCTGCGCATTTGTAACAATTATCTCACTCTGGCCCTTCAAATTTGCTAGATGGGTATTAGCGATGTCATTTTACATAGTAATATACCTGAAACGTTGTAAGACAAAATGTTGATCAGATAATATATGAAACAATTTACTATTCTAATTACAAATTAAGAATTAACTAGTGTCTAGATTAAGTAGTGTGTATCTCCTTATGTCTCGCTAGATTCCTGGAAATTTTAAAACTCCTATTTTAACCGGGACGTCTCATCCCGGAATTGTCCCGGAATTCCCATGGAGTGCTGGAAATCGTTCTGCTTTTTATCGCTAATTGCGACAAATCCTGTTATCATAACATAACATAATATAACATAACATAACATAGCATAACATAACATAAATAACATAACATAACATATAGTGATGTCGGCGCTAAAGAGTAGACCTGATGTGGCCTGTCGCCGATTCTTGTACTTTTTGTGGCTTGTCCACATGTAGGAGATCTAAAATCATGTCCTTCTACTGGATCTTTTCTAAACTGACGATAGTTTTAAATGGCTACTAGACTTAATTAAACCGGGTTAGATATGATGCTAGGCATTTCAAGTCGGCAAATATTTTTTTCCGTAGCTTTATCTAGTCTGTTCTTGAACGCGTTTCTACTCGGAGCGTCAACGATGTAATCGGGGAGGCTGTTCCACATGTCGGTGGTTCGAAGCGAGAAGAAATGTTGTCGCGTGGATGTATTGTAACGCAGTTGTTTTAGTCTATAGCCGTGACCCCTGTGTTGGTTCTTGTTTCAAATTCTAGTAATCCTTCTAGGGCCTTGTATAAACCATGAGAGTACTTGTATACTTCAATGAGGTCCCCACGCAAACGTCGATAACAGAGGCTTAATTGGAAGCTTCGTAATCTTCAATCTTTCTTCATAGGATTTGCCCTTCAAGCCTGGAATTATCCTTGTTGCACGTCTTTGAACACTCTCTATTAAATTTTTGTCCTTTTCAAGTCTGGGTAACCGCAATGCGTTTGCAAACTCTAGGTTCGGACGCACGACAGCAACAAACAACTGCATCATCGCTTCCGCATCTAGGAACTCGTAAGAGCGTGTGATCCCTCCAAGAAATTTGTTTGATTTAATAGCTTGCTTATTTATTTATTATTACCTGTTGTCTCGTCTCGTCTCGAATTGAAAAATTACCAAAGACTGGAGTCTAGTTCCAAGATCAATGCTTCCTTATATCTATTCTGATTATTTAGCATTATATTAAAAAGTCTAATACCGTCAACCGAAATGAATATTTTTGAAGAAGTCTGAAGTTAAGGCAAACTTTTAAAGAAGAAGTCACAAGAAACAGTTGAAGTCTCAGAATAAAAGTAAATCTCATTTAAAATAAGTCTGAGCGAAGATCCTTCAATATAGCACGAGTATTATTTATGAGTTATAAGGAAAAATGTTTGGCAATGACATCAACGTCAGTAGAAGAGGCGTTGCTCAAGACTTGGTTCACTTCTCGTCGACTGTGATTCTACTGCGCTGCCGACTGTAGGTCATTTTTCCTCGAAGCCGCTTGCACTGGGAAACGTGCAATCAAAGAAATTAAGACCTTGCCCAAATTGCGATGCGCTTCTTGCCTATATGTGTTCCATCCTGACCCAGTTTTTCCCTTCAAAGATAACGTTTCAGTGATATATGCGGAAAGTATGTCAGTATTTGCATAATATTACCGATTAATTTTTCAGAGTGTAGGTTGTGCTGGTTCTACAGGGTGTTTCAGAATCAAGTAACCCTTTTAATTTGTTCATAAATAAAAAACTAAGAACGTTATGAAGTTGAAACCTGTTTTATTTAAAAGAAGAACATTTTTATGGTAATATTGTGTCCTAGTTTTTAAATATAATATATTTTAAATGCCCACCACAATTGTTTTGACAAAATAGGGCTCTTCTCTTCGTTGCTTTCATAACCTTCATTAGTAATTTCCCGGTATCCGCAAATTTTCGATAAAGAGATTTAATTGTTTTTTTTGAAGGACTGATTCTTGTTTTGAAATGGATCCTGTAATCGCGTTGAACTTCTGTTATTGACATCGTCCTGATGTAGGTTTGCAGAATTTTCGTTCTTTCTTCTTTGCTGTAGCGAATCATGATGAAAATTTAAGGCTTGATAATTAAACACAAATTTAGCAAGCTATACAGGATAATGACGTAACTATGATACAATATTACCATGAAAATGTTCTTCTTTTAAATAAAACAAGTTTCAACTTCATAACGTTCTTAGTTTTTTATTTATTAACAAATTAAAAGGGTTACTTAATTCTGAAACACCCTGTACAACCGCGATCGAATTTGTCCCCGAGGCGGAAAGTCGAGACTCGGTTCTATGAAGCACACAAGAGATTTCGCCGCATTTCAGCGCCAATTTTGAGCCTGTTATTGTCAAGCGATTGGCTGCCAACTCACGTTTCAGGATTAGGCCGAGGCTGTACAAGGCCAATAATTGTCTCTGCACTTCCAGGCATTGGTTTCCCCAGAGTTTTTTGGGCGCTAATTCTGACGCATTTCGTTTGCTGCGCCGAACTTTATATCTGACAACCTTGATTCTAATTTCGCTCATTATTTGAAACCCTATCAATTGTGTCGCTTGATATCATTGAGAAGATACTTTAGAATATAAATTAATGTGATGTAACTTCAAATGTGCACGAAATTAACCACCCAATTAAGTGCAAGTTTCATGAAATGCAGAAAATTCAGTGACATTAAATTCATGCAATGTTGTGATCTGCTGATAATAAGTCCATTTATGACTAATTCAAGGCAGATCCGGACATGAGGCTGTATTTATATTTTCGAGGTTTTATTTTTTATTTCACGTCCACATGATGACTTCATTTTTTTGCATTAATTTCTTTAACATGAACTTGAGTCTGACTAAAATTTTACAAGAAAAGTGTTTTGGAAATGCAGATTCAGTACATGTAATTTGCGCTATACGTTATTTGAAGACTTCATGTCACAATCGCTGGGCAAAATTCTACTAATCAGTAAAGGGAATAGCTCAACTAACCAAAATTACTTTGGTTCCTTGCATCCTACTATTTACGAGGCTTTCGGGTTACAGATTGAAAAGTTTACTAACTCGGTGAGTAACTAAAATATATAAGTGCTGTAAATATATTTCAGCTCTGAAATAAGGGTATTACAATTTAAACCTCAAAATTACCCGCCTTTCACAAATGCATTTCGATATCAGTACGAGTGACAGATATCCAATGCAGTGCATTGTGGGAGGTTGCACTCGCGATGTCAATTAAGTAATTCAATTTCCTTGCTGTTAATTGGGAGACGGACGGGCGCTCCGAATTCAAGTTTACCGTGGAACTGACGGATTTGGTGCGTGGGCACCAGTGGGTCTTGTCTGAACTGCCGTTGCTTTAGATTGCGAGTATACAAATCTGTACGCCCGCAATCCCTCGTGTGTCCATTATCAATATTTGTCGTGTGTTCTGCCTTGCTGCTCGCGTGTATTGGACGAGAAGTCAATTTGATAGTGTATATTTTACAGGCAATAAGCAGGAAAATCTATAAAAAAAACTCTACCATTTTCCAGTCTATTCGGAATTTATTACTCATCATATATAGCTGCGAAATTTTGTACAGCAACTGTTACAATTAAACACTCCAAATGTATATGCCTCATAACATGATGTTTATTTATATTCGGTATTCTTCATGCTATATATTGAATCATACGAAATACTCGCATCGTATCTTCCATACCGTATTGTCAAAAAGATCCTAAAAAATACGTCTAACTAAATTCTAGGTTTTCAGGTAGCTCGTCACGTTCAACCTAGAATTCAAAATTTTGTCGCTGCGTCTCTCTTAATACAATTTATTTATGAAATGATAAGAAATTAGCAGCGTTGTCTACGCAATAGTGATGCCAAAACTTTCTCAATATAATTATTGCAGTGACAAGAAATTAGCTGAGTTGTCAATGCATAAACTCTCTCATTATAATTATTGCAGTGACAAGAAATTAGCAGTTTTGTCTACGCAATATTAAAGCCAAAAAAACTATCATTATAATTATTGCAGTGACAAGAAATTAGCAGAGTTGTCTACGCATTTGTAAAGCCAAAACTCTCTCATTATAATTATTGCAGTGACAAGAAATTAGCCGAGTTATTATTAGCCGCTTCGCTATATAAAGCGATAAGTCGTACCCCACAACCCACGGACGCTGGCTCTAGAAAAAGTAACAGATCCGCGACAAGTTTTACTGATGAGATCACTTGTATTCCCAATCACGGCATTTATTTTGCTTCTTTCTTATTCTAATTTGCCGAACTTTTTTTCAAGGAACAGGGCGAAATTCTCAAGCAATATTGTTATATGTTTTTATTTCATCAAAAACCTCTGAAATTGTCCACGATGGCATCATATTCATCGTACAAAACGTCTAAATTTTTTTCATAAGTATATTATTTACATTGAAAATCGAACAATTTCGTGACACGGAAAAAATTAAAATTATCGCACCACATTAGTCCAAATTATTTCTTTATAATAACTGAATGACGATGAAAACATCACAACACAACTTCAACAATCATTCACATAGATTAAAGAGCTCTGGTCTCTTTAGCTAACACTGTTCCAAGATAAAGTGCAGTGTAAAAAAAGAGCTTTGTATTGCGCTCCTTATTTAATTTGTATTACCTAAAATCTTTATGACGCCAATAATTTCGGTTGTTCGATGGAGCCCGCATAGTTAAAAGGTTTAATGACAGCTCACTGCGTTTCAGAGCCATAATTAAATGAGAATCATGGCTCAGGCAGAATTTCCTTGAAATCAAAATAGTCTGCTGCCTAAAACAGGGAACCATTCGGCCATGTTCAAACTGCTAAGTGGTTTCAAACAAGTCACGCGTCATGAAAATCAAATGTCATACAAAAGCTGCCGATCTTATTTGTTAAAAATTGTTCATGCTAATTAAATATTACCCACTTGTAAAACCTGTATTTGTTTAGTCTAAGCACTATATTTTGATTGATAAGTGATTTACCATCAAGGCATCTATATACTCAAAAATTAAATTGATAAAATTAGCGGCAGAAAAATGCAAAAGCAATAAACCTTCTAGTCCATGAGGGCAAATGTATGAACATTGAACACCGTTAATTGTGTTGCCTAAATTCTTTACATATCAATAAAGTTATCTGGGAGCGGACGAACAAGCTATCGAGGTCCATTTGTTGCGAACTCAATTAGCTGTCGCTACACTGACTTGAAATAATTGTGACCTGCTTTGCATGCGTTGTCTGGCCCTGGTCACTGTAGCATTGTAAGTCCTATTCGGAAAACCAAATTTGTGGCTTCTTCTAATTAGAACCACCAGCCAATTAGCTTGCGAATGTACGTATTACCGCGTCGAGCAGAACCACGCGCTTCAGGACTAGTATTTTTTAAAAATAAATTGTAAGAAGGATTCTGGATCATTTGCGTTGGACGAGATGCTATAGCGTTTCCTCTCCTAATATTTTTCGAATGTCACTTCACAATTTAGGCATTCAGAACCTGAATATGAGTTTAAACTTGTGTCCTGTCAAGAATTTACTATCTGCATTGTTACCATTTGAAAAGAATCGGCGCAATTACAGAACGAGAACAAATGCAATCTTTTCTCTCGCAAAATACGCACGACTGAAGAACATTAATTGTTATAATGAGTATTTAAGCCTTCTTAATTTATGCCCGATTTATGCGTGGAATTTAATAGCTCAAGCGTCTGTGAGCGAAATAAAAAATAATTGGTCTTGATGTGATCTGCATAATGAAGAAATCCTCCTCTAAATTTATTGTCGCTTTAATAATAAGTGACAATTTACGAAGCCGAATTAGGATCAGCGATGGCTTAATTATACCTTACATACTAAGCTTATGAAAACATTGGTTCAGCTTTAGTTTTGTGCGCATTTAATGTGGACATACATATTAAATGTTGTACCTAATGTTTTACATTGAACATTAGAGTGAAAAATCTTGTGATTCTACAATAATGAAATTAGTTTCAGTAGCAAGTGAATGTAAAAGGAAGTTTGCTGAATATTTAGTCTCTTACATTTATAATTGCACATTCTTTCAGTATTAAAGATGTGAGCAATTATAAATGCAGAACCTGGTCTGTCAAATATTTATATTTCAATTTGAATATATGGTATTTTTAAAACATCCATGCCATGGCCTCCTACTATTTATTCAATAATAAAATTCATGCCCTCATATCTTATCTGTGATCTAATTTTCTTATATGTTCGCTAATCAATTCTTCTTAAACTTTTCATCCTTTATTTGTTTAATCATAGTCTGAAAATCACTACCCACCATCGCAATGCAGACTAATAAACTAACCCTAAATTCCGGCCGACGTAAGCTAGGATTTATTCCGCCGCCGTCGGCGCGACGATCCCTGTGAGCGACTCTTTGTTTTGGCGGAGATCGTCTGCCCGTCTGTCAATAAACCCTT
Source organism: Hyalella azteca (assembly GCF_000764305.2). NCBI lineage: Eukaryota > Metazoa > Arthropoda > Malacostraca > Amphipoda > Hyalellidae > Hyalella > Hyalella azteca. The sequence goes on from NW_025947728.1 coordinate 452,564, forward strand.
AGAAGGTGAGGGATAATTCCACGTTATGCATAACGTGCCATTGGGCATGCACCATAAGGCGCTTATAACCTGTCTTGATTGCACCAAAACTTGCCAAAGCTCGAGCATGAAACAAACACCGCGCCTGCGTTCGTTGAGAGCATAACGATAAAGCTAGCTAGCACCCACGATTAATTAATGCAAATGTAAACCCTCTAAAAGATATGGTGGACGGTTCGGTCGTTCCACCCTTCGATGAACATCTATAAAGAAGACGGCTATGGGACCTGCATGAAAGAAAGACGCAGGTGAACTCTCATAATTAAGTTTTATTATCAAATTTACTTGGTGTTTGGAAGTGGGCTCAGTTTACGGATGTCTCGTATTTTGCTGCCAAGCCAAACAGCTGCACCCATAAGTCGGGGTGACGATGTCAATTACGTAGTCAGGACGGCAGGATTTTGTTTCATATGTAGGTGCCGAACTGTGCTACGGAGACCTATAATTTACGGCAAAGCTCTGAAGTTCGAGCACAAAATGCATTATATATTATTTCCTCCTGGCATATATGCCTCAGAAGCATTCAAACATTTGAATTACCAATTCAAAGTTGACCGAGAGGCTGAGTGCGGCATGGTTGGCTATAAAATTGAAAATGTCCATCCACCTCGAGAAGCCTTCGATTGGTCAAAAGAAATAAACAGTCATACGTCAACTAGACGAAATATTTGTCTAGAATTCATTTATATATATATGATGGTTCTAATACTAACTGAGATTAGTTCGTCCAATTGATTGTCTAATTGTATATAAAGTGATGGAGTTGCTATAATGCTACAATTACTACCAGCTTCATAGTCAGTAGCACAGCAGACGAACGAAATATTTCTGCAAAGCTCCATCCTCGAGTGAATGCAGAGCGATATTAATTGATATTATGCAATAGCGAAGGTCGCCTGCAGCGTTACGAACTGACTTGCGAAAATTAATATGAAAAACTTTGGAATCAATTTGAATTCGAGTTGAAATCGATTTACAACTCGACACAATATATAGAATACTTTTTGTGCAGAAAGCGTTTCATCGTTTCATGTACAGGGTGCGGCGTGGGAACTTACTCTTTTAAAAAAATCACAAAGTAAAAAGTATTAAAGATAGCGTTTTAATTCTTTCTTTTTTACAAAGAGCTACATTTAAAGTTTCGTTGGGTTTACTTACAAGTTTAATTCTTGAATATTACATCTTGTAGGTGACCTCCATGCTGTAGAACGCGCGCTCCTCTCTCGACCACTGCATGGTCGCAACTGAACTGAGTGGACGAAAAACTTCATAGCCCGCGCACCATATTGCGCATGGCGCCACCTTCCTAGGACTAATGGCCGCCACGTGGCGCGCAATTCAAATAAGTAAGTTCCCGCGCCGCACCCTGTATATATAAATCAGTGTAAAATGTGGATAGATTATTTGTAACTCTGGAACATGAAGGGAACAATCATTGCTGGGATTTGCAGGGTTCACTCGCAATCAAATGATCAAAAAGGATAAATTGTCAGTTAGTTATAAGATCTGCTGAAGGCAATCGCTGTAGTATTGAACGAAGGTAGCATTTACCGAATGAACTATTTTGTAATTATTCCTATAAAAACGACTTTAAAAGTCATAGAAATGACGTAAAATTTTAAATGGACATACGAATTGATCTTTTTTAATAAAAATTAGAAGAACATGATCATATATAGTATATGTGTATTTATTTAGAGCATAAATCAGAGGTTGAGTTTAACGGACATATATATAAAGAAATATAATCTCTACATTACTTTAAAGGATTTTAGAGATAGATATCCGCTGTTCAGCAGAACCTTCCCTTCCTTAATAGGTGGCTGAACAAAATTCTCTGATTTACTATTATCGTGAAGACAGTTCTTATCTTTTCCTATTATATTCAAAATCGGACTTTTGGTCACTTTTGAATTGAAAAGTTTCCTACACAGTTCAGTATTGAAATAATTATCATGATAATAATAAAAGCACTCATTAAAACCATTGTTAATTGTCTAATACTTATACTGCCGCACCGAATATTGCTAACAACCGACACCACAATGCAAACAAATCTCAATTTTTTTCGTAATTTGGGCGCACATTTTTAAGATTCATTCAGATTTGTGTGTATTGTTGCAATAAATTTAGATTAGTCATGTTTGAAGTTTTCTACTAAGCATCTCATCGTCTAAATTTTATGAGACAATTGTTGTTCCGTAACTATAGCTTCAAGTCGTAATAATTCAGTTGATTCAGTTCGCGTTAATCCTCCAAATTCAATTTAAGGACCTGCGTTGACGATGTCGCTAAGGATAACCCTGCTTGAAGTGCTTCCCGTTCTTTAAATTCTTCAAGATGCAAAGCGCATTTGCTTTCTAAAGTAGGCGAGTAAGCGGCTTTACCGTGACAGCTTGTCCGCTCCGATCAAGACCTCGCCAAATTTAATTTTGAAAATCTCATCATTGAGGCAACTTTTATTTAAAAGTTGCGTTATTTTTACTCAACATTGACTGTTCTCTGGGATATTTTTCATCAGGTATTTCTAATCAGAAGCTTTGAATGAATTACGATCGTGCGAGCGTTACGTGCGTAACGTTCAAAAAGTTATAGGCTATAAATAGAACATTCAATGTCGTATTGCTTGCCTGGTTTTATTGACGGTTATTAGTTGTCTGAGCTAAACATTGTTGGCCATGCATGAGGTGAATCCAATGATATAGAATTGAAGACACAATTGACTGTGCAAATTGCGAATTCTATTCTTACTTACGATTAACAATACGATTCTATTCTTACTTACGATTATTCTTACGATTAACAGTGATGAATTCAGAATTAGACGCAGATTATTCTCTAAGTAATTTGTAATTCCGTCTGTGCGAGATCAAACTGCCAGGACTGCTGGTGGGTGGCATTGTTTAATTATATTCATCTCTGGCAGGGAGGTTACTTTTCATGCAAATACGCTGACGTCATCCGCTCGTGCTTGTGTCGTGATTTCGTAAACTTGATGATTTGAAAACTATTGCGTTTGTTCATGATTGCCTAATTATTTTAAGTGAAGACAGAGTGTTGATCTTATTCAGTCAATCGCTGTTATGAGTATTTTATAGAGTAGCTTTCATTACTAGAGAAAATCACATGGTGACATTTAGATAGAAATTTGCTGATATTTGCTCTATAAATCAACCCTTATTGTTGCCGTAACATAATTATGCTTGTTTGAGGCAATTGTGTAGTACGTCATTTAACTTTATTGTTTCCCAGGTCCTGTCTAAAATGAATTTCTTCTTGGATAAGACACAGAAAGGAATGAACGCTATGTGAATGATTGTAAAATGTAATTTATATTTATATCATTTTACATAAAATGTAATTTTACAAAACTTATAAACCGGAAAAAAATTAACTCTACCATAATTTTAGATCGTGTCGTTTTGTTCCAATTAAGGTTCCTGATTAAGCAGAGCCAGCCGTTCCTGGGATTTTAGGATTCATTTTAGACTCCACGTCCTCGTCCACATTTTCAGTGCTACCCTCGACCGATGCTTGTAAGCGAAATATTGCAGGATTCTCACAGCTTTCAAGCGCTTGTTCCCACAACTCGTGGTGCAAATGTCGCTTGAATATTCAATCTATATATGAGAGGACACATGCAATTAATCAGATCATTCTATAATATTTGTTAACTTATTTTACTCGTGTTATTCGAAAAATTCTAAATATAATTACAATCGACATTGGTATGAAATATTGCCTAAGAGTGAAAAAAGAACGTTTTAAGTACTACAATTTTCAAAAAAAGTCAGCATCAGTTTTCATAAAAGTTTTGGGCTTAGGACCTTTGGAGTTTATGCATGTTATCAAGAGATTCAACTTTCAGATAGTCAACTGAATGAATAATCGATATCAACGAGGTCCGTTGTTCTCAATGCAATTTCTTCAGTTGAGCAGGATTCCCGCTACTAATTGGATTCCTTTTCCCACTATTTTAAGAGGAATTTTATTGATTTTTCAATGGGCACGCGTTATAATTATTTTCATTTTGCTCAAAATGCATTTAACTGAATTTCATTATTTAAATAAAGTTAATTATGTACGGTACAGGATTTGATATGCGCAATAATCCCTGCATATTGAGGGGATAGCAATTGAAGTGTTGAAAATTTTTTAAACATCTTTGTTTATTTGTTAGATTATGATTATTTGCTAAAAGAGAGATTATGGTTTGCCTAAATTTTTAATTGAACGACAGTCGATTTGTTCTCACTAACTCTTTTCAAGAAATAATAATCATTTCAAGTCTCTATTCAAATCTCAGTCATGTCACTAATTATGTAGAAGGAATTTGGCAAGGTCCCAATGTGAATTATTTGTATTAAAGTTCGAATAATAATTGAATTATAAACAAGGTTTCACATAAATTTCAGTTGCTACAACTGACAGTTTTCTTAATTAATTTAGAATTGTGATCCTAACTAACAATGTCAATCTTATTTGTTCATCATTTCAAAATTGTTTTCATTAACTTTATAATGTGGCTCCTATTCACTTCATTATAATGTTGTATAAAATTCTCATGTCTAGCCTATTTAGTCTTCATATATACATACTGGGTTAGTTAATACAGTCCAGACATGTTAACTACAGTGGGAAATTTACTAATATTCACAGGATAAATGAGCAAGAAAACGTTAGTTTAATCTTTTTCTGAGAAGATACGGTGAATTTTTGTGTAATTTCCTTTGCATTTTACTATTAAATTCAATCGAATTTTGGATATTTTTCCAATCTTCCCCATCATGTGGCAAGGAAGCGTCAGTGCTTGTTTCGTAAAATTATTTGTCTTTAATAAATGAGTCAAGGCGATCTGCTACATCGTCACTAGAGCCTTATTCTAGTTTACCATTTCCCTAACCTCACTTCTGACAGCAAGTGTAATGATTAACTGGCGAATTTCGTCCCAGTTTTAATTTTAATTAAATTTGTACATTTATGAAGAAATCTCTGAGTGTGTCATCTGTTTCTCAATTGGTCTTTCCTAGAGTATCATAGCGATACATGAATACTTGTCTAAAGCCGTTCCATGTACTGACCAAGTTACCGTTGCAGACCGTACCATTCCAACCCATTTTCGACACCCATACATTCATCTCATCTAATGCTGCTGCAGATGAGAACATCAAGTGTTTCCGTGTTGAACTCGCTCAAAAACTTGCAGTTTTATCCACGGCTCTCAGGCCGGCAATGTTGGCCGTCCTTAATCAGTCGACGATTTACAATGAGGGATTAAGCAACCGGTGCAGCAGTTCCTTGTAAGGGATCTTGCGGTCTCACTTCCGTCTACTCTGTCCGAAGAGAAGAACTTTGTTTACGTACAAAGCGATTTTATGAGAAGCTTGCGATTGTGCGTTGGGAAGAATACGATGGATGTTGGGAAGGGGACGTGAGACGTTGAGAAGAGCACGTGAGACGTTGAGAAGAGTAAGAAGGATGATAGGAAGAATACGAGAGGCGTTGGGAAGAGTACAAGAAGCGTTGGGAAGAGTACGTGAGAGGTTTTCAGTAAATTCTAATTTTGATCTTGACTTCAAGTTATCAGGTTTGCGATGAGTTTGACATTCAAACATTAAAAAGCCATAAACAAAAGTTTGTATAGATTTGTGTACATCCCAACATTTGCGTTATTAAAACTCGGTAAGAATTATTTGTTGGAAAAAAATACTAATGCGAATTATTAAAACTCATGCGATCCATGCTCGTGATTTTCAGAAATTATGTTCATACTTTACATAAAAAAACATATTGTTATTTAGGTCCCGCGAATGAATGCTGATCACTAAATAAACCGCCCTTAATTCCTGAGAATTGACCTTGTAACTAAGAACTCAAATTTTAAACTGCGGAATGTCGGCCCGAGTGCCTGCGAGTCTCAAAAATCAACTCAAAAGCAGGAGCGGATGAAGTAAAATCTCATCTCACTGAGAAAAATTGCACTGCTGAAAGTATGAATTTTATTTTTTAACGTTCCTTTATATACAACTAAAACATCACCGCAGATTATGTTTTTCTTCTCAGTTTCAAATTATCGCAAAGCATTGTGAAGCAGCTATAAGATTGCCGAGTGCGTCATAAAGATTCAAAACGAAAGAATGAATAAGAAATCAGCGCCTATTCGTTGAATGTGCCAATACTTGCGCTAATATAATCTTTTCATAGGACCTGCGTGGAAATTTGGTAACTATAATGCAGTATGATAGAGTAACGTTGCTCAGTTTTGGAGTTCATTTACATATAAGTGCTTCCAGATTTTGGTTTGAAATCTGTAGTATCAATAATGAATTCATTTTCATTCAATAATGAATCTCTCCGCAATAATTACGAAGCAATAATCACAATTATAAAAAGAATTACCTGCAATTAAAAGATGCCGTCTTTAGTGAACAGCTTGTGAATTTTCGAACTCCCTTTCTTCCTCAGAAAAATTATTTCCTGAAGATTTCTTGGTCTTTCCAGATTCGAAATACTATTCGTGAGATACGATACTATGGATTTACCAACACGCACTGTATTGGTAAATCCATTTGTTATATCAGGTGCAAATAGCATTCCTGGAAAATATGTTTTCATGTTCGTGAATAATATTATAACCATTCTATTCTAATATCTACTGCGTTTACTTTATGGATTTTCCGTCACCTGAGAATATAATCTTTTTTCATACATTTTGCAGGCAGCAATTAATTCTTGTTAAAAAATCGGGCCTCATCGCTTATGCTCAGTAGAACGTTTTATTGGAAGCTCTAGTCTGATTTTTCGAGGTAGTGACCTGAAAAAACGCATTCACGTGTAAAATTAACATCACTCACTGTAGAAGTTAATCTTTATCTAAATTCGTGAACAATAAGGTGGGATATAACGAGTGTGAGCGAGCAATGTGAGTGAGCGATATATAGGTACTATACATCCATGTCTTGTATCTTTAGCAACAACATTTCTAATCGTAATTCGCTATATTTCTTGTACCGCGTCCATACTTCATGTCTTTGTGAAGAGTTTCTCACGATATTTTGCAGCTCTCACCGCAAGATCACGTCACGTAGAACCTCACCCAATAGCCGGAAATATCCCTGAAAGCCGCAACTCGGCATTCTTTGCAATGTTCAAGGAAGCGCTCCCGCTCCTAAAATTTATTCTACGTGCAAAGTTATTTGCCGAAAAGAAAACTCTCCGAAATAGGGACATAATTTATTTGGCGTTTGCCAAGTTGTGTGCGGAGTTGCATTTGGAGTTCCTATTCATGCACCTGCAAAAGTTTTTGCATCTCGAGCAACTAATTTGCTGTGGTGTACTTTTCGCAAACTTTAAACATTCAATGACTCGAACAAATTTTGGAGACCTAACTGAAAAGATTTTTTCTGATATGATATTTTTCTAAACAGCGCATTTTATGTGCTGCGGCACACAAGTCGCTTCTTGCAAAACCGTATTTAATCTGTCACCATAAAATGGCTTTCACTATTCTGAACCAATTATTATCCAGCATTCACTGTCATATTTTAAGTTTTTTTTTATGATTTTTCACGGCAACATTTTTAGGGCGATAAATCATTATTTAGTATTTTTTGAGTTTCTGTAGCCAATGGTTCAAATGTCAGGTGAATAATGGACTTTAAGCATCGTGCTCACGAAGAATTGGGCTTGTTTCGCTCGCTCTAAATGACACGGGCAGCTGCTCTATTCCCAAAAGTCTTCGCAATAACTGTACCCATTTTCAAAAATACTAGATTTTATTCGGGATCTTTAACAATGTGTGGACTGAAGCAATTTTTTATTCCTGGGTCTGCCAGAATATTCCCCTTAAGCCTCCTCATTAAAGCGCCGTAAAAGCGAATCCGCGTCTTTTTCGGACGCCGTGAATTATGAGGTTCTGCATGTATATGAGCTTCTAATGCGGACTTGGAAATGCGACTTTTCTCGGCTGCTTCTGCATGAATGAATGAAAACTCGCGGAAATGAAGGTGTTTTGATAATGAAGATTTGAAATGCTTTTATTCGTCTCTTGTATTTTTAAAATGGCTGTGTATACCATTAAAAATGTTTGAGTTTATGTTATTAAAAAGTGATTTAATTTCATATGGCACGATAATAATGTGTTTTAATTTTGAATATTTTGAAGCTCTAGGCTCAAAATACATAGCAGAATTTAAATGAATTCTGAGGCGTCCGTTCATTACAATTATTTTGTCTCATCAGTATATTATGGTTCTTGGCCTACAACAATATATGGAATTTAGAATTATTAGTTTTATTTTGGAACATTTCATAGTTCATGCACATGCATGTAATTCTTCAGAATAATCATAAATCATAATGATAATTTGCTTGGTAATAAATACTTGTTTTTTAATATTTCAGTGCAAGAAGATTATTCGAATAATTTAACACGTAGCGTTTATTTTTTGTAGCTACCACTCTTCACTATTGTGTAATTCAACGTATGAACAGAGCTTTGTAGTTGCGAATTGGTTATCTCACTCTACGTTACTTGAATTGATTATTCCAACTCTACGTCACTTGAATTGATTATTCGAACTCTACGTCCCTTGAATTGATTATTCCTACTCCACGTCAGTAAAATTTATTATTCCAACTCTACGGCACTTGAATTGATTATTCGAACTCTACGTCCCTTGAATTGATTATTCCTACTCCACGTCAGTAAAATTTATTATTCCAACTCTACGGCACTTGAATTGATTATTCGAACTCTACGTCCCTTGAATTGATTATTCCTACTCCACGTCAGTAAAATTTATTATTCCAACTCTACGGCACTTGAATTGATTATTCCAACTCTACGTCACTTAAATTGAATATTCCAACTCTACGTCACTTAAATTGATTATCCCTCTTTACGTCTCAATTAAGCCCAGACTGCCTTAATTCCCTTGTTTGAAATTCCCCAGCTACTTGTGATCGATGCTGGGAAAGTCCAGACGCTTCTATGGCACTTGTGCCGGCGTTACTTCCTACTGCAGTTGTGCCTGCGTTACTTCCTACCGCAGTTGTGCCTGCGTTACTTCCTACCGCAGTTGTGCCGGCGTTACTTCCTACCGCAGTTGTGCCTGCGTTACTTCCTACCGCAGTTGTGCCTGCGTTACTTCCCATCGCAGTTGTGCCTGCGTTACTTCCTACCGCAGTTGTGCCGGCGTTACTTCCTACCGCAGTTGTGCCTGCGTTACTTCCTACCGCAGTTGTGCCTGCGTTACTTCCCATCGCAGTTGTGCCTGCGTTATTGCATATACCGGGCCGCAGTGGCAGTCTGCGCGGCAAGGCTTGTGCCATCTCCAGCAGGCCTGAGTCACTTTATTAAATCTCGGGACGCGGTTAGCTCTCAAGAGTTGTGATGGAGAGGCCAACTCTGACAGGTCTGAAGGGACGTCGTTTATAATGAGCGATAAAGTTAACAAGAAAGTCGTAATTAGATGGAAACTCGTGTAACAAAGTGTCGAATTTTGATGCTTTGACTTTCTTAATTTGGGAGTCAGAGCGTAATGGTAATTTGCATTAGGGCTGTAATTCACTTATTCAAGTAACATAAACAATCTCAACAAGACCGTCTCTTAATTGGAACACGTATTATGGAAAATACGTAATATTAGCCTCAACAAAATAATGGTCTTATGACACAACAGTTATATATTTAGTATTCATAATCTACAGAAAGTTCATGACGATAAAATCGGTCTCCTGTTTTTAAATTACTCACTTGAAATGAAATTAGTCTCGTGTAGCGAAATAAGTCTCTCAAAACTAAATTAAGATTGATTATATTGGTAAATCGTTTTTTACTGAAATTAAATAAATTTCATAGCTGAAATTGTGCAATGTCTCCAGCGCTGAAGACAGTCTATTAAAAAATCTGAATAATATCTATGCCCTCAGGTATGGTAATTCAATTGGATGTTTTTTTAGATCGGAGAAACTGTGGTTCACTCAGGTGTTAAGTCCCATACTACTTCTGAAATCTAAACATTGACTAGCATTGATATTCTGATGTCGACGCTTATGAACTTCCGCGAATTCCATTGCACCTTTCGCCTGCTTTTAACTCTCTGCCTGACAAAGAGACGTCTTATCTCTTCCGCATCAGAATCTATGAACAAGAGACCGTTCTCCATCTGGGCTTATGTACTCTCGATGTCTCTTAAGGTGGTTGCGAATTTTAAATCAATTGAGCCCGGCGTTGCTAGTCATGCCTAGCTTATAAACGACATCCTTCTGTGTGATGTGACCACTTATAGCGTCACCTTATAGAGCTTCCGAATGTGCACGTCAGACAGCTTGTGTGACTCAATGAACGCTTCAAGTTGGTATTCGATCGGCCTCGTGTGCAGGTCGTGCTTCAACTGCTAAGTTTGTCATCAGATCTGAGCTGATTTGAGAATGAAAGGTCGGCCGTTCTTTATAGAACCTCGGTTAGTGAGAGCTGGTTGTGGCTACCAAGGGAAAGCAGGCATTCTCAGGACTATTGAACCTTCAATTTCTTGTTAAAGTAAAACCAGACAATCATAATTTCTGGTACGTGAATTCATGCTCAAGGCTTGGAGAATATTTTGACAAATACTAAAGGGGGTGAAGGCCCATTAATTCGGCTGTGTTCTGTTTGTACACCTTGTAATCTGCCTATTAAAAATGGAAGGAAATTTTAGTCATAATACGCTTCAATTTTTTTACCTATGTACGATGATTATATTGTCTCTGTCATATGTCATAAGTGACCAAAAAAAAACAATATTATTTAGTCGACAAATGTATTCAAACGCGAAAATAGCGTTGAACAATACATGAACATAATATGTAAAGAGTTCTGTTGAGACGTGAGCTGAGTTTTGAACTATTACACATAGAGCTGTACGTGTAATGTGTGTATGCTATAATTAGTTGAGGTGAATTGTAGTTAAATTTATTCTTCCCTAAATAAAAAGCGTTTCTGTGTTATTTTCTGTGGATTCTGTTGAACAATGACGCCAAATTTTATCAAAGTTGGTTAAAGAAATAGAGGAATACAATTTGATGTTTATTTGTGATTATGTTCAAATTCATTTGTATGAAGTAAGAACTTTTAGTTCTTGTAGTTGCATTTGATATGGTTATAAGTGTCAAAAACTCTTCTAAATACTTAATCACCTTGCTGTTAATGAATACAAACAATTGTTCTAGATGAGCTCAACAGATCTCTGCTAAACTCGCTTTGTAAATACCATTGACCACCCACCAGCTAGCTCGAGAAGATACAAACATTCATTCCTAATAAGTTATTACAATGAAGGTTTCGGTGGCCGACTGAAGGCCGATGCATGTTTCTACCGATACCCGGGCTAATATCTTTCACAGGCTTTATACTTATGGTCACACGTACCCACGTGTACTCAACTTGACTTATCATGAGCTATAAACTTCAGAAAATGGTCTTGTAAACCAATGGAGTGCCGCGATGCAATTTCCTGAGCTCATAATGGCCTTTGTGGGAGGAATCGGAACCGGTCGTGCATGTATACCCTCTGGTAGCTTTTATATCGACGCCGAGGTGTTGTATGTAGAACAACGCTTGCCTAAGTGCTGCCCATTACAGGACGCTCGTCGTGACTCCCATGCTTATTTAGAGTATTTGATCACCATAATAATTCTCTAGCTGACACCCTCACCTAATGGACCTACAGCATCGTATGCCATATCATTTAGCTCTAGTTTTACCTGCTAGTCTATATGAAAAGTTTAATCGTATTTGAGCAATAAATAAAATTGAGATTAGGCTTTCGCACTTGAGTCATATAAGTACTATTACTTGAGTAATATAAGTAACTAATACTTGTGTAGGCCATTGCAGAAAATTATTCAAGCGGATATTCAGGTTCCACAGGTATTCATGCTTTAAGATTGATACTATTTTTAAGCTTCATCGTCGTTGTCAAAAGTTTGACGATTCATTAAAGCCGTAATGCGTGTAAGTCCTCGAAATAAACCAAATAAGTAAGAGCACTGTAATTATTTCACATTCATTTTATTGCTGAAAATTATCGATACAAATGAAAATGACATTTAAGAACAGAGTGCTTATAAATGAAAATGGTAATTTTATTTTTTTGCTTTAATTAAAATGAAAAAAATTATTAATAAAATTATTAAATTAAAACTATTTAGACTTACATGTATATAAAAGGGACAGATCTCATTAGGTAGTTAGTACGGCACTGAATAGTTGTTGAGTTGAAATAATAAGAAAATGAACGGTTACGAAAAGGAATCACCATCAGGCCAGGTGTTTAACTTCAATCTTCTTTAACTCATTGCACGCGTAAAAATACCACTGAAATACAAAAATATATTGCAGAACATCGGCATGCAAACGGTTTCTTGAAATAAATATCCGATCAGCTATTTTGTCGGTGAAGTAAAAAGATTTTAACGGAAATCAATCGAGAATTCAACGTAAATGTCCGGATTTTGAACCATTCTGTACACCTGAAACGTACTGAGGCTGGGAGGTTCAGCTTTCTTTTGTTGATCAAGTGTCCCGCTGAGGCGTGAGACGTCGGCTGAATGTTATTTGTTTTACAAGGTGTCGATCTATTGAAGAAATTGTGCAACTAACTGTTTGAGATTGGTAACTCTCTATTTGAAAGTATACAGTTGTTGTATTCCTGTTAATTTCAGAGTAATATTCATTTCATTCGAGCGGTAAAATAATCAGAGGAGTCTTAGGCTTAGCAACGTCTTAAATCCATTGTTTTTAATTAAATATTTCTTCATATGTAATGTCTAATCAAGTTTGCTGATTTAAAAAGGTCAAGCTTAGGTAAAGGTTTCCATAATATTTCTTTATTAACATTGTTATCGTTAGACCAGTTGCAGCGCTCGAAAGTTTAGTTTCCGACATAAACTCTGACTTCTTGATGATGTTTTGATTGGAAACAATCAAATGTTATGAAGAAGAAACCAATGATTATCTAGAATACATATCCTCATACTGTGAGAATCTTATAAGTAGTTTAAAAGGAACAAGCATAATACTGTTCTCTGCAGAACGTTTTCATTCATATATACAAGAGAAATGAACTTACTCGCACTAAGGAAAATCAACGGCTTGATAACTATAGTAATTATGGAACGACAGCAAATATAGAATATCCGAATCGAGAAACAACTTTAATGAAACTGTACGAAGTTTAACAAGAGGCAATCCGATCTTTTGTGAACAATCATACTGTTCTCTGCAGAACGGTATCATTCATATATACAACGGAAAGTAACTTACTAAGGAGAAGCAACGGCTTGATAACTATAGCAATTATAGGACTATAGTAAATATAGATTTCCGAATTAAGAAACAGCTTTAATGAAAGCTGTACGAAGTTTAACTGGAAGCAATCTGATCTCTTGTGAGGTAAGAAGACAAATCCTTACCATCCGACGAAGGAGACTCCTCGGAAAAAGTAAACTCCTCCGTAGAAACGGAAAATTTTCCCGAATTTTTAAAGGACCGTGACTTTGACGTGGCCTAATTGATTGGTTCTGAAAATGGGAATCTTTTTTTGCTCCTTAGAAAAAGATTGCTGTAAACAATGAATACCACGTATCTTCTTATGAATTCTTATTTTCCAGTTCTAATATAAGAGTGCAATTTCACATAGTAAATAAATTCTTCGTCATGTTAGACAGTTTTTTAGTTTTCCTCTATCGCGCCCATAAGTTGCAGCCATAACAAAACGTGTCGACAATTTTTCACAAGCCAATCGATTCTTTTGTTGTAGATGGTTCATAGATAAGTTGGGTTTCAGGCATAAAATGACAATAAATTAAATGACTGAGCGAGTAATAATACATAATTGCCAGAGTGCGCCAGCAGTGCGGAACGGTTAACACTATAGAGCCTGAATGTGGCCTGCGACACCACCGTGACCAGGTGTGTACTATATTGCAATTCAATGTTGTAATGTTCTTTAATGTCAGAACATTAAGTACATTCGTATGGTGTTCAACACGTATATATGAGGTTGGCTGAAATTATTAGGAGGTTATATTGGTCGGATCGTGTACAAGCTTGATGCCCAATACCTATACTTTAAGTTTCTATTGTTAGTGTTCAGCCTGCTGGAAACGAGGGACTTATGGTGCTAATTGCGAAAATGTTTGCTGCTATTGCATCCATTGTTTATTGACCTCCTTGATATATTTGTGCTGTGGCCAGAATTTATCCTTAGACCCAGTTTAGACTTTATGCATAAGGCCTTATCGTTTGCTTCTTATACTTCTTGAGTGAGATATTCCAACCTCCATAAAAGACGAAAATAATATTGAATAATTTATTTCGTTCACGAGACTATCATTAGTAGTATGAATAAATTTACCATTGTTTAACTCTTTGTGATAAAGAGTTAGGACGAGATAAAGTTTGGCCAAGGTTTAAACAGAGACCCACACTACAGGGCCCTCGATCTTTAATTGCGCCATTGATTGAACTTCAATATGTTGAGGTCCATTGCCTCAGTTGTCAGTGACATGCAAGGTATTTTCATATATAACCAATCATGTCCCAAACTGTTTGCTAAAGACATCGAGCCTCTTATATCGGAACGCCTCTCTTCTCATATCGGAACACCTCTCTTCTTATATCGGAACGCCTCTCTTCTTATATCGGAACGCCTCTCTTGGAACGCCTCTCTTCTTGTATCGGAACGCCTCTCTTCTCATATCGGAACGCCTCTCTTCTTATATCGCAACGCCTCTCTTCTTATATCGGAACGCCTCTCTTCTTATATCGGAACGCGTCTCTTTCTATGCAATGCGGATGCTTGCTCATAGCTCGCTATGGCCAAGTGGTTAAGATGACCAAGATTGGTGCAGAAAGGTGGAAGCCCCGCCTTTCACAACCCACGACTAGTTGTGAAAATTTTGGTCCAGATCGGTAATTTAGCCGGTAGTTAATAAATGGCGACCATTTAACATGTTATAAACAGGGCTGTCTTCTTCTTCGTTACTGTAGATGGCCAACATCAATAGGCTACTAAATCAACGCCACTGCATGTGAGGATTTCCTTTTTCCATGTCCCTTCGTCACACTAGAAGGTAGAACAATGACGGAGGATTTTTTAGCTCAGCTCACTATAAAGACTTTTATTTTTATTGAGTGCTTAAGAATTCATCGTAACGTCCAAAAAGATTGTTCCAGCTTGGAATTCTAAAGATTCACCAAATTTATTAATTTGATTTTGTTATTCATCTCTCTATCAGAAATCTAAGCATTTCAAAAGTGCGAAACAAACGGCATGACCTAACAAAAGATTGCGAATTGTCCTGTTACGCCGGATTTCGTCGATACCATCATCACTACTGGATTTTCGGCTATTCAATAGTCTGGACCAGTTTAAGGATTAAAAATGCATTTGCGGTCGACACAGAAGCTTAAGCATATGCAATATGGCAGATGATAGAGAAAATATTCATTCCATTACCTCCAGTAAATTATTCTTCGCCATCAACCTCATCGACATCATCATGATTGTAAAATATTTTTAATAATGTGAGCTCCATTTCGAAATCCCAAATAAGGACTGTCGGTTATTTCTGAAAATATATTATGATCTATGCTCTTTTTAGAACTGATTAATATTCAGTATTAGAAATGTTTTTGAACTGATCGTTGTTTGGTCATTTTTACAACACTTCTCTTGGACTTCACTTCTTGTTGTTTGTCTGCTACAAATCTTGTAATCGAAATTTAATATACTTCTACTTATCCTATCGATCTGACATTTTGCACACTAGTGTAAAGTTGGAGACAATGCATGAATCAAATTTCAAAATAAATTATTCAAATAATAAAAAATAACATTTTTTTCAATATTAAAAAAATTAAATAAATGATTTTGTCAGCTACAAATCTTATAACTGATATTTGACACACTTTTACCTGTCTAATTGATCCGAAATTTTGCACACTTGTGTGAAGTCAGAGGCAATGCATGAATCAATTAACAGAATAAATAATTTTGAAAAAAATTTATATACATATTCAAAAATTTTATATATTAAAAAAATGAAAAATTAATTTTTTTAATATTTGAAAATTAAATGAGAAATTCATTGTACATCTGTAAGATTGGAGACACTGGATTCTTTGGAAGTGTAGTCTTTAAAAAGTAATTTTTAAACGTATATTATTTCACTCAAGTCCATCTGTAGTTACTATTGCTACCGTCTGCACTAGTCTCGCTATAGCAGCTCATCGCCAGCTCAAAGAGAACGAATCAAAGTGTCAGAGCATATAATAGTTTCGGTATTTCGAATACTGCGAATTGAATTTTTCTAACACAAATCTAACCGACACGTTAATTCTCAAGAACGAGGTATGAGCAGGATCTTGCCTATTGAACCACATGGAAAGTAAGATGATGGTAAATAATTGGAATTGAGCGGTTTTACTTCTACCTGCTTTGCCATATCTGAACCTGTAAAAAGGTATTTTTTCAGCAAATGGAAACTCGACTGAACTTGATGCGTTCGTTGACGTTATTTTTTCCCCTCAATCCATAATTCAGCAGTTAGTGGAGCTATTCTAGCTCCCCATGAACTTAAAATAAATTTCAATAAACGTGGTAATAATTATTATCTATAAAGATTATCATGCCAATTTGACGATAGTAAATTCTTTTATATCTTGAGTGATAGCGGAGGCCGCTGTTGCACCATCACCCGATGGTGCAACAATAAATTTTGAAGCAAGGGACAAAAAAAATAACATTCATTGTTTGTTTATTTTATTTTCTAAAATTTGCGATTTATTCCTAAAATTTGTGTAATAATTTGATTTTTGATTGGCAAAATCAAATTTTATGACAGAATTCACGGATAAGTTGTATTCTTAAGTTATGTGGGATGCATGAATCGGATTGAATGTACATAATGAAAAAATGTTGGCTTGCGTATGATTCGAAGTTTATTCTCGGGACCAAATTATTCTACGCTTTTCACTGATTTCATACGATTTACTTGTTGCCAAGACATTATTAATTTTGTCGTATTCCTTGAGATCGAGCCTCGGAATTCAACACCTAAACACATAACTTCGATACCACAACTTAATTGAGTAGTTGTTACAATTCTGTATCAATTCGGCTTCAATTTTAACTACTGAAGATTTTTTCAGAATTTCATGGCAGCCGTTTTTCAATACTTTTTTACAAATCCCAAATAGTAAACCATCAGCTTTCTGAGCAGTCAAATAGCAGTCACGTTCTTCATAGTTACTGAACAGACCGAAAATCCCCACGTTTTTTCAATAATTTAGCGAATACAGTCTATGTAAGAGACTCGTATTTGATATGATTGATAATCCTGTGTATTTGTTGTTCACTATAATAATAAGTTGATTGGGGGTTCACACGAAGATGCTTATCAATTCTATTCCTCAAGAACTAAGATTTTAATAATGGCAGCGCTGCTTAAAAGGATTTGAAAAGTGAAGTAGGTATCGACGACCAAGGCGTCGAAGCAGTGGGCCTTACATCGGATATATTTTGATCTTGACAGCATTTCACAGATTAGGTACGCAGAAATTGATACGTATTATTAATTCATAGTGACGCGATTTAGATATTGCCACTGACTCTTTTGAAAAATTGTGCATGCGTCCTAATGGCATGAAGAATTAAAAAAAAGTCCAGAATTTTGAGTTTGCGTTAGCATAAAAGCGTTTTTATTTCGTTCCCACATAACATAAACCAGAAAAACAGAACCACGATAAAATAGGAAAGAAAGACTCTTAAACAAATGAATGTTTTTCATCAAGTCACAGATCAATTATTAACGATTTTATCTGCAATCCTCAGTCGGATATGACAGAGATTGGCCACGCTATAAGTTTGAGAACACAAAGGTCTTTTATTTTCAAGTTTCAGGGCTTCGTGACCCAGAACGTTATGACTGGTGGCAATAAAAGCGTGCGTAAAAGTTTCAACGAAAATACTGGGTGGCAGACCGATATTTGTACGCAAATCAAGTATTTTACCAGCGAGTCAAAAGGAATAGTATTTTTCCACGTAAAAGTTGACTCTCCATGTGAAAATTGGTGAGTCAGATTTGAGGACCAGATGTGTACTGTGATCCGGTGTGGAAAATTGTTAATTCATTTAATTCAGTAGATATTAATACTGTGCTTATTGAAAGAAAAAAATGTGCACCTAAAAAATGGTGATTGCTATAAACCTCTTCATTCAAATTCAATTCTTCTAAGTGCTTGACGAGTAAACAGAGTTTTCATAAGTGACCATCACTCCCTCGATCTTTTTCACCGATCATTCCTGCACTCATGGTTCATTATTTTGTGTTGGTGGCCAGCTAGGCCATTTATTCAGCTTTCAATAAAGTCAAGCTGGGCAGGGTTAGGTGATATAGATGAGCTGCTGCCACAAGACCACGCGGTCTCGCCAAAGAATTTTGCGAAAACAAATTCTTTGCCCCGCACAGATTTCATCCAATCAAGATGGCGGGAAGGCTGCTGCTCGAGATTGGATAGTCGTGTGTTTTTAGTGGCAGCGATTGGGATGCATTCGTGATTTTCTTGCTCAAAACACTCAAATAACAGAATATAAATCAAATGAAAAACGCAACCAAGTCATCACTGTTCATCGCACTTGCTAATATACGTCATAATTGAATAGTGGACACTAAATTGTTCACAGAAAATTTAAGAAGTTTGATGGCTATGTAGGAAGCTCCCAATATCATCAAAGTCAAAATATTTTACTTCAGTCATCATAATTCAAAATATAACGCTTATTGTATTGTATAGCTTATAATTTAAAATGTAAGTTACTATTGACATCTAATTAAGATAGTATATTTCCATGTACATAAAGTATAATCTTGCAAAACAGTAGTCAACTCAAATTTAAATGCGCATGATTTTCCTTATTATTAATATACCATTTATCGCCATAGACTTTGTAACGGAATTATTATGAATACTTCTCTCAATTAACTATTCCTACTAATTGCGCTTCTGATAAAATAAAATTAAAATCATGATTGGATTATCGGCGGCCGTACAAGTATTTTTACCATGCTAAAACTATGCGTTGCATAAAATATATTTCAGATCTTTGTGAGGAGACGCCAGCGAATACTTTGCTGAAGCTTCAACAACAACAACATCGTGCTCCCAAATTTTCTGGGCTTGCACACCTAAAATGTAAATTCCACGGAGTGAAAAGCGCTGAAGTTCAAAGAAGGATTTACTTCAACAGCTGCTGTGCATGGTGTGAAGGAAGAAGTCCTGCTAAAAATGAATTCAGTTTCTACTATCAAAGTATTTTTTATTTTCAATTTAAAAATCGACAGTTTCCCAATTACTCATAAACGAAATAGGGGAATTTATATAGGGGTTCCTATAGTCCAACAAGTACGTACTATATAGGACATCAAACAATGGTCGTTGTGTCGGTTTTTCTATACTGCTACTAGCACGTACAAAGTTCTAGCAGAAATTAACATGTCAATACGTAAACGCTCCTAAGATATTGAGCAGTTATGGGCTACTATTCGGAATGATTTTTAATTCCTGATCAGTTTAGTACACCCAATAATTTGAGGTTGTACCAATTTTTTCATGCAAATTTAATAGCATCTCAGGCTAGAATAATTTTCCAAGATTTGGCTTTTACAATTTGAATGGGAAATGGTGGCTCGTCGATTAGAGTAACTAGTCTTAAATCAGTACCTAAGCATCCAATACTAAGTAATTACCTCTCAATTTGAAATAGTTCATTGTAATTTAAAAGTTCCGTGCACATTAGCGATTTCTAATTTGTGCGCTAATCACAGGTGTCGTTCGATTTCTTGGCTGGAAAAAAATTGGCTGCCATACGTTCAATACGCTTGACAGTATATACTTAAAAGCCAGTGATAAAAAATGTGACGATTCGATGATCAATCTGTATGCAAAACGTCGTCTCATTACCATATGCAAACGAAGAGTTCCAAGGCGAATATCGATCACATCTCTAAGAGCGATAACGATCTCGAGTTCAGTAGACGGTTATCTGCATTCAACAAGCTGGTTTCAATTTTTGTATCTGGCTGGAATAGTCATACTCTGAATTTATGAAACCACTTACGTTCTTTATCACCCATGTAAGAAAAAAACTAGTGTATTATTTAAGGGCTGACAAGGTGGCTTCATGAATATGAATTTTTTTTTAATTTACGTGTACTAATGAATGGTCAGTCTGGGGAAAAGTTTCCTGTTAAAATTTATCAGCAATATCCCAGTTTTAACTCCATTTCTTCGCTGTCATTTGCCAAACTGTGGGAGGTCCAATGCTGATAATGTCTTATCGTTACTCATAGATTGTGCCTATCCCAAACTCAGCCTACATATAGCGTACTGAGCGTGCAAAGGCGTAAATCGTCTTCGAATATCCAGGGCACTCATTTATTTTGGTTATTATTATATATTTACTGAGCAGAAAGCAATTGTTTGCCTTAATTTTGGCATTTGAATGTCTGTGTTCTAATTATTTTCTGGTTCACTTTTCATACGAGACTCAAATGATGGTAAGTGCTGTTCCTAAGAAAATAGTTTACAATCAATCAAGCTCAGAAGGCATTACTTTTTTTAACTTTGTTGCCTCCAATCGGCTTTTCCGATGGTGTTCAACTAATCCTATATTGTTCAGACGCTGAAAACAGAACCACACGAAATGCAGCGTTGCGTCATGAACGGCCGGCCATCGAATATTGGGTGGCCACAGCTAATCCGCTTATGATTTCCATGAATTTTTTTATCGAGGTCCAATCTGGCTTGAGATTTGATCTCAGTTGACCTGGAGTTTGCAGCTCTAAGCTTTCAATTCAATTTATATTAATTTTTTTGACAGCGGGGAACTGCATTATTTTTTGTGAATTTTTGGTCTATTACAACACTTTTCTTTAACTTCACTTCTTGTGGTTTGTTTCTTTGTCTGCTACAAATCTTATAATCGATATTTAACACACTTCTACCTGTCCAATCGATTTGAAATTTTGCACACATGCGAAAAGTCGGAGACAATGAATGAATCAATTGACAGAATGAATGATAAACAAAAAATTATAAAGATTTTTTTTAATATTTAAAAATACGATAAGAATTTCATCTTACATGTGTGACATCGGAGACACTGGCCTCTTTAGATGTGTTGTATTCTTAAAGTAATTTTTATGCACATTATTTATTAATTTCTTATTTCGAATATGCATCATAAGATTGTGAGTTTATAGAGGAGATTAAAAACCAGTATCACATACCGAATATATTCTAATATCAAGTCAAAAATCATGAAAGTGGTGGAAATATTCAATGAAATAAAAAATACAGTAACATTGATTGGTGACTTTGCTGGTATACTTGGTATCTTTAAACGTGTACGAGGAAAAATTTTTAAAACGAAGAAAGTTCCACGATGTCCCATTACTGTCGCACTAACGTGCACGGAAATAAGAAGATTGCAAAGGCAACGTTAATATAACGCCATAATTTACTACGAACAAAAATTCCCCATCGGTTTACGCGCTAACAGTCCTAAATGGGCTGCTTCATTTAATTGGGTTTGGACATCGGGTACAATTGCGGTTCAATATACTCCACAAGAAATGGTTCGATCTGATGGTTTGGAGAACCATCCCGTACTTCCCGAGTATCCTTACACGTGCATTATTCCGAATTAATTTACTGTATTGTCGTGGCAGGTTCGGTGCTCATTAAACCACGGCTCCATTAAACTGCTTTATTGCACGCGACATTACATTATATTAAGAGTTCGCTCAAATATTAGAACTTTTGCACATGATCACATTCGATCATGGCTTGACAAATGGGCAGAGATTAGCTAACTGGAAACAAGCTTCACGCGAGACACAAAACGCTATATTGAAGTAAACGTTCCTACTACTGCTTTGCCTATCTACCTGCCATTGCCAATCTACCACGGTTTCCATACTCTATAAAACATTCTAACACTCTAATCCTAATTAATAATAAATGGTTAAACCAAATATTTAGTAATAGCCTAATACCTAAAAAATAAACAACGTTTAATTTAAGACTTCTACAGTATAAGCCGCGTGTAAAAAACTATTTATACGCATTTAATCGCACATGGTATTCCGTCGATTATATTTTATAAATTATCAAGCAATCTACTCACCACCATATGTAACTAATAACATCACCAAATCACCAGTGTTTTATATTTCCACTTCGCCTTCAATAAAATCTCTATTTTGTTTCGTTCCTGTGTGCATGAAAAAAATGCCTACCTTAAAGTACTCATTCATCCCACTTAACGTAAGCAATTCCTCACTTTTTTCCATCAATTTGGCCGGCCCAGTCAGTGAGACATTAATCTCCGACCGCCTATTTTCATAGCCCCGCTGTAAATGTAACGTAGACTCCCACGGATCCAGAGTCTAGCAGAAGCGCAATTTATTCCATTGATATACTGTGTTATTTTTTTATATATCGAATTCTTTTGAACCTATAACGTTTCCTTTTGAATGACTTTTCTATGAACTAATACGAAGACCTGCCCATCTGTGCATTGATTTACATTTTATACCGCAGTCTCCTTTATTTAATTTTTTCAATCTTGTCCGGCGAAGAGTGTGTATTTATAGAAGGGGTTATTTTGCTCCTAGATCAATAGTCTATCCAAGTTTTCTTCTACTGATTGTATCGCAATGTTTGCCTTACTGATTCTAGCGATAACATGATGTTTTTTATTGCTTTACAGATCGCATGACCGATTGCGCTCCTCTGCTAGCCAAGATGCTACATCTGCTGCTCCGTCGTGCATCTGTTAGGGCAGCAGTTCTGTTGCTAATGCTTCTCGTGGCAAGAGAGGCAAGTGAACATTAAAATATTATGCACAAAATAGTAATTTAAACAATAAAATTGTTACTGTGGAAATTTCAATTTCTTCCGTTGCAAGCAAAGCACACGCACACACGTACGTAGGCATATAGACGAATCATTCGTATCAAACCAAATTGCATTTTCTTTCGATATAAAAGAAATCAATCAATTAAAGAGCACGAGGGGAAGAAATTTTTCATTCGAAGCTTTATACCGAGTATCAAGATCTTTTAATAATGTCGTGCTTTCTGCTGCAATACGTTGATATGAAAAAACCTATGAGCATCAATAATTTATCAAGAATGAATCATCAAACACCTTATTTCAGTATCTCATATCTGATAACTGCGATTCACACTTCAGTGCCGTTGCATCATGATGTAAGATATATCATCTTCAGATACGTCGGCTCGTATTTGTAGGTAATTCATCATGAAGCCTCGTTCAAATATATTGCCCAGAAATACCTGGGTTCCATACACGACTGATGCAGATGGGAATCAAAAAGCTGTCGCCCGAATTTAGCATCGCATGTCTGAGCAAGGCGAAACGGACTTCTGAGAGCCTTACAATTCAGCTTCTCCGTCTGCAGATAGAATTGAGAATTCCGAAAGCTTTTTTTGTTATGCGAAGCAAGAATTTTGCAGGATATGTATATGATTTGACAAGTGAATTTCCAGAGTCGTGGATGGTAGAAGATCTACAATACAGTCAAGAAAGAATAAGTGTATGACACGAACCTGTACAACCTTTCCAGATTCTGAACATGTAAAACACTCTCCCCATGTTTAACATTTATGGCACTTGCATGTTCTGTTCGTTTTGCAGAAATAATCTCTCCCTTGCGTTCACGACCAGGAGCGAACCGTACTCGAGTGCAATTAATTATCAACTATTAAAAATTCTATTTGACATTGTGATGTTCTGCATTTGAAACTGGATCTAAATATAATTTGCACTCGTCGTTTTAGTGCTTCAACAGCAAGTTGTTTCAACTTCACTAGCTCTACTAAATAGGAGTATGGTATGAAAAAAAAAATAATACAAGAACTTGGATCAACTTCACTAGCTCTACTAAATAGGAGTATGGCACGAAAAAGTTAATACAAGAACTTGATTACATTTTTATAGGACCTATAGCTCATGAACATGATTAACTCGCAATACGGACCCATGCACAAACCCAAATTAAAAATTTAAAAACTCTTTAGATTTGTACTGTTCGTTAAAGTAATTAATTTCTGCGAGGTGCTTAAGATCTTTTCGAAGTTCTGCAAGGGTGGCACATATCCAGTAATTACAATATTGGCGTAATTACTAACTCGGTTCTGCGAGCCATGTTAATGTTGCACAAGATATTATGCTTGTATTGGTTCTCGCTAACGAGGTACGCTAATTGCTGGGGCGTTGTGCTGTAGCACGCAACACTGTTTTCGATTTATTTCCAACTGAAACTTACTACTCCCTTCATATTTTTCGTTCATTATCGTCAAAATGTTATTCTGAGTACCGTAGATGTTTCTTTAGCATGCCAATTCAAAATAATGTCGAGTTTACAAAATCTTTTTATTCAAAATGTTTATTGAAATTCTCTACCATGTGGCCCAACAGCAGATAAAAGTTGCCCTAAAACAGCATTTAGGTCTGTATTAAGTGTAAAAATCTTGATCTCCATCTTTAAGTCGTTGTTGGAGATTTGACGTTTTCATTAGTCCTGAAAAAAGTGATGATTCCTTGAGAATAATCTACAATATTTTACTTACAATTTTCTTTTGAGAAATTGAAAATATGTTCGCTTTTAATTAAAAAATGTGCTCATGTTAAATACAAATAAAAATGTTCGAGCACCATCAATAAGTTTCCCTGAAGATACTGTTGACGCTCCGAGTATGCATATGAACGCGTTTATGAACAGACTATAGACAAGGCCATGCAGGAGCATATGTTTAGTCTTGAAATCCGTCGTATACTACGGAACAACTGAAACCTAGAAACGATTTTGAATCTACCGTCCGTTGAAAAGATTGGATCAAAAGGCCAGTCTGGTCAAGAAAAATACAAGAATCAGCGACAAGCCTATCCAGGCCTATTCTTCATTGCCAAAGATACTATACTATACTATACTATACTATTATATACCATACTATACTATACTATACTTTACTATACTATACTATACTATACTATACTATACTATACTATACTATTATGTACCATACTATACTATACTATACTTTACTATACTATACTATACTATACTATACTATACTATACTATACCATACTATACTATACTATACTATACTATACTATACTATACTATACTATACTATACGATACTATACTATACTATACTATACTACTAAGTTTGATGTCGCATTATCAAGTATTTGAACGCGTCAATTTTTGTAACGGTTGTAAAATTTGTAACATTGACCGAAAAAATGCAGCCTAATTTTTCGTTCGTCCGTTAAACTTCATCAGTTTTGAAATAAATTTCTATGCAAATATTATCCACTAATTGTGCTTGAATTCTTTTGGTTTAGGTTGCCCACATTTTTCTTAACTTTTAAAATATTAACGAAAAATTTTCAGTGTTTTTAAAGAATGGATTAAATTGTACGTTTTAAAAATGTCCATGTTATCATATAATTAGTATAGGTTGACAGAATTTCTTCTTTCAAGCAGGTTTCATTGAAGACCAGAGAATTTGTTTTATTCGCAATTTTCTTATTAGATATCGATGATACGAAGCGTATCATCGATATACGCAGTCTAAACACGAATATCTTCTCGAGGATGACGTGCATTAAAGGTTCCAACCCCTGCTTGTGAGTTCCTTTAGAGTTTATACGCCTGGAAACGTGCAACAAATTATTGATTATTGTATTGTTATCGGGAGCTGAGCTTCCCTAAAAGTTTCAGAGCGCTAGCTAATGGGAAAGTTGGTGAAATATCGATTACAAGATTTGATCATCACAGACACGAAAGCGAGCTAAGAAAAACGTAGTAATAAAATGTCCATCGGTAACCTGATTTTCGATTTGCCAGTTCAAACTAAAAATATTGTTCGATATATTGAAAAAACTAATAAGAAAATTGCGAATAAAACAAATTCTCTGGTCTTCAATGAAACCTGTTTTCATATAATTATATGAATGATTTTTGAAGAACCTGCCGATAGACTTCCTCAGAAACCCGCGACCCAGCGAAGATCTGCGTATTTTCTCGTTTCTTAAAATCTGCGATGAAACGAATCCACGTTATGTTAAGCGCGATATAGCGAGGGATAACTGTAATTTTCACTACTTTTCTTCGAGAAGCCACTGTATATACGCCCAACATTTGCGTTTAAACGCAAACAACGGAAGCGAAAATAACAATTCCCTCAGCTTGTGCAAGACTTGATTCGTGGCCAGTCCGCGATCAGAGATGAGGTGTTCTAATTGGACCGTGTCTGGGAGACGTCGATATATTACGTGCCGCGGGCTCCAGCAGGCAATGTCGAGAGCGGCGGTATCCTGCAGCTGCAGCCGGTGTTCCGCACTCGAGAAGTTCCTAGTGGGGGAACTTCTCATACCAACGGACACTAAACTTTATACCTGACAACGGAAACTAACTCTTGATGGCCGAAATTCCATGCTTCACATTCAGGTAGCAAATATTCCCTTTTATGTAATTCACAAGTGCTTCGAAGACGAGCTTCAATTCAAACATTGTTGTTTACGGAAACAAAGTGACTGTACTTACAGTCACTTACTTTTTTTACTTTTTTTTCATTACGATGGCTTGATGGTACGTATAGTGCATGGGTTATATAGGTTATATAATAATTCAAAAGCAAAGAAAATGCCATGAAAATTCATCAAATTGTAATTGAAACGTCCATTTCACACAAATTTCATTACGACTCAAAATTTTTGTTTAAAATTAAAGTTTGTACATTTTTCAGGCTTCTTATTGCCGTCATCCTCTTAGGTAATTTTGGGTTTTATCGATCATTTGATTTTAACAATGATTTTTGAGCGCGCAAAGGTTAGCCATCCATAATTCGGAGTTTCTTACATCAAAGCAGCAAGTTTTGACAGCGGTATATATTCAAAGACATTTTGTTGAAATGTGGTAATCCTTAAGTCATGGGCCGTAAGATGGAGCAATTTTACTTCCTTTATCACTAAAATACGAAAAATATAACTTTCAACACTATATGGGATATAAATTTCAACAATCCTGTGAGCAGGGTTGGTTCGGTTATAATCATAGAAGGAGATTGAATTTAGGAAAAATTTGTTGAATCAGATTTTCACTTACAAATCAACAACATATAAGTTAATCAAAAATTTTTAACATAATTTATTTTTAAATTAATTTTTTGTAATTTTTACGACACTCGACGTAAAAAAGAAGCTGTATAGTGCAATTTAAACGATCAAAAAAATATGATGCTCTACATCTATTGCGAACTATTAAGAATTTTTTACTGTCATCACTCGCGCAACGGCGGCCCTGTACCACAACTTAACATAGTTCAGCGACTTGCCTGTGGGCGAATGTATTGAAGTTTCCGGAACTCGATAACTTACTTGAGATAGCCGGCATGATAATGACCGCTCTTTTCTAGGGCTTAATAACGACGTGGCTCGATGCGGAATGTTTACAAGTATTTAAAGAGGGCGCCAGAAAGCAGGATGAACATTCTTCATAAGACATAAAATGTTTAGTCCCTGATAATGAGATGCCGCCTACTGCTGAAAGAACGCTTGCACGCAAGATACCCCTAAAATACAAGCATTTATCTTTCTTAATTAGGGCGGAGTAGAAATCTATTTGTTGATATATACATTAGATTTGTGACACTCCTTTATCTTTTTTTCTCATAGACCGCGATCGAGGAAACATGTAGTGACACATGCTTCGTTATTTCTTATATTAATTTTACCGCGCGATAACATGCAGTAAAAAAAGAAGTAGATTTAATTATTCGATAATTATTGGCACATTACAGGTAAAAATGTATTAAAAATGTGAAAATTGTAGAAATGCTTATTGGATTAAAAAGAGCCTATTCTTCGTTTGGACTATACTATTTTTAGCCGAATGCTTTAATATGAATAAAATAAAATATCAACGAACGGGACGCAATTTATATCGTTTCATCAATCTGGAGATTATCATCTTTCCTTGTCGATATTATTTCAAACAAAAATTTTCATCAGAGAAGCTAGAGGTCAAAGACGCGAGCACTACAAAGAACGCGTAAAACCTTTCATGATCAAAATTGAATAATTTATTTGAAAATATAAGGTTTTGAACCGCTGGCAAAATATATATTGCCGAGGGTGTGCGCTTTGATGAGCAATTTTTCTCTTGAAAGAAATTAATCTCGACTCTGAGAGATGAATAAAGAAATCCTGAAATGTTGATGCTCCAGAGAGGTTATAAACAAGCGTGTAAATATTTGTATATGTTGATTTTTACTGAAAATAAATGAAAAATATTGCCATTACTCATACATGTGATGATATTATGTTGCGCATATTGTACATATCTTGATTAAAATAACACTGAAAAGTACGGAATTTTCATTCGTAACTCTAACATTTTTCATTATAGTTACTGGAAATTTTCCACCTTGATATTAACTAAACTATATAAACTAAAGAATATTTACGTAATTTAAGCAATTTTTCAGCTAGCAAAATAATTCTAAATATTCCAATCAAAGTGAATTCCAGTACGCACGAGTATGCCTTTCACTATATGTAGTACAATTTCTTAACAATATCTTGATTGTGGATTTGAACAACTTATTGTCTTTCTGATACGATGATCTTCATTACATTTGAAATAACAGAAAAATATTGCTATCACGAATGATAATTTTGATTTTTATGTAAACACATCAGCATTATTTAAAATAAATCAAACTTCTAAGACGTTTTACGCATTTAAAACGTTGTACAAGTTTAAATGCCTCAGCTCGATTTTCAAAGCAACTTGCTTTCTTTCCCCTATAACTTTTCATCCATATAGGAATTAAAGCAATTCAATTCCTCCCCAATTTCTCAATTATAGAAGGGGGTAAATCGAATGATTAGAAGAAAAATCATATCATTAGTAAATAAAGAACGCAGCTTCTTTACTCGAAGCAAGTTTCACACAGTATAGAACGAGGCACTGAACATTTATTGGTAGTCACTTAGAAATATCGAGTTCGATTTATTGTTCCGTTGTTTGTTGCTTGTCAAAAATCTGTTATTTTATGGCCTGGTTCAGTTATTTATATTATAAAACAACCGTCGATTTTAAATGAACCAATCAGGAAAAAAAAACAATATTGTCATACATTTTTTAGCCGATATTTTATCGAAATCAAATGTTGACATTGTTCGTACAGAACAATATACATGTATATATATATATATTTAAGCACGAGTAGTTAATGACCAGAGAAATCATTGATTTAAATTTTCACGAACGAACAATATTCTTCAGTGGACGTTGGTTGATAAAAATTCAGGTTCAAGGAAGTAATTTAATTTATTAACGACGTTTCGAATGTGACATCATTCATTTTCAAGTTATAGGAAGCATTGAATACTGAAATTTTAGCGGAAATAAGTACATGATACACGTAAATATGATACAACACGAAAATTTGGAACCGCGAAAATAATTCCGAAACAATCTCAAAGTTCAGAAACCAGATTCGACCGACGATAGCTGAAGCCCTCATCTCTACGGATTGGACTTGCTACTCGTCTCATAACTACCGGATTTTCTGAACTTTGAGATTGTTTCGGAATTATTTTCGCGGTTCCAAATTTTCGTGTTGTATCATATTTACGTGTATCATGTACTTATTTCCGCTAAAGTCACATTCGAAACGTCGTTAATAAATTAAATTACTTCCTTGAACCTGAATTTTTATCAACCAACGTCCACTGAAGAATATTGTTCGATCGTGAAAATTTAAATCAATGATTTCTCTGGTCATTAACTACTCGTGCTTAAATTAGCTTATTCTGCTATCTTATAGTAATATATATATATATAGATCCGACTTGAACAGTTTTCGTAACATTGATAGGGAACAATTCTAAGGGAGGAATTGAATCTCCTTCGTCAGCCTAGAGATATATCCTCGTGATAACAAAAATTGGACCAATTATTAAGCTCAAGCTGATTTTTTGATACATTCAAAATTCTCAAGTTTTATTGGTGAGAAATGTCGGATGGAGCAAAATATCGACTAACAATCTTAACTATTACGTGTTGAAATATTTATTCGTTAAATTTCCCATTTGTCCAGATAGCATATTGATTGATATGTTTTTGATAAATGATATGAATTAAGATGAGCATCTTCCAATAAAATGGCTTTAGACGCGAATCTCATTGAGGGATCTAAAAAAATTTTATTCAACCATGGAATTCATTCTAAAAGCTTTACACAGATGGCAAGGAGACTAAATTTCTACATACAGTAGAGCAACATCCTTATTTACAATTGAAAAATTGCTACAGATATATATCGAATCAAGTTCAGCACATTCTGAGATGAAGTGACAAATAATCTACTTGAATAAATGTAAATTATTTGGCTTATAAATTCAACTTCCTCTAATAGTTTCCGCAATATATCCACTTCAGCGCAGAGTTCTTGTAGTATCCTTAACTACTAACACCTTAGGGAGCTCAAGTAATATCCACTTCCTTGAATATTTACCGTTATATCCACTTTATCGGTTAGGAACTATCCGAGTAAGTGGATATTGGAGTATGTGGATGGTATGTCATATCCAATTCCTCGGATATCTATCCGAAAAACCACTTCCTCGGATTATTTCCGTTATACCCAATTATTCACATCAGTAGTAATAATTTTTATACCTGCAACTACTGATGATTATTTGCCATCTGCAGAAATTATAAATTTCTTAATATTTAAACAGAAGATCAGAAGATTATTATGTGTTAAATACAACATTGCATCATATACTACAAAGTAAAATGACTACACATTATCATCTTGGCAAGATGAAATTAAAAAGTTAAAATTTTAAAACTTCATCATAATTATAAAATGAAATCAATTGAACATAATTTTTGTTGTTTCATCATTGATACTCTATGCATATTGAGACGCCTTGAAGGAAGCTTCGTAGTGCGATCACATGAAGCGCCCTACTCAAGTGACATGCACTCCCTGCTCTGATGAATAATATTTTTTAATCTCAATAAGACCTATGCAAATCAATGGCGTCTGAATAATCAGTACTGACTATGGCATGAAATAGTCAGAGGAAAGCTTCGAATTTTGAATGGCCGACGATTGGCCGAAGATAATTTTATACCAGGTATTTTATCGAGATCAATCACAATAGATTAATTCGATTTGCTATGAGAACCGAGTGATTCATTTCGTTAGTAATGTTTACTTATTATCCATTAGTCTATGCCTGATAATGTAAATGATAAATGATTTATTTTTTCGGCAGATTTAATTTCGGAGATCGTTGATTTTTTAAATCGACAGATGTAAATTTTGTAACGATCTCTTGTAATTGCCCAGCACACTTGGATAGAAAGTAACCACACACAAACAATACAGAAAACACCAAACACAGTCAGACTTCAATTTAAAATGAGATGAAATGATTGCACAGTTTGTATTCCATATCTGCCACGTTTTATATTTTTGGCGATAAATTACATTTTTATTTTTAGCTATAAAGCGTCAATGTGTATAAAAAATTTGCACGAGCTGTTTTCAAAAATTCCCACAAATATAATTACGAATTTCGCTTAAATTTTATTTATTTCAGTTTTGTACGTCCACGCAAGTTAAACAGTCATTCTCTTCTTGATTAAGCCCTTTGAATGTCTTGTCTTACTCCGCCAAACTTATCTGCTGTCATTAAAACTTGGACTCTGTAAAGGCAAGACTTTAAATTGGAGTTTTTGTGGCCAGATAAATCTTGGAGTCTTTATTATTGTGTTCATATCGAGCAAGAATACGGTTTTTAACAGAATTTTTACTAATAAAAATGTAGCAGAAGCTGTTGAATGCAATACCTAAAGAATATTTTGCGTGATTGATGCATCCATGCGAAGTTCACTTATGAAGCCATTTATGGAGCTAAGTCACAAGTCCGTACAGACAAATATAATCACACATTAAGTACAATCATAATTATTCAGTTAATCCAAAGCCGGGAATTGAATATACAATTCCAATGAATTTTTATTTTTTAGTTGTAAGGAGTAATACTGATAAAATATTTATTATTTTTCAATTTGTCCACCCCCAGACTCGGGGTGACGAGCTACGTCTCGTGGAAGTGATGACGACAGTCAATTCTCGCCATCTGACCACCACCGTCACCGCCACCCTCGTCAACCCTGGCGAGGCAGAACAGGAGCTTGTCTGCCGGCTGGACCTGCCTTCCCGAGCCTACGTCACAAATCTTGTTATGTGAGGCATATGTTATTGCTCGTTATATGCATTTGTTTCTAATCTTATTTGAGAAAAAATAACTAATAGGGTTATAGATCTGCCCATCCGATCCGAACCCATGTTACGAATGTTATGTGAGGCATATATTATTACGCATTATATGATTTTTTTCTAATATTATTTGAGAAAGAGAGATCTTAGGGTAATAGATCTGCCCATTCGAGCCCATGTTACGAATCTTATGTGAGGCATAGAGTATTTTGTACTTTTAACGATTATTCGAGACAAATCAAAGTGTTCATGGTTATGCGGGACTACCCTGTCAAAATTTACGCGCGGCTATCCTTCCGATTTCGGTTGCGACTCTCGGATTAGAGATGAATCAGATGCGAAATGGCCGCCTCTTCTATTTAGCCGCCAAATAGGAGCTATTTTGAGTAGTTTCGTGGAAAAAATATAAGGGTCAAATGACACACGAAATCAGTGGCTGGTCAGGCCACCATTGGCTTACCCCTGTCTCTTATACACATCTAGATGTGTATAAGAGACAGTCATAATAGTTACTAGCTGTAAACGTCTTTGCATGAAATTGAGCCTCTGATAGACTGTGCTCTGATCTTAAAACTAAGCGAGTAGTACTATATATACCGCACATATATATAACGTACATAGATTGAAATGCCCCCTCCCTTCCCCCCATAAGGGGGGAAGGGAGGGGGCATTTTTTTAACGCATTTTTCATATTCGGCCGTGTCTGTCCCGAACGTATCAGGTACCAAATACGCGCGCCCCACGATCGCCCCAAGCTCGACGGGTATTTCACAAGATTCCATTTCGGCGCTTATTTCGCTCCGGCAACCGGAACCTAAAGCGGACATAGAGCTTCTAATTTACACCGTAACAAGAATTTGGGGCGTCCTTGTGCCAGCGGCTGACAGGAATAAAAGTTTCGATAGGGTATATTAAATTTATAATATCGCGATTATATTATATATTATATATTTTGTTATAAATATTTTGTGTAAATTACTTTGTAGGTTATTCGGGTCATCAAGGTCACGCCAGTCATGCGTTGAAAAGGTTACTAGGTTAGGCGAGTTATTAATGATGGTAATGCCCCTCAGTTTTCATGTATACAGATACTATTTACGCCATGCTTTATTTTCTGTTTCGAATAATCTTATAATGTGTTTAAATGTATAAACTCAAAAAAATCGTCAATCAAAGTTATTGCAAACTTCAAAGCCGCGATTAACATTTCATCATTTTATACCCTAAATGAATTCGGCCACATCACATTAGCTCATATGTATTTCAAAGAACTAAACCGTAAACCTTACTGTAATATTAAACGTATTTCAATTTTAACTCATCGATAATTTGAACATACAAAACTCATCCATATTTCCTTCGTTCTATTCGACGAACGTTTCTGAAAACGGTTTTTTCTGCATCTGAATCAATGGTATGTAAAATTAATTGAACTTGTTTGTAAGAACGTTAATACAGTGACTTCAATTCGGCTTAGATGCAGCTATCACAATTCTTAATGCCCCTTAATTACGAACTCGAACTCTAGCATGTTATTAATTTGTTCGATACTATAGACAGATTCGGTTTCTTATTTATTTTAATTTATTCAAAGATAATCAATAGATAATCATGGATAATCATTTTTATATTATCACTTTCCGTGTCGCTGTCACTAATCTCATAATTTTCCGACATCAATATCATTGATCAAATAATTTATCGTTTTCCGACCGCTTTTCGCAGCGATGTCGGCGGCAGGAATCACACGAGTTCCGTGCAGAAGCGCGGGCGTCGCAGCAAGCGCATCGGGAGCACGCAGCCCGAGGCTTCACTCGCCAATTATTTTTCCATCCGTAAACGGTAAGAAAACTTCGCCTAAAACTTCCCTCCAAAACTTCGTCCAAACATCGATAAAAAATCACTTAACTGTGCCGCCAGAAAATATTTGTGGGTCTCAGGTCTTTTTATCGTTAATTGATCTGTTATCTAATCGAAATGGTGCTACAGGCCATAGGAATAAAGTGCATCCATTTCTAACTATACCACTAATTCAATTTTCAAATTAGAATTTCAAATTTGATCTGAATCCAGTATCAAATCAGAACATTATTTTCTAGGGCCAAAAATTACCATCAAAATCGTAGTACTTAAACTAAAGTCTAAAGCACTCTTTATAATAATCCCTGAAGAACATAAACTAGTCTTGCATTCCAATGATTGAGATGGCAATCGCGTCCGTCCGACGATAATAAGAACCGAGTATTGCATGATGCAAATTCCTTCACTGCTTGCTGTCCTTACTTGATGCACATATACTTGCTACGACGCAGTAACTTTGCGTATACGGCAGCAGTTTACGACCCTAATTAAAGTTATTCGCTAATCAGGGGCGGCCGAACATAAACCAACGAAAAGCCGTTTGTTCCCTCACAACTATTTTATTGTCTAAGCTCCTGTTCCTAAGATATGTGATAGAGTGAAGGTAGCCTAACCTTGTAAAAATGTCAATTGATGTGATGTCTGTTGCGCAGTGTTTTGTGATCTCCTCCTAACCTTGGTCTCAGTGTTTTCTACTGACTTTTTGCGAGCTGACTTTATTCCCAATAATGGCTTCTTCCCTCACAAATGAAGCTGCTGCAGCGACTTAAAAATTAGTTTTGTGTTTTTACGAAAAGAGCTTGGCGAATTTTTGAAGACACTTATGCTGGCAGTCTAATTTTGAAGACAGAAATTTTCGGTGCTAATAACAGTTAAATTAAGAAATTCTTCATTGATAACTTTAACCCAGTAGGTGTTTTTTTGGCAAAACTTTCTTGAAATAGATTTTAGGAACCTGTTTACCATGACCTTGCATATAAGGGACATCGTAAACGTTAATCACTTCCGTCATATTTATCGTTAGTGGCTTTAGTCAGAGTAATTGTTATTCGCATTACTCAAAGTTATCTTTAGTCACATTGTTCAGAGTTATTGTTAGTTACTTTAGCTATAGAGTTAACATCAGTAACTTACGATAGATGTGCGCTAGTCATTTAAGTCATCAGTGTGAGTGCTAGTCACTTTGGACAGAGTTAGCTCTAGACTTAAGTCTGAATTAGGGTGAATTTTTCTAGGGCGCCAAACGATTGCAATAAAGTTGGCTTCAAAGGTTTTGAGCATGTCTTTTCCAGACGATCCAGGACAAAACGTAATTTTTTTAATTGGTTAAATTGAATTTGAGAAATTGTTATTCGTTTTTACAGTGAGGGTGGACTGCAACGGTTTCGTGCAACTGCTACCGTGGCTGGCAAGTCTGAGGTGAAGTTCTACCTCACATACGAGGAAGTTCTGAAGAGGAACAAAGGTGCCTACAACCCAACCTTTTTCTTCCCACCGTCCCAGGTTTGTACCACCAGGAAGTTCTGAAGAGGAACAAGGGTGCCTACACCCCAACTTTTTTCTTCCCACCGTCCCAGGTTTGTACCACCAGGAAGTTCTGAAGAGGAACAAGGGCGCCTACACGCCAATTTTTTTCTTCACACCGTCCCAGGTTTGTACCCACATGGAAGTTCTGAGGAGTAACACTGGTGCCTACGCCCCAACCTTTTTCTTCCAACCGTCCCAGGTTAGTACCCACATGGAAGTTCTGAAGAGGAACAAAAGGGCGCCTACGCCCCAACCTTTTTCTTCCCACCGGTGCAGGTTTGTACCACCAGGGAGTTCTGAAGAGGAACAAGAGCGCCTACACCCCTACAAGCTTGTACTCATCCCCGTCGCAGGATTGTTCATCCGAATCAAATGCTATGAGGGACCATCTTAATTCTCAATTAGTCAAATTGAAATTTCGAGTACATTCTTACGAGTTCTACATTGTATAGAGATTTGTGACTTGAAAGGAGTGTTGTTATCTTTCTGCTTCAATATTGTTCAAATTTATTCTATGTTCTCATATGAATAACCATAACTGAAAACATTGAAGGCATGTGTTTCACTATTATTTATGTATTACTCAGTGAAATTTTAACACTGATTAACATTTGTCATTCTTGTCCGAGATTTTTTTTACTTGCTTATGCTTTGAATTCAATAAGATTATACGCAACGCAGATTGGTCATGAAAAACTGATTAAAAAAATTTATGCTTTATAGCTTCCAGTTTCGACTGAAAAATGTTACTATGCCCCCCCCCCCAGTCTTGTAGATTTCAATTTCCTTTATGCAGAAGCAAAAAAAAATTGTAATGAAATATTTTGCTCAATATATTGGCGTTTCTCCTGACTAGAACTGCTTTGAGGTGGTCCGATTTATTTGCAATAGGCATATTTACAGCAGTCAATGTATGATTGTTTGCACATTCTTTTTTATTAGAAATAATAATATTGTTTTCTAGGAAAGTTAGTATTTTCTCATACATGGATTTATAGGTGCTATTGGTTATGTTCATTGGTCATTACTCATATCCTGTTTTACTCAATTAAAAGATTTAAATCTGTCAGTTGATAAGGACATTGAATACGCTAATTACACATTCTGGAAAATGCTCATCCGTTCGAGTTGTAGGATACAAATACATATAAATCGATGTATAAATTTCTAAAATTGCTAATTCAACTTCCTGCAATTTTCCGATTTTCACATCAAATAGTATAGGATCAATAATTCTTCTGAAGCGACGCTAAATGCGTTGCCATTTTCAACTCCTACAGGATCATTTATTTCCAAGTTCCCGATCTCCTCACTTTATTTTAGTGCCGCTGCAGAAGTGACGTCTAATTTTTACACCCAGCTCTTAAAGCTTGCCTGACCAACCTAGAAGAAATCCAATATCTCGCTGACGTTCCTGTGAGATTCAATCAGTAAGCGTAAAAGTTCTTGAGGACGCTTCATTTTGCTGAACGTTGACGAAGTTTCGCTGAGTTTCGTGGTCGTGGAGGTCGAGCCTTTTGCCATCCTCAAACTCCAAGAGGGTTTTTTGACGGCGTTGATAAAGTTAATAAAATTCGAGTTTAACGTCCATAAAAATTATTCATTTCATTTCATTAGATTTTAAGCAGGAATTTGGAAATTTAGCTGCGAGACCGTGAACGGCTTGTTTAAAATTATGGTAATAGGGAGGATTTTGAAGTCAGGTAGAATTTGCTCGCAAGGAAAGTTGAGAGTTAATAGCATTTATTTTACAGCGAGTCGTCGAAGTTTCGCTGAGTCTCATGGTTAAGGAGGTCGAGCCTCTGGCATTCGCCAAACTCCTTTCCGTGCCGAGCAACGCCTCCTCCAGCCAGGCCCTCGATTCTGCGGCAGGTATCGATTATAGTTATTACAAATTGGGAGTGTGAGTATGTAAATCAAGATAATGCTAGAAGGTTCCCTCAATTTTTCTGAGCGCGATGCCAAGAAAGTTCTACTAGGTACTAATATCGAAATTAGTATCGATTATAGTTATTGAAAATTGGGAGTGTCGGTATGTAAATCAAGCGAATGCTAGATGGTTTACTCAATTTTTCTGAGCGTGATGCCAAGAAAGTTCTACTACTAATATCAAAATTAGAAACTCGTATCAAATTTCACACCTTTAATTAATTTATTAAGCTTATAGCGCATTTTCTTAGGCAGTTACCCAAATTGTATATACTTAATCATCATCTTAAATAAGTCGTTAAATTTTATTTTAAATGTCATGCTGAATAACCGTGACGACTCGCATTCATTATTAAAAAAACTTTTTAACTCACAACACAGACTAAAATAGTTGTAACAAATTCATCGTGTATTTTTCAAAAAGTTAGCATTTATCAAATGGCGAGCATGAATCCCCAATATTGGAGAGAATCTCCGTAGAGTTCCCTGTTAGTGCGCGGCTTAGTCCTGATGGCAGCTATCGGATGAAGACTTTCAAAGCTGTCCCCCGATTGCTCGTGGTGACAAATGATGGCAATCGAGGCATTCAGCGAGCTGTTACCGCTGCATTCCGTCTCAATGCCAACCTAGGCTCTTAGAGGGCAAAAGTATAACTAAGTGCAAAGACAAATGGTGAACGTTTATTCATAAAATCGTGCAAAATTATGTATAAATATCTTTAATGAGCGACTTTTTCTTGCTCCACAACGGTCTTTAATCAAGATCGGAAAAATTTGGCAGCTTTTCAGAAGCGACCAAATTATTTCAGAAAAAAAAAATATATTTCTGCTAGTGGACTCGTTATGAAGCAAAGTCATAATTGCGGAGGGATTTATTCCCGCGATTTAGTCATTTTCTGCAAAAAAAAAATCTGCAAAATTACATTTTTTCACCCAGCAGGGAGAAAAATCATTAGAACACAAGCTCATATCTTGACATAGGATATATTTTTAGAAGTTTAACATGTGAATTAAATTGCACGATATGCAATATTTTCCCATGTGTTCACATATTTTCGTCCATGCTAGATAATTGAAACAAAATGTACAATAAATGCATTGTAATATATAGAGTTCAGTGTGAATGAAAATATTTAATTTAATAAATAACTGCGGCAATAATATTTTTAGTCGTTCAAATGAATTATTTCATGGACAAAAATTCAACCCGTAGTTCTTCTGTACGACGCGATGCCAATTTTCAAAATTAAATTTTGGGTTCAAATATTATCCCGACACAGTATAGGTATTGCGGCTGCGCGGTCGAACAGCCCCCACTAATATACAGTTATAGGTTTCAAACACACACGCAGTAAAAAACTTACTAGAATAAAAAAAACGCTTTGATTTGGGCATAAATTCTTTTGAAATAATTGCAATTAAATCGCTCTTCAATAATGATTCATTTTACAGAGTCAACTCATGATTATATAAAGATGTCGATAATGTTCATTTAATAAGAAATACCGAATAAATTTCAGGCTTCATTTAAGTGGGCATTTTCACAAATACCTCTAATTTATGCCTTGCGAAATTAAACTGTTCTCATTCATCGACGCAGTTTTATTTGCACATTTAAACAGCTTGCTTCATCGGAATTCTCCCTCAAAAAGTTTTCATTTGTTTATGTTTAAATTAACATCAAAATACTTGAATTTGACGCCAAAGATGTCCATTCTACAGCCTTTAAATATTTTAAAAACTTGTGAATTTAATACATCCAATATAATTCATGCATGCCTAATCCTATTATATTATAAAAATTAATTTTCAACTCATAAATTGGACGGAAAAACAGTACTGACACATTTTGTACTTTTTCCATTTGATTTGAAATGATTACTTTTGATTCGAATTCCTAGACATCAATTTCTACCCATGATTTAAAATTATGACTTTTCTTAAAAATTCTCTAAAGTTTGTAATAAAATAGCATTTCTGATCATTTTTATTGACAATAATGGACATCGGAGCATTGGAAACTAAGATAAAATCTTCAGCAATCAAATGAAGGGAGCTAACATAATTCAAACGATTTAAACTTCCTCATGTGTAATATAAATGCAGCTGATTGCCTTTTGTATTTCAGCCCCTAATTATAAGCTCAATCTTCCCCTCTATAACACTTGCATTCCCCAATCGCGAGAATTGCGTCCCGCTGATGTACATTTTTTGGCAAGCTGATTGCAAGGGAAATTTTTAGAGTAGTTTGCATTTGACCGGATATAAGATGGGAATTTTGGACCAGCTCAATCCCGCAGTGAAGACATCTAAATTTCCTCATCAATTTCGAATATTAATCCTGAATATTTTTTGACGGTGTTGGAAGTTTAAGCTATAAAACCTCCTGAATGGTAGGTCTTCTTTAGAGCGTTGAGTTCGAGGTGTAAAATACTAAAATTGAATTTTTTTATTGCAATTTATAGAGATTTTTTAAGCTACGTTGGAATAGACTTATTGTATTGGAATGACATTCGGGTAAAAAATTTCTACATCATCAGCAGGAGTTGCAATTTTATTCATTATATAGTTTGTTTTATCACTTTATCTAACTAAATTTTATGAATCAACGGATAGATAAACATTATCGTTAATTCATCAATGACCTAGCGATTTGAAACCGGAAGACGCGTTCATATCGTCATCTGTTCTTGTTCTTTCATGGACTACTATTCCGAAAATTTTTAATTTGAATGTAATTTTTTACCTAAACTTCAGAAATTGAAAATAAATAATGTTCATATCCGTCGTTTCCATTCACGTAAGTTTTCATTTTTTCCCAACTGAATTTTGTCTGTTGTATTTTCCCCTCCTAATCAATCCCACAGCCATATTAGTCCCCACTTTGTACAGCTGTGGTGGCCCACATCCCGGGCTCGAACTTCGCGCTCGTGTCCTACTCGAGCGCCAGTGACGCGCTCTTCACACGCGCCTCCCGCGACCTGCCACCCTTCCACTTCTCCTACGACGTGGAGCGCAAGCCCGATGGTGGAGAACTCCAGGTAATCTACATTAATAGTATTTTTGTAGTGAAGGTTATTAGGAAATCTTATCATTCATTATTTCTATTCGGTTGCAATCTTAGACAACGCGTCTTTTTGCTCAAGACGGATGGTAATTAACCTTATTGTTTTATTACATACGATGCAAGCCAACAAAACGGTGTACTTGTTAAGAAAATTATCCCGGAGATATCTTGATCATATTGTGAGCTACGAAAGCTTGCTAGGTGCTGTGATCCACCTTTTATCAAGTTCTATACTATATTCTTTAAACGAACAAACACAATTGACTTTCAGGTACAAATGCTTAAATTGGACCACTTGAGAACAGTTACTTGCCGCCGAAAAAACCTATTAATTTGATGACAATTAAAATTGTTATCACATACTTATTCTGACGAGGCGCATCACGATTCATGCAGTCGTTTGTGACATGAATCAAGATAATATTGATATTATTATTGGATGTTGGATAACCTTATGGATCACGACTCGTTACTCCACAATTGATCGTAAATTTGAAAATAACTTGAATGCTCATGAAATTCTTGTTTTCATGAAACATGAAAAATTAACTCGAACGAATGCTGTGATCATTGGACTTGGCCAGCATTGTCGTCGACATAGAGCTTCATTAATCTTCGCTGGGAAACGATCAGTCGCCTTTAATGTATCAATAACAATATTGGAAATAACATTATAACAAATTTAAATGGAGAACATTCATTTCAAAAGATCATTTTTAAACTTTTTTTTCAATATGAAGGAAACTAAATTCCTTTTAGATTCAAATCAAATGTGCATTTCGATGAAATTAAAATGCCTTCAGTTAGATTGTATCTGTAAAAACGTGCTTAAAGTTTATGGAAAACGAATTAATAATGTAATGATTTAATAAAAATGTATGATAAATAGATGAAAATGAGCTGAAAATTCACAGAAAATTTTTAAATATAATTGAAATCTGTACGGAAAATGTTTGAAAAACTCATTGAAAATGTAAAAAAAAAAAACAAATTATCGCTGCATGAGAGATGCATGGAAAGAGTATGAATAGATTCCATCATTTAACAATATTTCAGTTATCACTCAAACAACAGATTAAAAATCCTCCAGGTCACCAACGACAATAAAAGTTAAGATAATTCATCTTTAATTATTCCGTTTAATTTTGAGTTGAAAAACACTTTCTGTTGACACAAATTGTCAGAGGTGTTTCGCATAAATCTGTTCTCAAAATCCCCTGCGTGCAGGTGTCAGGAACAAATTTCGTGCTTTTCTTCGCCCCCGAAGGCCTACCCGGCCTCACGAAGCACACAGTCTTCGTGCTCGACATCTCAGGCTCCATGGATGACAACAATAAACTGGATCACCTCAAGGAAGCCATGAAGGCCATACTCAATGACTTCAAAACTCAGGACTCCTTCCAGGTCGGTCATCCCAGCTAAAATTTGACGCAGTTTTTGAGCCGGGTTGGCGCAGCGCAGGGCAGGCTAGAAGCAGTAAGGGAGCAGGCATTTGGCAGGCATGCCATTTTTTAGGATTATATATTTAATGAATGAAATTCATGCTGCAAAACGGTCGCTTTTGGCGACCGTTTGTAAAACCGAAATAGAGTACTATTTTGGTTTAAATTCTGTTCCGTGGCTACAATCGTCGAAGCCCTCTGCTCCGAGTTTAAACAGGGCAAGAAATATATGTGAATTTCATGCGCTATGACTTCAAGCCACGCGACTCAAGACAATGACTTTATTCCCATTCTAAAAGGTCACCTAAAAATTACGTCTAGAAGGAGCTGCGTTGAAAGTAAAAGAAAATTAAATAAAACCTCTCCTTATCAATATTTTATCTCAACTTCTTTACATTTATTCTTGACCATTTATTATTCAATTTCATTGCTTACGTTTAGCTTTCAATTGAGGTAAACTCCTTCGTGTTTCTGTACCACACTCTTGTGTTTGCAATTATATCTCGTGTTCAGGTATATGCTTTTCACGTCTTTTTCCAAACCTCATGTGAATCGCGTTGTCAATCAATATATAGATTGTTCCACGTTGAGTTGATCACGCAGATAAAACGCAGTAGAATTTACAATGGCACTAAGTTTAAATTTGGTGTGATTTGAAATTAAGAATTTATGGATAAAATACGAAATTATATTATGAGATAGATTTTTCACTATAAGTGTTATTTAATTAGATGACGCGTTGATTCAGTAATTTTGACTGCAATTGCAGAAAAAGAAAAATAGTAATCTACAAATGAATTGACTCGAGTTTAGAATTAAAGAAATTTTATAAAAATATGATACTTCGCATCTCATTTGTTAATTTATATCCACACCATAATACCTGCCTCCTCTTCCGTTAGTTAATGTACAAAATAGTGAATACCGCTGATCTTCACCTGATAATAAGCTCATAGGTAATAAATACCACTGAACTCTAATAGATCATTGGTTCAAAATAGTAAATACTAATGATCTCCACCAGATCATAAGCTCAAAGTATTCAATATTACTGAACCCTTATAGATCATAGGTTCGAAATATTAAATACCACTGATTCAAACAGATAATAAACTCAAAGTATTAAGTAGCTCCACTGAACTCATAGATCATAGGTTCAAAGTAGTAAACAACACTGTTCTACCTCAGATCATTTAATATTAAGTTCAAAGTATTAAACACCACTGAGCTCTTATAGACCATAGGTTCAAAATAGTAAATATTACTGATCTGCACCAGATCATAAAATATAGAGCTCAAAGTATTAAATACAATTGATCATGACCAGATCATATAATATAAAGTTCAAAGTATTAAATACCACTGATCATGACCAGATCATATAATATAAAGACTTCTAAACCCACTTAACCGTCTGGTCATACCCACTTATTCCTCGTGAAACCCATCCTTCTAAACCCACTCAACCGTCTGCATGGCCATATCCACTTAATCTTCTACTTATAAGCTTTTTTCCTACACTTAATTGTTTAGTTATCTCAACCTCAGAAATTTACTTCTCTAACACAACTCAATAGGTTAACCCTGCATGTTTTTTGGTATGCATACGACTGTGATGTACTGCGTACGTATATAGGATACCCATGCAGTTGTCCTATAGTATACTCAGCTGTTACGGTTAAGGATATACGTATAGGATACTCAGCTTTGCCAGCTGAGTACGGATCAGCAATGGAACTGATATAATATTGGTTTATCCATAGTACCAGACTTATAAGGTGCCCCGTGATAGGCTGTACGATGTGTTCTCATGCTTGTATAAGTAAAATTAATGCCACTTTTAACGTTATTAAATGTTGACGTAGGAAATTTATATTACTGTAGAATAGTGAGCTTTCTTAGGCTACATTGGCGAGGCAACTAACTTAAGGAGTGGTGATAATATTTATGTCGTAAAAATGTTGATCACTGCCTAGACAAGAGAATTTCATTTCATGATCATTTCACGTTCAGCTGGTGTTCCTCACCGACGGCAAGCCGACGGTGAGCGAGAAGAACTCGGACGTCATCCGCCGCAACGTCAGGGAGGCCAACGTTAACCATTTCCCTATATTTGCACTTGCCTTTGGGCCCGACGCTGAACTGAAGTGAGTTACAAATTAAGTATTAATTATCGACTGTCAGATTAAAAATAGATTAGAGGTGCCACCGATTTATTCTAGAAAAGTAAATTCAGTAGAAAATTTCAAGAAGTAACATATTTCAATTGGTGTGACCGACAATTATTTATTTCAACTATTCTTACTTGAGCTGCGTCGTAATATAAATACATATCCTTGATCTTGATATTGTTCCATGGTTCATACCGCTCGATGCAATTGATGCGCAGGTTCCTGCGCCAGATTTGCGCCGACAACACCGGCACTGCGCGGCGCATCACCGACCGCAGCACCGCCGCAGAACAGATCAAGGATTTCTTCGACGAGGTGTCGCGGCCGCTGCTTTCTGACGTCGCCATAC
Organism: Hyalella azteca; assembly: GCF_000764305.2. Classification (NCBI taxonomy): domain Eukaryota; kingdom Metazoa; phylum Arthropoda; class Malacostraca; order Amphipoda; family Hyalellidae; genus Hyalella; species Hyalella azteca. The sequence continues at coordinate 497,399 of NW_025947728.1, forward strand.
GCTTCCCAGAGGGACAACTCAACCAATCGTCGCTTGTCAAGCTGGGGCAGGACACCTACTACGCTGGTGACGAGGTCTGGTGGTCGTGGATTGTTTTCAGTTGGTGTTTCAGGTTCAGTTTCAGACTCGAGGGTTTCTAGAATTCTAGAACGCCGTTTTAATAATTGAACATCGAACAAATTGTCATTTATAGGCTTGGAACACGTGATAAAACTGGAAATATTCGATTTATCATTATTATTAATTACAGATCACCCTACTTCCCATGATATTTAAAGATGAAAAGCTGGGGAATATGTCAAATGTTCATCCAGCTCGAGTGATTCACAAGACTCCCTTAATTCCGAGAACAATGAAATGAACCAGAGAACCTAAACCAATAATCATTTTTCAACTGTAGGGGGGGATTTTATTACCATTTTGGTATTTAAACTTGAGCAAATTCTCTAAATCAAAGGGTTATCACTTTACTTGATTTTTCGTAATTCACACATGTGGTTCAATGCAACCTAGAACTTTATTAAAGGATAAATTTCAGTTATGGGAAAGTCTGCGGATTAATTTTTCCAAGTTAAAATAATATTTCCTATATGTACGTAAGATGCGATACGAGTCTAAACCACGGGATGCGACATCCAACGTGCAGAGGATGTCGCAGTACAAAAACTGCATATTATCGAAGAGAAGGGTTAATCATTTATAAAAATATATGACCTTGCTCGGGTGATCTATCCTAAAGGTCAGATATAAATAATTTGTTTCAACACGGGTGGTTAATGGCCAGAGAATTCGTCAATTTAATTTTTTTTTCAGGGACGAACAATATTCTTCAGATGACATTAGTTGATCGAAATGCAGGTTCAAGGGAGTATTATCACTTTATTAACGACGTTTCGAATGTAACAACATTCATTTTCAAGTTACAGGAAGCATTGAATACAGAAATTTTGATGGAAATAAGTACATGATACAAGTAAATAGGATACAACACGAAAATTTGGAACCATGAAAATAATTCCAATGGAATTATTTTCATGGTTCCAAATTTTCGTGTTGTATCCTATTTACTTGTATCATGTACTTATTTCCATCAAAATTTCTGTATTCAATGCTTCCTGTAACTTGAAAATGAATGTTGTTACATTCGAAACGTCGTTAATAAAGTGATAATACTCCCTTGAACCTGCATTTCGATCAACTAATGTCATCTGAAGAATATTGTTCGTCCCTGAAAAAAAAAAATTAAATTGACGAATTCTCTGGCCATTAACCACCCGTGTTGAAACAAGCCTATTCTGCCTTCTGATACTAACATATAAATAATTACATACTATTCACTAAAGTACTTGAAATGTAAGTAAATGCCTTCAAAGTCTTTTATTAAAACGATCAATTCCATAAACAAAACTGAAGGGGAATTTTCTACCGATATCGAAGCAGCTTTGTAGTTGTTATGTGTTAACCGAAACTTGAGTTCTTTGTTATTTTTTCCTCATATTAAACGGTTTTAATGGACGAGCGGCGAGTTAAGTGCATTAGCTGCCGATTGGCGACCAATACGTCATTGACAGTAGGCGTTTAAATAAGACTGCCTTAATATGAAAGCGTAACATACTGTTTGTTTTGCAAAAGTTTAAACCATTATAACCATTATAATTTTTAACCATTATATGACCTGGACGCATGTTAGCTCAATATTGACCATCGAAATCGCAATTGCAAATTTTGCTTGTATTTTCTGCGGGCCAGACATCGTGCAAGCCACAATGGAAGGTGTTCAACTTTTTTGAAGATGACTGTGGGAGGAACTACCTCTGAAATTTACAAAAAATTTTCGATAAAGAACAGTTGTGACATGTGAAATTAAAAAATAATTTTCAGCGAAATTGATAAATAAATTATTTACAGATCGTCTTCGCGGGCCAGCTCGCTTCTGAGGAGGACATTTTGGACCCGTCCATAGAGGGGGCGGGGGCCGACGGTCCCGTGACTTTGAAAGTCTCCCGCCGCCACTCCTCCCCCCCGACTCCCCCCAACCCCGACCTGCAGCGCGTGTGGGCCTACCTTGCAGTGCAGGTACGACCTGCTTGACCTGCAGTGCGTGTGGGCCTACCTTGCAGTGCAGGTACGACCTGCTTGACCTGCAGTGCGTGTGGGCCTACCTTGCAGTGCAGGTACGACCTGCTTGACCTGCAGTGCGTGTGGGCCTACCTTGCAGTGCAGGTACGACCTGCTTGACCTACAGTACGAGTGAATATTTTTAGCAGACGATACAGAATAAAATTAGTGTTCAGAAAATAACTTTGCGATTTTAATAAATATTTCAAGATAGAAGTTAATCATCATTTTTACCAGGTAATAAATTAGCTTACCATGTTGTTAACACTATAATGTTTGCCTGCCCTGCAGGATCTCCTGGACTCGCAGGATGTTGTGGAGGACCCAAACCTGCGCAGCGAAATGCGCGCCAGAGCTCTGCACATCGCCCTCATGGTTAACCCTTATTCCTTCTCACAATTTTTCATTCATATTTATTACCAAATGTAATTTTACTGAGATAATTCCAAAAAAATCTAAAATGCTCATTTATACATTCATTTAGTTAGGTCATCATTGCCTTGCTCAAACTCATACATGTTTTCTTATAGAAAATAGGTCCTCAAAAATGAACATGGACGTGATATTGTCCTCTGTCAACTCTTGCTTGTTAAGTAGAATAATGTTGTATTCGTGTAGTTTATTTATGACTGCAACATTTTTCATGAATCCGTTAAACTCTAATATGTTTCTAAACGAATACTTACAAATATTATTGCTGTCCATTTCGATCCATATTCTTATGCGTCGTAAAATTTTTAGAATGGCTTCGTGACGAAGTTCACGGGGCTTGCCATGCACCCTTCGTCGTCTCCTGACAACGACGACGACAGCGACGATGCAGTCAACGACGAACCATCCTCGGAGACAACCACCGCGAGGTCTCCCCCACTGCCTCCCCGCCCCCTACCCCTGCATCCCCACGACGGTGGGGAGTCTGGGGGCAGAGCTCTGCCCCACTCCGCCGGGGACGTGACGCTGCTCAGCAAAGAGGATCTCGCTGCCTCGCTGCCGTCTGGCCTCATAGCCTCTCTTGGCGCCACGCAGAATCGGCGTTTCTCTTTTGGTACGGCTTCTGAATGTGAAAATAGTAGAATTTGTTCAACTTTTCTTATTCGTATCCTTTTGAATCTGCACTTAGAACTTTATTGCATTGATAATAGTGCTACCAAATATGAGGTTTGTTCCCTAAGTCCAAAAAATATTTCTCTATTCCTAATTCCGAAACTATAATGGGCGGCAAAATGAAGCAAATAAATTATTTTTCCATTCGAATTTTTGTAATCTATTGCCACGATGATCTTAATCTATTTAATTTATCTATCTATTTCGTGTGCAGTCGACAACGACCCCCACTTCGTAGTTCAGGTTCCAGGCCTCGTCTTCCCACTCTGCTTTGACGTCCATGGCCAACATGGCGATATCCTCAGCGTCATTAACGACCCAAAGTCTGGTCAGTTTGTTGACGACCCCAAGACTGGTCTGTTTATTGACAACCCAAAGTATGGTCAATTTGTTGACAACCCAAAGTTGGTCTGTTTGTTGACGACCCCAAGTCTGGTCAATTTGTTGACCACCCAAAGTCTGGTCAATTTGTTGACAACCCAAAGTCTGGTCAATTTGTTGACAATCCAAAGTATGGTCTGTTTGTTGACGACCCCAAGTCTGGTCAGTTGACGACCCAAAGTCTGGTCAGTTTGTTGAAAACTCCAAGGCTGGGTCAGTATGTTGATGACCTCAAGTCTGGTCAGTTTGTTAAAGACTTCAAGGCTGGTCAGCTTGTTGACGACCTCAAGTCTGGTAAGTATGTTGAAAACTCAAAGTCTGGTCAGCTTGTTGACGACCTCAAGTCTGGTCAGTTTGTTGTAGACTCCAAGGCTGGTCAGCTTGTTGACGACCTCAAGTCTGGTCAGTTTGTTGACGACCCAAAGTCTGGTCAGTTTGTTGACGACCCAAAGTCTGGTCAGTTTGTTGACGACCCAAAGTCTGGTCAGTTTGTTGACGACCCCGATTCTGGTCAGTTTGTTGAAGACTCCAAGGCAAGTCAGCTTGTTGACGAACTTTAGCCTAGTGAGTTTGTCGAAGGTTCCAAGGCTGGTCAGTTTGTTGACGACCTCAATTATGGTCAGTTTGTTGGAGACTCCAAGGCTGGTCAGCTTGTTGACAACCTCAGGTCTGGTCATTTTCTGACAAACCCAGTCTCATCTGTTGTTCACGACCCAAAGTCCGATTGAATTGTTTGTTGGCGACAATAAGTCTGGTCGAGATGGCCCCTGGTCTGGACAATCTTCTGAAGACCTTCATTTTTGGTTGGTTGTCGGTTACGCAGTCAGTCATGGTGAAAGACCACAAATCCATAGTTGTGAACGAAGTTCATAATTGTATAGAATTTTATTAATTTAGGGCTAAAAATAATAAAATTATTATATAATAATATAATTTAGGGCTACAATTAATAATTATTAACTAACAATTTCTAGGAGAAATAAAATGTTCAATTTTGATTGACGCATTTGAATTAAAAAAAACTGTGAGAACTATTTACAATATTAATAACTATTCAACAACTCATTGACGAGTGAAGAATTTTATAAGAAATGGTATCATATTTTACTATCAAGGAACACCTAATTCAAGATGACATTTCTGGAAAGTGTCATCCCGAAAGTAGTACTCGTTTGGGAATTCAGCAAAAGGTAGTAAATATTAACAAGAACATGTATTGAAAAGAACATGTATAACACTACTTCTCTACATAATCTCCGGACAAATTTAAGCATTTGTCGCATCGAGTCACGAGTTTTTGTATACCAGTGTCATATTACTCCGCCGCCAGTGTAATACGCAGTCACGTGTTCTTTCAGTTCTTCGTCATTTTGAATCTTTGTCACTGCAACGAAGTCCTTGAGTTTCGTAAACAGATGTAAATCTGAAGGAGCCAAGTCCAGACTGTAGGTTGGATGGTCGAAAATTTCCCACTTGAATTTTTGGAGAAGTTGTTGTGTTATCCAACCCGTATGCGGCCTGGCATCATCGTGCAGTAGAATGACGCCAGTAGACAACAAACCTCGCCGTCGATTTGGAATTGCCCGTCGTAATTTTTTAATGTTACACAATATGCATTGGCATTGATTGTGTCTCCACGAGTCATGAAATCGATGAGCAGTACACATTGCCGATCCCAGAAACACTGGCGGCGGAGTAATATGACACTGGTATACAAAAACTCGTGACACGATACGACAAATGCTTAAATTTGTCCGGAGATTATGCAGAGAAGAAGTGTAATACATGTTCTTTTCAGTAAACATGTTTACATTTGTTAATATTTACTTCCTTTTGTTCAATTCCCAAACGGGTACTACTTTCCGGATCACCCTCATACTTTCGCACATCAGAAGTATTTATATTAATGTCTATGCGTTACCTTAGTAAATTCCTTCTCATATTTTTTACAAGTATTTGCGTCGTACGCATACAGTTTTTAGTTGAGTTCGTATTCGTGTAGAAAAGTTTAGGCATGATGAGAATTTCGTTACAGGTATCCGAGTGAGCGGCGTGGTAACAGCGGTCGTGGGGTCGGAAGGCAAGACGTACTTCACGAAACTTTTCGTTGCTCTGGGCCATGTCAACGTCACAGTGACGCCTGATACCGTCACCGTGGACTGCCTCCGTAACGGCTCCATCGCGACCGTAAGTTACAACGAAACCTTCAATCAAGGGCTACTATCATCATGTTGACCATTACCTGAAGAATGATATTTCACCCACCAAATTGAACTATTTCACCGAAATACTTGAAATTCTCTTTTAACTATGTTCTCATCACAGGACTGTCAATTTTTCTCAACTCTAAGATCATCACTTTAACTTTTTCCTATCTTTTAGTTCATAACATAATTTTTCGCAATGAACACTACTCCCCAGGTATCGGAGGTCTCATCAGATCCTGCTCCTACCGACCGGCGTCGACGTCACCAAAGGACCCGAAATCGTGGCCGAGGAACTCGCCACGCAGGCAACCGGCGTCACCGTCGCCAGCACCGCAGACACAAAAGAAACCACAGAAGCCACCTATCACTTCCATCGGCCACTTATTCCGCTAACCCTCACCCGCAGATTCTCTTCGCCAATGCATATCACAATGAAAAAATATCATCCCTCGTTGACCGTCCTCGACATATTTCTGAGCATCGCCACCCACAGTTGCAATTTGCCGCAGCACTTGACTCGCATTTTTCAAAGACTGATGAGCAAGGAGATTTCGACGAATTGGAAATCCATCCCCATTTTACTAGGCATCAGCACGATCAATTTTATTCCCCAAATCGCAGTCCACTCTTGCATACGAACAACAAACATGAACCCCTTTCCACGCCAGAACTTGATCGACATTCTCCGCTGACCGATCGTTCTCCACCCATTTCAGTACTCGAGCTTCATCCTCATTCCTCGGATAGCAATTCACAACCTCCGAAAGGCTCAACACGTTTATCCGAAGGACGAAAGGCTCAACACGTTCATCCTACAGCTGGTAACAATGAACATCCAGAAGCAGTTGTGCCTGAACACTTCCATTATTTCAGTCCGTCAATGGTTTCTCGGGCTTGGAACTTCACTTCAGTGTTAGAAAAGCTAGGCGAGGAACCCGAGAACGACGAAGAGCTTTTTAAGCTTAGAAATGAGATTAACACTCGCTTTGATGGCAAGCTGGGTTCTGAAAGCCATATTCCGAACAAAAATCAGCGTAAAAATTCACTTAATGCGGCCAAGTTTTCAGTCGAAGAAGATGATCAAGCAGGAAGTATTTATTCTGACGGGGAAATTCACTATAAACGAACAGATTCTCCTGTGATGTCGCGGCACATTTCGACTTCTATCGACAACGATATTGAAGACGAGGACTCAAAAATTCTGGATTACTTAGTTGAAAAGTGTCAACAGGAGTTGACGTGGGACGAAATATCAGGAAGAAGGTGAGTCTGTTTATCTTAAAGGTTGTGAATGTTGCTTGCATACTAGTAACGAGAGATTTTAGCATGGAATGGTCCTAGCATGAGTGGGTTCGTACGTTAGCATAAATTTCTGCCGCAAGAGATGCTTTGAACGATATATTTCATAATCCGTATAGGTTATAGGGTAACATGGGGCAGCGAGCCCACTGCGGGTCATGGGACCATAGAGGGTTTCTCGCTAAGTATGGCAGATATTGGTCCGTGTTCTCTACCGCCGGTCGACAGTTTCACTGTGATGAAGTGTACGGATTTACGTTTTGCCAAGTGTTTGCGTTATTAACTTATTTGTGAATAACTGTTTTAGTCCAGATAAAAATTTTGTTGCTGCTAAATAAATTTTTTTTCGATTACTGTAGATGAAGCTTTTGAAATTACTGTGAATTATATTTTCACAGTAATATTTATAGGGAAAATTTTGAGATCAAGTTCAGACTATTAGCTTTTAAAATAAAATGTTGACACGATATAAATTGAAATGATACCTAGTGAGGCAACGGGCCTACGCGTGTCACGGGGCAAATCGCCCATGGTGAAGTCTTGTGTTATACATCATAAGATTTGTCTCAATGACCTTTTCAAACTATGACTAGCTTTTTGAATTACAAATTACACTTCAAATTGCATGATTATTTGATTTGCCGCCTCAAGGCAGCAGGTTTAGTTTCTATTTATGCTTATTTATGACCCCTTATCGAATTATTGACTCTTGCCTTGCCAAAAGTTGATTCCAGCCAACACCAATGAGCCAAAAGTTGATGAGTTTTTATGGTGTTGGCTGAAATCACGATTAGGTACGAATTCTCTGCACGTAATATCTGGATTATGGACGAAACTAGAACGAAGTTTTTTTCTGATCAACTAAATATATTTTTTCTAGTCAAGGATACATTTTTTCATGTCAAGGACGAATTTTTTATCGCAAGGATATATTTTTCAAGTCAAGGATGTATATTTTTATGTCAATGAAATATTTTTCTTCACGTCAGTGATAGATTTTATAAGCCAAGAGTATATTTTTTTCAAGTTAATGATATGATTTTTTGATTTGTTGATAAATGAGTTAATGTCCTATTTTTTATTACATTTCCTTATTTTTAACTGTAAAGTGTTGTTTTTTTTCATTTTTAAACGAAAAATATGCATTTGTGGTAAAGGGACCACGGGTGGGAGCCTTGCCCCAAACCCTTGGGCCCATTGCCCCAGGGGTGAGGCAATGGGCCCATTTTGACACTTTTTACAAAATAGTGTTTCATTAAAAATTGAATCAACATATAGGCGTCTAATTCACATCATACATTCCTCATTAGTTGTACCTTTAAAAAATACAAAGAACCACCTCGTATCAATTAAAACTTCATCAAAATTTTAGTTTAAAAAAAGGGAGGGGGGGGCGCTGCCCCATGTTGTCCTACTATTACCCAATTGATAACAATTACATAATGATATGATTGTTACCAGTTTTCGATACTTCTAAAACTAACTGTCAAGATGCTTCACTTTTCATTTTTCGAGAAAATTTTTCATTCTCAGTTGAAACCATGACTCCTTGAGACTAAATTCACTTAAATCAATGTTATTTTGCATACTTCTTCAGCATTCTTTCGAATTGAACCTTTTGTCCAACTTGGTTATTTGAATCACTTTATGGATTTCAGTGTGATTTTGCTCCCAGCGAACCTTATTCAACTATTCACACCACAGACTGATGCTGTTGCAGGTTTGATAACGTCGTATTCAGGGTTCGGAACAACCGAAAGTTGAATATCATGATGGGAGACCTGGAGGTGCACTTTACCATCACGCGCACCAAGAACAGACACGACCAACACTTCCTCGGCTTCTACGTTGAGGAGCAGAACGTCCTGTCGCCTCTCACCACCGGCATCATTGGTAAGCAGCAACTTGCCATTACCTGTTGTAATGATGTTTTTAACTTATTGAATTTAAGTTAATAACTAAATATTATCTGAGGAAAATGTAATTAAATTTAAATTAACAAAATGTCCTGTCGCCTCTCACCACAGGCATCATTGGTAAGCAGCAACTGGCAATTACCTGTTGTAATGACGTGTTTAAATTATTGAATTTAAATTAGTAACTAAAATATTATTTGCGTGAAATTAAATTTAAAAAGAAGTATATTTCATTAAATTGTGTTGTAGGCAATGGTTGTACCTTGCTGGCAATAGATGGCCAGTTTATATATGAAAATTATCTCTTCGCGCTGATCATTAGCAATTGGTGTTCAGTTTGTGGATTTGTTTTCTATGTAAATATGTTTTCTAATTTTGGACAGATTTAGATACTCAAGATATGAAACCGTACCGGCTCAGTGAATGGTTAGTAATATTTTCATTCACCTCTACTTCTCACAATAATTATTATTAACTTCATTTCAATGCTAAACTCATTTTCTTAATTTCTGCAGGTCAGTTTGCTTTTAAAACGGTAACATTAAAGCAATCAACGTCCCCAAGTCGGCGGTCCTCCCAGCTAAACATGCAGCCTGGTCCGAATGAGTGAGTTTTGGCTTGTTTTCCATCTGATTGCATGAAAATTAATTACATTCATCTGTGACCATCATTCATGAATTTTTTTTAACCAATTCAGTCATGAGTGCATTTATTTATTGATATTAATTAGATGAAATATAATGAAAGCCATCGTTAAATTGTTTAAATATTATATATAATGAAATTTATTACAGCATTTTTTTGTAGTTTCTTCAAAATTCTTCGGTATTGAACTTCTTGCCTAACTGGGTTATTTGAATTACTATTTTGAATACTATTATTATAATTTCATGAATACCTTGATGACTCGAAATTATCTCTATTTCGCACCGCTCGGTTTATAAATCAGTAAATGAAACATCGTTTTCGTCGCATCGATACATTTCTACTTAACACAAAATTAATATACAAAACTGATTTATTCGGCTTAAATCTGTCATAGGGCCTCCGTAGAGTTGTTGGTTCTCCACGTCGGGGAGGACGGTGGCGGAGGCGCGAGGATATCAGAAGTTCGTGCTAATGTCGAGCATCGGCGGTCTCTGCTGCACAAAGTTCATGTACCGTGCCTGTACGTGGACAACGAAGGCAGAGGCCTGCTTACCCACCCTGCGTCTGAGTACACCGTACCGTGTCTGCAGTGCTGAATGTATAGATATAAAAGGATTAAAGTATCTCGGTTGAATGAGGCGTAAAGTATTATTTGAGTTCTCAGTACGGGAGCAGGCCAAGCAGTTGTCTGCGCACCCGCCCTCCGCCTGCATACACCGTACCCTGTCTGCAGTGCTGAATATTACCGCATGAACAGGAATTAAATATCTGGTTTTGATAATTGTGGATATTAAAAAAGAAATGGATTATAGTATATCGTTATCTGCTTTCCTTATTTATTTGATGTGATATCCTAATTTTCAAGAAATCTGCTCATTCAATTATTTATATTCTCAAGAAATTTCAAACAGCGTCTGCCATGTGGTCTAACGTGTTCCACAAAAAAGATTATCCCATAGAATTTAAATGCAAAGTTGTGAAAAGTTAACTTCTTCACACATTCTAAAAATCATCGAAATGTTCACATTGCGTGTTCTGAGATTGATCAACTGATTGATATCAGTTTATATGTCACCGGTGGTCAGCCATCCTCGCAATGTCATAACCCGACAAATGTTTGATTCACTATGAAAAAAATTCATGCTCTTTCCCTTCCACTAATAATTTATTGAAGATTGGGGCAAATGTAATTAAACCTAACTATTCATCCGTTACTGAATGATATTGCATAATAGCCAGTGTCATGGTAACCTGATTTTTTTTCTAATAATAATAGTACTACAGCAATTGTAACGGTAGTTTTTTGTCGGTAGTTCTCTGAATTATCGTGGACGTGTCCCGGAAAACTGTAACTATAAAGACATTCATATCCTTCTTATTTACCAAACCGCGCTCAATAAATACAATTAACCTTGATTACAGTCTTTAACATGTAACAGGACCATTTGTATTACCCACAGTATTTGTCTTCATATCAGTAAATGCCATATGATTTACCGTCATACAGGAGGTACAAGTATATCATTCCCGGGGCAGTGTGATGGTTATGATTTGAGTTTTCATTGTCACCAAGAAATGATAACATTTCAAAGAGTTCATCATTTGTTACGAAGGAGAGCATCTATTGTACGACTCTGTTAACCTGACACCAATTGTAACATTTTTTCTCTATGTAAATAGTGTTAAAGTAAATGTTTGTTCTTTAATGTTAAGCATATCTTTTAATTTGAATAGTTTACTGCATACTTAATTGTTCCCTGTTTTCTCAATCCAATAAATGTTTTAAATATTACGACAATGATCATAGACTATACAATAATAAGTTATACGTATATAGGTAAATGATTAGTAGAGATACTGCGGAATCATGGCGATGTCGGAAAACCATCAAAACTCTCGACTAGTAGAGGGAGCATATCAAGAAAATAATACTCTACCTTTGTTTCCATGCCAGTTTGGGTCTTGATTAATAGCGGATCCGTACGCTTTTTTATTTAGTCTGGTAGTATTCCGACAGATGTTGGTTGATGTAGCATAAAATGTTTGTCTCCAACGTCTCGGAATACTAAGCTTAGAAAATCGCTTAAGGCAATTTACGTAGTTTCCAAGTATTTGACATGCGATGTAAATAAGGATAACAGAGCCATTCACAATTTTTATTAAATAAAAAACTTAGTTTCTTTTCTTTACAAATTTTTTAATTCATATCCCTTTAGAAGCTAAATAAACTGTTCAGTGCACACGGCGTGTGTTCAGTAGAACACGGCGTGTTGACAATTATCTGAGATTCAAAAGGGCCGTGGTCTGAAATTGCTGTAAAATTAGAAATTTAGATGATTACTTGTACTCCTGAGACATATTCCTAGCAATATTCTTACAGTAAGGCCTATTAGAGATATATTCTTAATTATATATATAAAATTTTTGAAATGAGTTAACCTGCCAAACACAAGCCCTTTTGAAATGAGTAAACCTGCCAAAAACGAGACGTATTTCGCCAAAATAAGGCGAGAGTTTTTGCTATTCCTTAAAACTCATTATCACAACATTGATAATAATGTCAGTATTTCTACAGTTATCAACACGGAAGTATTAATGCCAGGGTTGATTAGATGCTAGGCTCATTAAACGAGCCGCAGTGGTCATTATAGTCTCAATGAGAGTTAACGTGCTAATTTGATAGCAAAATCTGCTCATGGGCTCTTGCAATCATCATAATGACATTTAAATCATCATTAAAGATGTTGAGTTCAGATTCTAGTTAATTGTCTTTCAGGATGAGATTTAGAATCTGTAACAGAAGAGGCAAGGGTTGCGCAAAATTGTGGAAGTGGAACACATTCTGGTTTCTAATGATTTAGAGGAAAACTTTCGGAAGAAAATGACACTTTCATTTGAAAAATTTCAACGGTGTACTACATAAAAAATTAGTTGAGGTTAAAAAAATTCTAATGGTGATCTTGAAAGAGAGGGACAAAATGTTGTTCTATTCAATAAATGTTCTATTGATCAATGTTCTAATCAATGTTCTAATGTTTAAAACAAAATGTTGTTCTATTATTCTAAATTTCAATCTATTCAATCGAAACTAGACCGCATATTGCGGACTGGCATAGACCACGTGGTTGTGGTCAGGTCAAATAAATAAAATGCTAATTTTGCGTTTAATCTTGGCTATTTAAAATAAGCAAGTAATTTTCATCCATTTTCCTGCATCATAACATAACTATATAGCTTTTGTGATTCATAAACACGTATATTAAATTCAAGAATATAAATTAGATCAAAAGAAATTAAATCGGAACAAAACCGATGTAAGGTAAATCGGTAAACTGTAAAAACATAAAATGTTCGTAAAAATTCCTAACTATTACCTTGAAATTATATTTTGGAAATTGTATAATTATTAACAAGAGCATTTAAATTTTACAAATAATTTCTGTAGGAGATAATTATTACTTTTCATTGTAATTTGTAATTTGTAATTTCATTGTACTGCATCTATGAGGCTATTTTCGGTCGTTTGAGACTAATTTTCAAACATTTACTGTGAATAAAATATTACTGGGTATTTAAATAATTTCTAGTGCCTGCAACTTTGTTGCTATTGTTACCAGCTTTGAGCTATGAAACTGTAATGGAAGAAGGCTACTTTAGCGCCTCGTCAATAACTAAATGCAAAGCCAAATAGCGAGATTTTATTTTGAGTCTTCATTTTCTGGGTCTTTCGATATCGAACATCGAAAATATTAATTAACAGGCCAAGTGCAGGCATCGACCGTAATAATTAACAGGCAATGCGGTCCTCTTCCTTACTTAATGATGAGAAAATTTCCGTACATGAATTCATTGAGAATTTTTACTTAAGTTGCAAGAAAAATCCAGTGAAGAATCCAATTTCATCCATGTAAAAAAAAATTCAGTATAATTCCTTGCCTCTGGCGCGATAAAAAAAGAAAAATAAAAACCAGGCTCTTTTGAACCCGCCAGTCCTGATTTCATCGGAAATACTTATTAAGATTTCGTAACAAACGAGCCTCTCTCAGAAATGAGGAAAACGATAAATATATATTAATAATTGTAAAATTATTGCAAACGCTGACCTCAATCTGAAAGACTAATGCGACTAATTAAAAAAAATGAAAAATGAATTAACCTGAGTACATTAGTTTGTTCTATCACAAATACGGCAAAAATTTCTCGCTGGAAAAGAAATCTCCGAAAAAAATGTACGGGCTGCAATTCGTCAACGCTAATTATTATGACTTGTTTAAAATCGTAACGATATTAATTTTAAAAATTATCAGATGGAATTACGTGGCTTTTTCTCAAAGTAGTTCGTTAAATTCACTTGTTTATTCAGAAAAACTCGATCGGTGCAATAAATTTCACAGTTCCGAGAATAGTAAAATTATTCAGACACTGGAAGTGTTTCTTTGCAGTGCGACGTACGATCTGTCAGTTGCGACTGGCACGTCGCCATGTGAGGTGGTTTATAGACGACGTTCTCTATGTCTCCGTCACTGGAGAAGCAAACGTGTTGTCAGACTTAGGCCAGACCTAAATGATGTGAAAACAGTTCATTATATCCGAATAAAATTCTATCTATTGCAAAAAACTTTTTGTCTCCTGTCGGTGAACGATGCAAATATATATCTAGAAATTATCATCATATAATTCGAATTGTGTTCGCATCTTCGAGTCATCACGAAAAAAAATCATTATATTGGTAGTTCTAGTAACACAATTAACTTTCTTTGAAGCGGTGTGAGTGCAGCAAATCCGTGGTTCTTATTCTGGTGAAGGAGCAGAGCTAGCATGCGTATCTCCCGCCGCTATAGCGAGCAATGTCCTCCCGTTATTAAAATCCATTTCTTTCCGTTATTACGATTCACTTCTTCCCGTTATTGCAATTGATTTTGTGTGTTTTTTTAATTAATTTCTTTATCTTACTGCCATATATTTCCTCTCGTTTGGCAATTTAGTTTCCCCGTTCATCTCATCGCAGCGACGAACATATTTCTACGTGAAGCCACATGTTTTGCGATTGGTTTTCCGGATCAATAAATTATCTTATAACATTTTCATAATATCCGGTATTATACTTCAAATCGTAACGACCATACATCATCAACCTTCATGTAATGATATTTATAAAAGAGTGCTAGATTATTGCAAGATTCCACTTCAAAAGTAAATAAATACGGTAAGTAATTATACGGACACAATGAAAAAATCTTTATGTTATAATTCGTACTGAAGTTATTCATAGAAAAATTGAAGGAGGCGCATGTATGTAGCTTACACGGTTCCTTCACTTGAGCACCTATTGTTGCTGGGCTTCCAACGTACGAGTATTTCTGTACCAGCTCTGAATACCAGTGGTATACATGAACTTTCAGGTCCTTATTAACGAATAAAGTAGTCGACCATGGTAAAACTATTTAACGATGACTGAAAGTCTTTAGTTTCACCAACACATCAGTTTCAGCAGAATCAAACCGTTCAGTTCAGCCAAATCGTTTACCTTCGTTCTCCGTTCTCGTAGAAAATCGTGTTTTCGTCGTAGTTCTTATGACCGTAATAACGGTGTCAGTTTTGCCAGTTCTTGGGTTTATGTTTTTTATTATTTTGATTCGTTCCATCAATAATCATTGAAATTTCAGCATTTGTTGTGGCGAATTATAAGTTTCAGCAAATTGTTATAAAATACGTAAGAAGCCACCGACACTCTCCTACTCAACGCGAATATATTTCAACTATAATCACTTAAATTAAGCTTCAAATTAAGTCCAAATTCAATTCAAATTAAGTGATTTTTTTCTTAATATTAGTTGTTGCCCCACGAGACTAAAGTCATGTTTCATTTCGCTTAGGTATGCGCATCGCATAAAAATGGATTGAGGAAATACGAGTACTGATATCCTGGAAGTCGCTTGTATAAACTTAACATCCATGCCAACATTACTTGTCAAATCGGGTATACAAACTGGAAACAAAATGTCTGTATGAAGGAAACCTATAACACTATTCCAAGTTTTACTTATTAAACGGGAAAACATCACGAATGAAAAAATCACGAATTTTTATTCAGAAACCTAGCCTAGAGAAGCTAATTTGAGTCGATAAGTTTGCGTAGAAAAGCTTGACATCATCAGAAACAGTTCCGCTTCTTGTACGAAGCGAGGGCAGAGTGAAGCGTAAGCTCTCAGTATCCGGGGAACGTACGCACTTACTGACGAGGAATATTGTTCAGACTTTAGAGGATGTAACTCAAGAAAGAGGCTCATATTTATTCATTTGAAACATCAAATAGGAAGGCAACTTCAGGTTCACTAATTTTGCTTTAGTTTCTGATCGTCCACATAATTCGTCAGTCAGCTTTAATGAAAAGTTAATGACGTCATAAATAATCATAGACATAGATGACAACGTACTTTTAATTAATTTCTGTCAAAGGGTACACGATCAGATCTCAGATTAACAAATTTATTGAAAATATAAAAGAAGATAATGGGGGAAAATGCGTTCTAAATGGATAAATGAGGTCCACATGGTGGAACAAATAACACTCGGTGAGCTACAGTATGTATATTCAACCCTCGTCAGGGGAACTTTATGAGCCTTTATTTTTGTATTTTTTGTCAATAATTTGGCCAAGCTGTCTAAAATCATCAACTCAATCTAAAATTGTATCATAGAAGGCAAAGTACCGGAAAATTCAACGTCTCTGGCAGTAAAAAGCATCAATTTAGTTGTGTCAGTATGCATGTGCGTCTAACCTGTTGGTAAAAAAAGGCTGTCTAATTTATAGTCAGATCGAAAAAACATGTTTCATTCTATGAACTTTCTAATACATAAAATACAACATCACCGAAGAACAGCTGGCGGTTAAAATTATTAGATATGGTAAAAATAAGAAAGACTTGAAAAAAGACATTGACTCTTTCATGAAGACATTGAGGAAAGATGAGAATCTATTTTGATCAATTATGCGCAGTTCAGTTAACTGAAAAAACGAAAATAGTGCAAGAAACCTGGAGGCGCCCACCTGATAACTCGAACATTAAATGAACGTGAGAGTCATAAACCCTTTACGATGTCACCGGTGCACTCAGAGAAATAAGTCTTATATTATTAAGTCTTATAAGTCTTATTGACTGTCAAAATAGCGATGCACATTGCCCTCGTGTTTGTTTTCCAGACCGGTAGGGACCGGTAAAAGTGAGTAAAAGAGTGCTTAGGTTAGGTTAGGCTAGATTAGGTTAGGCTAGATTAGGTAAGATTAGGTTCGGTTAAGTTATGCTAGGTTAGGTATGGTTCGGCTAGGTTAGGTTAGATTAGGTTAGGTACTACGTACATGAAGTGTGGCACTATTTTATGTGAATATCAATTCTGAGTTTAGGGATCCAAGGAAAAATGCGACTGCGTAGTTACGGAGATATGTTGCGTCCGAATCATATGTCAATATACGTAATAAAGATATCCGGGATACAAAAAGTCTCGTATATAATTATTGCATCCAGCGTTCAATAAAAAAATAATTGGCATTCGTGGCCCATTGTTGAGATCTTGCTAATTTGTTAGACTTGCCTGCTGATGGCCGAGTCTCTTAATTAGCTCGGAACCAATCAACATTAATTTAAGAATTTTATTTTTTCGTAGAATTTTATTTTTTCGATGTCACACATTAAGGTAATGTTCATTTGGTGCTTCAATCTTTAATGTTGCCATATTGCACATAAACAATAGTTTTTTCCTACTAAATATTGGAAGATCGAGTAAATAAGCAACAAAGAACAAATTGCTGTAATCAAAATCTGTATCAGTGAAATGCTCTGATGTACCACTCGCGAAGCGAGTATGTTTATGATAATCAGTTGATACATTTTTTTGCCAACAATTCAATCGATAGCCTTAAATAAGTTGATGCTGGCTTTCTGCAGAGTTCATTTTTAACTTTTATTAAAAAATTATAATGATATTTAGCTCAGAAGTTCTTATTTGTATATATTGCATAGCACTTCTACGAACGCAAAAAATCCTACCTAAATAAGCAGAGTTATCTACGGATGCGTAAATTACGAATTCGTCGAGTTCATCCTACAGCCTCGGCCCTGATAAATTAGCGCCGGGTGCTGATATGGTAAACAAAGAACCTCGACATTTAAAAGTAGGCCTTATAATCGACTTATTCGCAGATGCTCAAATGTTTAAGGTAACGCGGAAATGCGTAACTAAATCGCACCATAAAGTGTACCTAACCCACGACCTCATTGTTAACTCAATCTTAATCAAGTGTCTGGGTAGTGATGGACGGAAGTATGTTTTTTTAATAGCTCGCCGATCGAAGCGTATTTACGCGGTCACTGTAGAGGCTGAATAATCACAGTGAAGAAGCACTCGCGTATTTAGAGCGGGAACTAAATTTTTTATGTCGTGTCCTAATTTGGACTTAAATTAATTAGTTGTATGCATTATTCAGCGTGGAATTGAAATAGATTGCAATAAAATATGCATTTATCATGGATTTAAGTTTCATGGTTGATCCACTTGTATTCGTTGCATCATTGTAATTCATTCACGTCCAACATTATAAAGATTGATAATAAAATGACAGGTCAAGAAGAGGCGTTGATTAAAAAATTCATAGTACTGTGCAAACTATCTGTTCAAAATATCAATAGGCCTCAACGTTTTGAAGTACAATCCAAAATGGCCAATCCTACGATTGAGTATTTCAGTCATTTAACCATATAATCTTCGGCTAACGCAACACTTTTTATTCTCCCACAAAATTCCATGTCCTTCAACAAAGTTATTATTGCGTAGTTCGTGTTTTATGGTTTGGCCGCATTGCAAAATATAGAAGCATTTTCCTCATTCAGTTTTATGTCTTCTACTGAAAAAATTGCCATTAATGCCGTGCAGGCTATTGGATTTTGAAATACATTTCCTGTGTATTTTAAGCTGCATCTAATAAAACTTGCTTATTGCATTCTTCACTTTAAAAATAACAATTAAAACTCCCAAAATTGATTTTCTTCTAAAATTTACTATTATGACCGTTATGTCAAACATCTGAACATTCATTTTTTATTTCTATATATCCGTATTTGATCACGAAATTCATATACTTCGTCAGAAACAACTCTCTCCAAAACAAAATTGCTATGATGAGTTCTGCGTATATGAAATCCTTTCACATTATTCTTAATTCGTGGTTTGATTAACATTTGAGTGCAGCGACTCTTATGATCAGTTGACTGATAAGAGGTTAATGATCTTGATAAGGGTGTGAGATTATGCTGCATATAATTTGGGTGGTGCATTATAGAAGTAGGATGGCGCTTGTGTATTGAGATGTGCATACACTCTTTATAGAAACGATATATTTTAAATATATTTCAATGAAAACAGCTTAATTGACGCCTGAGCTACTACATGAAGTTTCATGCAATTGTTACATTTTCCGGTTTTAAGTTCAAAAACTGTTTCTTGTTACGGACTATAATAGAATTTACTTACTTGAATTAATCTTTTTTTTAATTCACAGTCCAACGTTATTCCCCCAAAACTTCACGTAAACATTTGATCTTTTTAAATTTCAAATAAATTTTCCGACTGAAGATTTGACCACTAACTCGATGCAGTTATGCATGTTGAATACAAACGTTTATATGTAGGAATAGAACTAGCATAGAAATTTTTGAACCCGTTCGAAAATAAACAATTTGGGGCAAATTCTTCATTTTGATTTGCATTTTTGGTGACGACAGTATTACTATACTTATTGCGGCTACTATATTGAAAAATTTTAAATAATTATCAGCTCCTTAATAGTTCTCGATAAGTAGAACCACTATAAATTTAATATCATTATCGGGCAAGAAACATTCTACTGAAAGTTTAAACTTCAAATTCATAAACTTGAGGTGTAGTTAATTGACAGACCGTCGGTCAGCGGCTGTTGAGCCGCATTTAATAGCACGGCTAGAGGCCTGGCGCTACCCGAGCAGTCAAACTTCAGCTCAAACTTGTTTGGTTCAAGGTCATGTGACTTGGTTGGTGGTGGAGTCAAGGTCATGTGACTTAGTTGGTGGTGGAGTCAAGGCTGCAAGCGCCTGGGCGATGCAATGAAAATTTAAACTATTCTGTGTCGAATTAATTCCTAAAACAATAAGACATAATTAATAACAGGATGAATTTAGCTTTTTAGGTGTAAAAATTTAATACAAAATGTGGAAAATGTTGTCTGCCGAACTCAAGCTGCATGTAAGGGGAGCTAATGAAATTGATAAGAGAAATACTTATGAAATAAATGGCGCTTTATCCTATTTTGCGTATAGGTACTAGCATGAAATTAAACTAATCGCAAAAAGGGATAAATGCGCAAAATTCATCCTTCAATTGTGAAAGTAAAATATTAAATGCTGAAAGTTACCGATAATTATTAGTAAGATTCTTTGTGATACCATATCGTTTATTACGGTAAATGTTATTTGAAAGGCTATATTCCTGCTTCTCTGTCTCATGTTGAGAATGTGAGATGATAATGATAAGAATGGCTCTCAATATAATCCAAACAGCTAATATTTCTCGTCTTGATGAAACGGAACACGGTCTTGTTAAGTCCGTTGACGCCGAGATTGGTCAATGCCATTATTATTTTTACCAAAGAAAAATGTGTATGCACTTTTTTCTATTACACGATAAGTAAGAAAGGATCTTTAACTTGTGAATTAACACGGGTGC
The DNA here is from genome assembly GCF_000764305.2 of Hyalella azteca. Taxonomy (NCBI): domain Eukaryota; kingdom Metazoa; phylum Arthropoda; class Malacostraca; order Amphipoda; family Hyalellidae; genus Hyalella; species Hyalella azteca. The sequence goes on from NW_025947728.1 coordinate 517,827, forward strand.
TTTATTGGCAAAAAACCATCTGATGAGTAATTTAAAAATATTATTGCTCAAGCCGTTGTTAATAATTAATTCAAGCACCAATTTTTGAATGTTCATATATCATTCAAGAAATTACGACTAACTTACGTTTAAAAACAAATTCATTGTTGTAGCTACCATATTTTCACTCATCAATACTGAAATATTACAATTCAATATTTCCACCAAGCTTTTAATGAGTCGACGGGTACCATCGATTATTATTCTTAATTTTTTACCACGAAATGAAGGTGCCCTTTAGAGCTCATATTCACCACACGAGGCCGCCACTGACGGCCTTGCGGCGCCTGCAGACACTTTTTGCCTATGCAGGGCAAGGAAGACGCTGCTGCAGACTCACCGGAATGTCAGCCATCTTAATTAGGATGAAACTTTTGTAAATTGTACAAGACTTTCGTGGGTCGATGCACCCAAACCAGAGGACGCGATAGGTTGAATCGTGTAGGCTCATAGAGAATAACACTACGTTTTAACGAAAATAAATTTTGATCAATTTTTTTTTCACGCAAGAAACGTTCAAATATTTTAAAATGTTCTGATTTTAATCTTATGATAATTTTTTTAGCAGATATCGCATCTAGAATGATAATCGTTCCAACAAATATATGCTGTGTCACTGGTTTGTAGTCATGTTGTTCACAGCGCCAGCTCAAAACTGTGACATTGACATTGATCACAATATTTATAACACAGTGTTATAACATTGAACACAGTATGGTTATAACATTAAAAATTAGATTTCTCGGTTGTGTTTAAAGCCGTGCATCGTGTCCAGAGTTCTAGTTCCAGCCTCGAGAAAATTACAGTACGCGTCCTGCTCTCGGCTGCTAGTGCGTCTAGGCAGTACAGCAAAGTCGTTTTTTTCACAAAGCCTTCTGAGAAGAACAGAGCAAGGCTCGCATGACTCTATATATGCATCCATGTTGAAGTACAGTCTGCAAATGTTTAACCTGTGTAAATATTTAATTTGACAAAACACGGATTTATTTCTATTGTTTTTCACAGCTGCAGACTAATGGACTCAATGATATAAGTATAAAATGTTTAGTCATTATCTGAAATTCATAACGATAAAAAATTGCAGGCCAGAATTTCAGTTTTGACTGAAATACATGACTGAACACTGAACAGGTACGGTGCGATATATGTAACATTTTTCAATATACTTCAATATGTTTATAGATCAAAATCGCAAATCAGAAAGAAAATCTCTTGTCTATTGCCCCGTAAAGCCTTTCAATCGCGAACGCAAAACTTTAATATACGAAAAGAGCGTTATTGTGCCTAGTCATTGTTATCCGTTCTCATCCTCTCTCGTGATTATTTATTTTTCGCTTGCTATTAAGCTTATGTGTAACGTGCACTCGAAATTCATAACTGCTTAATAGAATAATTATAATAATAATATGTAAACGGAGGTTACTTCAAGAAAATTTTATCGTGCAGTCTCAAGCCAAAGTCGCTGAAGCCGAATATGCAGGACTAGGAGCCTCAACGCTGAACAGGTAGAGATCTTTCTTGGATTCCGGATTTTATTTATAAAGGCCGCCCCATAGGAAATAGATCTGATACTGAAGTAATTTTTCGAAAATTCAAGCTGGTCGATAACTAATTCCCTGATAAATATAAAATTTGCACACCTTCTATAGATTCAAATATTATTTTTGTCACATGATGAAGCGGATCATTTGAATTTCCATTATCTCATTAACGGAATACGTTCAAATTATCTTTCTTGTAAGATAATAGATGTTCTAAAAAAAGACTTGAAACATTCAGGCGATTCTGAAAAAAAAAAAATTCTAGAAATGCACCAGAACACTTTTCTGTCATGTTGCACCTTATAGTGCCGATCAATCAACTGACCATAAAATATATTACATCTCATAAGTAATGCGAATAATTTGCTCATCATAATGCATACATCATTTTCGAAGTATTCGTCGAGAACTTTCAACTATTATATGTACCGCAAAAAATATTCAAGGGTGTAGCAGCAACATGCTGTCTTCGTTGTAGTCGTTGGCTCGATCTGTACAGTCGCCAAAATAACCATCAAAATAACGTAGACGTATGCGTATGCTACTTTTAAAGCAACGAGTGTGCCTATAGGTTGCCGAGCCTGCATGTCTACAGAACCTAGCCGACCTTTACGTTGCACCGCCGCTTCTTCTTTCCACGACTCGCTCAAGGTCAGCACAAACTTCATGCCACCTCCTGACTTGCGATCGACCATTCCTCAGGATATCAAACCAGAGCCGTGCATGCCGTCACGGGTTATTAATTTCCTTGCGGACGGCATTTTAATTTTATTAATTTCCCTTATGACAGCGGACGTTATATCTGAAATATTTCAGTATAACACACCCAAGTGGGAGATTTAATTGTGATAGAATAATATGATGTAGGTTTCAAAAATAAGATCCTCATTACATCCCTTATCTCAATTATAATTCAAGTAATTTATAGACTTCTGTTTTCGCTTGAAATTTTAAACTAGTATTAGCACCAGTTCGTTATGACAATCTGGTAATGGGATAAGGATTGGGTCTGTAGTCACGGACAAAAGTAACATCAATATGATCAATTCAGAAATGTACTAACATAAAGACAAAGACATGTATAGGTGGGTACGCAACCCTTTTTTATAATTCCACGTGCAGCAGTTCAAGAAGGAGCTGCTAAGTACCAGGAAGACGAACTGTTGTTGCAGCTGAAAAACAGTGAACGTTTTCTGCTCTAAAGCCTCGACTGTGGCAACAAACAGCGGTACTACGAACACTTTTATTCCCTCTGCGGTAGTTTGAGTTTCAACCATAACGAATAAGGAAACTATTTATGTGTACTTGTGATTTATGAGCTTCGTTGTTAATATTACTTGAATCTGAAAGGTGAGATTTAATACTAATTTACGATTGAGTATATGGAGCAGGGCCAATGTTTTAAATAGGAACGTTTCATTATGTTACACTCGAATGATTTACATTTCTGATGGCATGGTATCGTGTGGTGTAACTAATCCATCAGATTTGTCGCATATGGTATGAATAATTTTTAGGCAATCAGCAGCCATCTTTTCACCTCTTTAACGGCCGCAAAAACACAGCAAATGACGCATTAAACCTACACAAAATGAAATCCCTAACTTCTTTACTTGACCGAATGAAAAAAATTATTCATTTCAGACTTGATGATTAAACCTCAGGCATAGCCAAAATTAAAACTGATTGAAGATGTTAGGGAATATTACTAACTTTTATTGATCAGTGCTAATCATTTACGTAGTCTTCCAGCAACAATGCATCTTCAGCTGTTTGATGACGATATTTAAAAACGCGGATTTCAAACTAATGATAATTGCAGGTCTTGGCTTGCGAAACCGCTTGCGCAACTGTTCACTTAGTGGACTGCATTAATGAAGTTTGTTGAGGGTTGGTGACAGTTACCACAAACCATGCTAACGGTTTGTCAACAATTACTGACAAATTCCGAAAGAAACTTGACTAACTTTTTAACGCTCGGGTTCCGTTCCAGCTGATAATTATTCCATTAGAATTTACCTCAGTGACGTACCAATGTTCACATTTTTCAAACATCTGTGTGTGTAAATAATTCTGTTTTTTGTCCATTTTCAGAGCTGACTATAAATATTTATAATTGAACGATAAAAAGTCATATAATGTTTCGACTTCCGGTCCTATGTATCATATACCATAGTTTACGCTCAGAAAAATATCGTGAGAAAAATTACAGCTATACTATGTTTTCCAACAAACATATCGGTGCATATAATATTTTCTTTTCTTATGAAGATTATTGTTAATAATATGGTTTATAGGAATTTATAATACGTTTATAAAAGGGCCGTGTGTTATAATCCATTAAAAGTTTTTACGAATAAATGGACTTTTTACATTTTTACTTCAATAAATTACGTGGTTGACTTCATTAGGAGGACGATAACTAGGGTAATTGGGTAATTGAATTGAAAAAGAACGTCAAACAGGTATATAATAAATAACAATATACTGATTATTATTTTAAACAATGAAAATAATGCATATAGCATGAATTCGACTGCTCTCGAATTGTGTTTTTAATCAGTTGAGAAAAAATTGAAGCGTTTTTAAGTTAATGAATGAAGAAAATGAACTTGATTGATAAATTAGGATTTATTTTAATCCATTAATGACATGAGCCAGACTTAAAAGTTCTCTGAACCATTTATGAATCTTTATGTTTGTATTTCTTATGTTTCTGAGATGAGCGACAAGAAGCATGTACCTGTAGCGCCCAGATGTTGCATTACTGGACCTGAATAAACAGAGCAGAATAAACAATGAGAGACAAACAGATATTTATGTTAGTCTTTTGAATGACCAAGGTCTGTGATGGAGTGACTATTCACTATCGGATAAAAAGAAACTTAAAAATCGAAGCCAAAGTTTTACGATAAAGAAGTTGGAAATTTTGAAGTGGGACTTCTGTTTCTTACGCAGAGTGCAATTACGCGCAGTTAGGTTAGGCCCCTCATTTTTTCGATTACATTAACATTATCTCGCGCTAGTTAGGTTTGGGTTGGTCTTTGGCCTTCGGATGTCCTTGTTGGCTTAAAAAAAGCAAATCCCGAAAATTAACCATTTTTCCAATCTCTCCGCAGAATCGCAGTGTTTTAAATAATAATATAATATTAAAAATATATATAGCAAAAACGGTAGCTGCATTAGCCATTGTCCAAATGATCAAGTAATCGGGTACATGTAATTCGCCGATAAAGTTTATTGGTGGCTTTCAAATGAACATTAATCGGAGCCTCATTTCATTGATGCATTTTATTCAATTTCATAAACCACAAAAAACAATGAAATTTATGCCTTTATGAATGCATGGTTGTGATCAGCGCCTTACGACAGAAGCTTAGTTAAATCGTGTAATATTATAGCTTTTCCACCATTATCTGCATGCTTCCACTCTAATAGTAGCGAGTAACAACTCAGCATTACGTTCTATGTTCCTAAATTGGCGTCTCATCATCTGTCGCCCACTGCGTGAGCTCCAAAGATTTTTTTTCTCCACTTGATTTTGCACAATTAAGGCTCTGCACGGGCTCGAATCTTTTAGTACCAGTGTAATGCTTCAGTTCTTGCGTCGAAAATATTATTAAAGATAATATTCATTTCATCAATGAAATTATTCCGAACCTATTTTGCGTCGGAATTATTTTTAAATATATGTAGTTTCTTCAAATTAGTGGGCCAAATTTCTTGGAAATACATCCCTCATCAGTCAACCCTCGTAAAATTTTAGAACATTTCTCTCAAACATCAGCAATAGAGCGCTCCGAAATTTATGCTTTGCTCTTTATTGTGGACTTTTCCTGCGAATATTAAGGTTTCAATATAAGTTTTTAAGAAAACGAGCCAAATTTTTGGGGCCTCATTCGCACAATTCACGAAGTTCCTTAATATACAAGTTAAAAGTTAACACCACATCAAAATGTCGATAATTTTTACATGGTAAAATAATTTTTGGCCATTTCATTTTTTCTTTAACTAATATTCTCTCCTAATTTATGAATTATGGGTTGATTATTACTGCTTGCGGTTAGTTCATTAGGATGGCATTGGAATTTAATTAGGCGTGACGGTTGCATTGAATTCTGACCTGAAGCTTTCGCGGATCTGCACGTCACGGCCGCTAAGTCAACTTCACCATACGGCGTCCGAGCAACGACCCTAAGCTTGTATGTTAACTACCGATGGTCGTTCAGTGAAAGTGACGGCGCTTAATGCTACCTATTCAAGTGCAAGCGCAAACAGTTCCATGGGGTTATTATTCAAAATGATGGAGAGCGCAATACATCAAATCCTCAATCTCGCTTTTCAATTTCATATTTCACATTATATATCGGCGCGAGTTAACCATTCGTGAAAATTGGAGTAAATCACTTAAATCTTCCCTGTTCCTTTCACGTGTTGTGCTTTCTCTGGAGCCAGCAGACCTTTCGATTCCAGGAAGAACCTGGCGCTGGAATCCAACATCTGCTTCATTTGGCTGTAGGAGTTTAGCGCTTCCGTAATGTGAGTTATGACTGCGACCACTTATTTAAACCCGTTACACAACTCCTGCCATGAAAATGATGTCGGGGCAGTAGAACTTGCTTTTTAAGAAAGTATTTTCGAGAGGATTAACGTAAAAGGCAATGAAAAGCGGATATGGACAATTATTTTATTGCGTTAAAGGATTACGATTAAAAACTTGTGGTCGTGATAGTGAGTTTCTCATAAATTCCTTTTATGCACTTTTACAAAACAAAAACTTTCTACTGAGCTTACTTCATTCCAATTAATATTTATCTCTACTGTGCACTTAATAAAGCAAGCAAATTATGACCCTTAATTGCTATCTGATCTTTATTCGTAACCAGTACCTTTTAATTTGGTCCGACTTATTATTGTTGATCGAAAAGATGTAAATGTGGAATAAACTGATCTCAGTGAATGAACCAGCAGTGCTAGCAACATTGTTGAAAGCTACGACTTACTGCACTTTAATTAGAGAACGTGCGGTCTATAGAGAGCAGCAACACGACCACATATAAGCGCGCTTATCCGAGGAAAGATAAAATGCGCATCGTAAACTTTCTCCAGTTATCCGAAGCTGCAGCTATCTAACGAAGCTTCTGCTGGTGTTTCATAATTCAATGAAGATCAACTTTATTGATAACAGAAAGCTAAGTTTATTAAAGAGATGCATATCAAATTGGTACATCCGAAATGTTTCTGAATACCTCCATCTGGCTGACATGATGAAAACGAAATAAAATAACTGAAAAATAAATTGGAACAGATAAACCAGTTATCAGGCTTTATGAGTATGGGGGCAAATAACATATTATTATTATTATTATAACATATTATTCAAATTTAAAAAGTAATCCAGATGAATTTATATAATATACTAGACGATAATTTTTAACATGAAACAATAATACCAACTAAATAATTACAGACGAGAATCACACAACGTATGAAACAACAATTTGATGTCATCGTACAGTATATTGGCACAGAAAAGGATTAGAGCTTTTTAAAATGAATGCAAACTCCTTCATATTGCGCTGCAAAAGATTTAACAGCACGAGACCGAACGGTTGGCAGAAAGAAGCACGCAACTCACTTCGTCTGTAAGAGCATTGCTCCGAGTTTGTAACGTATTCTCTGCACGCAATGCAAGTTGCGAGCCTCCGCCTTCCACTGAAAAGGTTTAGCACGACATGTAACGTGCGCTACACATTTTTCAACGGTCTCTGTACCACGCGTGTTGCACGTTACAGACCTCATATACCAGAGGCTGCTGCACTGAACAGACACCATACGTACAGTCTTCGCATCGGTTCAAATTTTTAGTGCACTGAACGTGTACAGTGTAGTGAATGCGTAACTCATTTCATCTCAGCAAAATAATTCATATTCATTTATTCTTCGAGACATCGTGTTATGGTAATTTAATCTATTTTAAACTATGTTTTTAATGTCATATATATCTTCATTTACAGTAAATTAATATATTCTATTAACGTGAATAAAGTAAACCAGTTTTGCTTTGTTTCCCACATGACTTGATTTCATATTGTGCTAATGATAAAAATTCGTCATTCACCTCAAATTTAACTTGTAATAAACTGTACAGCGGTAACGTGCAAGTTTGGGCACATTGAATGTTCCCCCGTTTGCATCGTCAGCTGCAGCGTTTACATGCAGCTAAGAATATCTCAAACTTTACACTCAATAATCCCACTCGTCACATGTACGTTATCATACATAAATAACACACATTGTAAATCAGTAGCAAGTAAAATCTATACCGTGAGCTGCACATGTGCATACTGTGCTGCAAGCGGTACAGATAAGGCAAGCGTATATAACAGGCGCTGTGCTGCATATGTAATGCGTACTCTTCGGTTCCCGAAGACTGCACCGTCTGTAACGCCTCTGGGGAGGCCACCCAATCATAGGTTACAGTTGAGGAAATTGGCGATATTTTGGCCTTCGATTTATGGACCTGTGGACAATCCAATCGAGGTCACGGTTGTTGCGAATACTATTTCGCACACCGCACACATCGATAGTATAATATCTTGGGGTCGTAAGGGATCATATGCTAGAAAATAATTTATCAAATGCGTTAGGGTGCGGTATACGTATGACGCGATTATTAAGTTTATTGGGGAAATTATTCGCCGTTGTAATTATTTCTTATCACAATGAAAATACTGATATGGATATACATAATTTTCCTAAAATGTGTATAATATACACAGAGAATAGAATGTGCGCGAGATCATTTCTCTAACCTAAGCGAAACAAAGTGCAGTGTCACTGTTTGAACAACACAATGCCGTGTCACTTCAGTCTTTGTCCTCTGCTCGGTGCCTTCCATTCCATCTAATTTGTGTTTTTTCATCTGAAGCATGTTAGGTGAGCATATAAGAATAACCTAATTTATTGTAAAAGAAATTTAGTAATTTTTTCCATCGAAGCAGTTTTGATAGAGTAGGCATGCACCTTTAGTTTGTTAGAAATATTACATGAAAATATTTATAACCCAGTGCGACCAAAAATAGGTCCAAATTACTGCTGGCAAAGAGTTGGTGTAAGGAAGTGGTTATTTTATAAAACAAAAATACGCCTCATCGTAATGAGTCTTGTACAAAATTCTACTTTCTTTACTTGGGATGCGACTGTTAGCAACACGAAATTATGAAGCTGCAGTTTTATATTTTTTATACAATGAAACTCATTCATTCCGCTGTTGGCTTTTCTGAATATAAAAAGGCTTCAAATTAGCCACCAGGAGTGTTTTGAAAACAAGGGAGCATATCGAGGGTTCTGAAATAAATTGTCCCTCGAGTCTGTTTTGCCGAAAAAAAATCAGTTTGATCTTAAGAGTAGATTTCGGGTCAGTGATACGCAAGTATCCGGCAAGAAGCTGGGGCGTTTGGGCGTTACTGGTCTTGAACTTGACATTGCAGCGCACGAAGGTCGGCTATATGCTTCGTCACGGCTAAACTTAGATGATCTCGCCCTTGCATACGAGAACCGGGGTGATCTCTTGCATACGAGATGCATGTCACTGTAGTCAACTCTGATACTGAGATCGTGTTGATTTTTATCAAATTTTAGGCCTATCATATTAAAGACAATGTTTTTAAGCAAAGTTATTCCTTGAATTTTTTTGGTAGGCAATTTTTTTCACATATGATGACTGAAATTGTTTTAAATTATAATATATACTAAGTGTGATGAGAATGGTGAAATAGTAAACTAACCGTCAAATTGGCGAAAATATTAATGGAAGAAAACTCCTGAAGTGCTGAGTAATGTTTTCAGCTAGAGTTAGAACCGAGCGAAATAGTTCTTCAAAAAGCCTTGGTTTCTCCGCAAGCCGATCTATGGCTCGACCCTGGTCGTTTAGAAGCTCGTAATGCGCGCGCGTTTGACGAACCAAACTAAATAATTTGAGTGTTCCGCAATTATTGGTCAGGGCCGTCGTACGAACTGTGAGAGAGTCTCATGAGGTGGCCAGCATTCCATTCAGTTTGTTAGAGCAGAGCAAACACTCGCGTAAACTCATGAATGAATTTTCGTGAATGAGAAGATTTAAGCATATTTTCTAAAACAAATTATTTTATATTTATAAGTCATGATGACCCGTGTAGCAATATAGGGGTTCGTACATCTCCCTTACTATTGAAGTATGAAAAATCATGCAATTTCACGACTGCAGGGAAGTGACCGATTTAATTTTAAGCTTGAATAATTTACGCTTAAAGAAAAAAAAGGATTCCTTTTTATATAATTTAATCAATATAAATTATTATTTAATAATAATTAGTAAACGATATTAATAATAAATTAATGTTAAACGTTAATTATAAACAATAAATTAAATAATTATTAATCCCTAATTAATAATGATTAGAAATTTATATTGTTACTTAATAATATTTATTACTAATTAATATCAAGTGATATGTCAATAGTAATTAACATCAATTGTTAATTATTACCAATTAATAATTGATTTAAAGTAAATTATATCAAAAGAAATATTTTTTTACAGCGTAAATTCTTCAAGCTTAAATCGGTTACTTCACTGCAGTGAAGTAACCGATTCACGAAAATTCATTCATGAGTTACTTCCACTTCTAAAACACTAGGGGATAATAGACTCTGTCATCCTTATGAATAATGAAAATAATTGGTGATATAAACAACCAAACTTTTCTACCATCAATCAATCTCATCCATCATTATGATTTTACTCGAGCAGCAAACATGTTTCTGTGTAGTATTTTTCAATGAGAATATTTAATTCTTTGAATTCAAGATGGTTTTAAAGATGTCATTTACAGCGTAGGAAACTCAGACAAGAAACTCTAGCGTATGTATATCAAACTATTTCTATCTGCCATCGTTAACCTTGTTACTGACTCGGTAAGATACATGGGCTCATAATGCGTGGAAGCACCAGACTTTCCGAGACAATAACTCGATCAAAGATGGTCTATAGAAATCCTTCGATATAGGCCAGAGTTTCTCACCTGAAGGTCTTACATACACTGTAAAAGCCTTCTATGAAGCACCGACAAGTCCCGTTCTTAAATGAGAACAATAGTCAAGCTGCATGCACTGTATCTAGATCTCACTCACATTTTTGTTCATTTGTCTCGCTTATTAAAACTTTCAGGCCGACGTGACGAGACGACCATCTTCATCGAGTAGCAAATGATGAAGTTCCCGCTATATTACAGCCAAGGAGCCGTCGAGCTTTCCTTTGTAGCTAAGGCGATTGATTATAGAAATGTGCTTTTATTCTCTAGAGAATGTGCACAGACTTACAGCGTTGTTCAACCATTACCAATTGTATATTAAATGGGAATTACTGTGACACCAGTAGTATCTTAGAGCAAAGAACTTATTGTGAAGAAATTTTCCATAAACTAATTTTTGTTGTGAAGCAAAAAAAAAAAAGTAGAGCACATTCTCATAAGACCCTTCTTCACAAAGCTTTAGGATGTGTATACAACAAACAATATTAAATTCGCCAAAATAACAATTGTTAAATTATTATTGATAATAAAGAATATTTTCAAAAGAACATATCCGAAAGCTTCTGAAATGTTAATAATATTCTCATTATTTGAATAGAGAGCAATTTTTCTGCTGAAGTATAAATGTTATTCCAAAAATTTGTTTTTCAGATAAAAGTCACCATCATGGTCATTCTTTAATTTTATTTTGCCTTGAACCTTTTAGTAACTAACGCTCGTATAGCTTTTATTTTGTATTAAATTTTCGTAGTGAAAATGACCGCACTTCACTGCAGAGGTATTTCGTCACTCGTTTACAGTCTTGGAGCATTACTGCTGCTGGTGAGTGTGCTGTCATATTCTCCGTACAGAGCAATTGATGTCAGTTTCCAAGGAATATTATTGTTTACTCATGTATTTGTTATATCATTTCGATCTTGAGATAAGAATATTCTAATATCTGCCATTTATATTGTTTCCGTAATAATAAATTTTTCATAGAATGGACACAGAATGGCTAATTTATGACATTTTCTTGGACCAGTCATGGACTTGTGAGACGAACGCGTTGTTCTCGCAAGCTTTTTGTCTCGACGACTCGGACTGCATCAGCAACTCCCTCCCTGGGGGAACGCACTTCCCACTTGCACGGTCCCTCGCTGGGGGAACACAACTTATTTGTGACAAGGGACGGTGCAAGTGTCCCCCATACCATCTGCTGGTGAATGGGACGCTTTGTCTCCCAGGTGAGTAATCGAGGAGTGTGAGCAAGATAATACATTACCTCTTATACACATTACATATCATAAATTTTTCTATTTATTCTTTGGAAGCATCCTATGCTAATTTCTCATTTTGAAGTAATATATCTTATTTTATCTTTTCTTATCAGTAATTAATCACTTCGCATTTGTGAATCATATGAACCCGCATCTTGTAAGTTCTATATCTTTATCTTAGGACATGTGTTAGAAATTTCCTTCTTAGTTGCACGGTACAACATTTGCCTAAAACTTGTCGAGGCGTCTGCCAATTTTAACTTATAATTCGAATCCCATTTTGGTGACAGGTCGTCTGCTCGGCTTCAAGTGTGACTCTGACACGCAATGTCGGGTGCGGGTTGCCATGTCGGGGTGCGTGCAGGGGGTGTGTCAATGCGGTGACGGCTTCACCCCATACAGGAGGGCCAACTGTCTGCCAGGTGGGTGGTTTCACCCCATACAGGAGGGCCAACTGTCTGCCAGGTGGGTGGCTTCACCTCATACAGGAAGCCAACTGTCTGCCAGGTGGGTGGCTTCACCCCATACAGGAGGGCCAACTGTCTGCCAGGTGGGTGGCTTCACCCCATACAGGAGGTAAGTTGATGGTTTCCGTCATTGAATGGCAGTAAAAAAAGCCAAATTATCATTCAAAAGCAATTCGTATACAATTTTCAGTACAATTTCAACAATATTTTTATTCAATTTGTAATTGAAATTCAGACTCAATCAAGCTCAGATTTGAGCTTGAATTGATGTCAATTTTTAATTAAAAATTTCATTTTCATTCAAATTGTACCGCAATTGAAATTTGTCCTTATTATTATTCAACGAAGAGTTTATTGCGATGGGTACGACTGGCTTTCGATGGCACGTCACACACTGACGAATTTGAATACTATGAATAAGCTTAATTTATTTATAATTAATTGCATTACTAACGCCCTGCATAGCGTCGAAGGCTGGCGAGGTGTGTCGCACTCACGGCCAATGATGAAATTGAATATCATGACTAAGCCTAATTTATTTATAATTAAGTGTATTACTAACGCCCCGATAGCGTCGAAGGCTGGCGAGGTGTGCCGCACTCACGGCCAGTGTCGCCTGTCGTCGCCACACGCGCACTGCAGCTTCTCCGTGCCGCGCGTGATGGGGCGCTGCAGCTGTGGTCCCGACCACTCCAGCACCAGCGACGGTCTCTGCGCGCCCAACATTCTGGGTACGACACAATTTGTAATACTTTATTAATGCTTACATTTCTGTCTGTAAATAAATTAAGCATACTTTTTTAATACTTTATTAATGCTTACATTTCTGTCTTTGTGCTTATTAAGCATAAATATATCACTTAACTTGTTTACATTTCATGTTTGTATTTCCGACTTACACCCTTCATCATGTCGTTGGTATTTAGCGACTTTGCTCGTGCTACTTTAATGTGTAGTTAACTATAGAATAGTCGGATAGTATTCGAAATTTGATCGACTAGTAATTTATTAACTAAGTTCAGATAATCATTCTGTGGCAGCCATTTCAGCTGTTATCCTTTGTCAGTCAGTTTTTTTATTTTTTTTTTATTGTTCACAATTTCTGCTTCTGTTTCATATCATTTTCCTATTTTTAAAGCACTTTTTTCAATATTCTCAGCTGGTCTTCAGGAATGAATTTAGAGTTTGATTCAAGCCATTTTTACGATCTCTCTTCGAATGCACTCCGCAGTTGACTTTTTATTACTTCGTTTAAGTACATTTTTTTGCAATGCAAACGCGATCGCTCATCCATAAGCAATATTTTACAGACAGTGTAGTCGACTTTATACAGTTTAGGCTCTTAAATCGAGGGATGAGAAAGTATTTCAAGAATTTGTTCTATAGCTTCACCGTGCTGTACAGTTGGAGTGACAAGACAAAAGCTCTTACCGCACTCGAGCTTAAAAAACTTTCGTACGGATTTCTGCAACGCATTGTTTGTGCTCTGTGTAATCGACGAACAGAGATTTTGAGTGACGTTTATCTTGTTGAAGCTTCGAATTAAAACAACCATTAGTCATTCTTTAACGTGATAAACGCTATAGTATATGTTTCTATCTATTTTTTTATAAAATGCGATTGTATAAATCAATGAGACAATGTATAGTAAGAGTTTTCTTGTATTTTCACTTGGAATCACTTTTGATTCAACCTCATTAACCTTTTTCGAAATTTTGAGTGTCGGCGCCTCTTTAAAGCAATCCTCCTATATTCGTGATCGTGACTATCTGGATTAACAAAGATTTGAATCGACAGTGAGGCGGCAGAACGGTTCTTCTGAGAACCTGCGAATCGGAGGTTTTAAAAAAAGCTATTACATTTTGATACAGTAAACTTCAGTAAACCAATGGCGCAGAAATAAGAATGCTTCCCATTTTTTTACAGATAATGAGAAAACAAATGCTTCCCGGGTAATGGGAAGCTATCATCTACATCTTTTTTACTTATTTTAATTTAATTAGGTTCGTGGGGGACAGAAGAAACCAAACGTATAGAAATATATTTAAAGATGATCTTTGAATATACACTACGTACATAAGACTACTGGAGCGTATCTGCAATTAACAACCAATCGATCTACGAACATGTACCCAACCACGAGAAATCATCAACGCACACATTCTAACGCGTTTGGAAGAACAATAAAGCTATCAGGTTTTTCTGCCGGGTGTATTGGATGTACCCACTTTCTAACACAGTGCCACTCTTGAATTATATGTAGACTCCTACATTATGTATATACTCGCTTATCCTGTAAGCATTATATATTACCTAGGCATGTCCAGCATCCAAAAGAGCACAAACCAGGCCAAAAATTTCGGCTACTTTCAAACGCATTTATGGCCAAAAGAAATGTAAGAGACGTGTAAACTAAAGAAGCTGTCTGTCCCTTATTGCCAGGTCTCGGCTCATCGTGCAGCAATAGCAGGCAGTGCAACAGACGAGTGAGAGGCTCAGTGTGCAAGGTTGCAGAGAAACATCAGGACTCGGCGCAGTCCAGGAAGTTTCACCGTCTCACGTCAGTGCCGGGCGTGCTGCGTGAGGAAGAGAATCCTTTCAATGAGCTCTCGGGCGGAGGATTTTGCGACTGTCCGGATGGTCACGCGCGTGACAACTTCAAGTGTATCCCTCTTGGAAAAGGTTATTTGTCTTCTCATATGCAGTTTGCTTTGTACATAAATAATAGAGCAATTTTTGTGTGTTTCATTCTGAAACATTTATCTAGTTCTTCGGCAATTAGTGACGATCAGTTAGATAAGCTCAAAAAATTTACGTAAATAGATTATTGCAATATTACGATTTTTATTATTATTTTAAGTATTTGTAGGTTTTATATTTGAATATCTAAACATGATTCTAAACGTTTAGAGTATCTGCTAAGTGATAGCATAATCCATTCACAACCATAATGTTTATGCCAATTCAACATTCAAATCATTCCTATAACTATTCTATCATTACACTATAGCTCAACAGTAATTTTTATGATATTTTTTTATGACTCTATAGTAATTCGCATAAGTACAATCATCACAATGTATCTCAATGATAAAGTTTATGATAATTTTCTTTGTAATCATTCGCATAGCAACTATCATTACAATGTATCTTAGCGCTAAAGTTTATTATAATTTTATAATTATTCGCATAGCAACTATCATTACAATGTATCTTATCGCTAAAGTTTATTATAATTTTATAATTATTCGCATAGCAACTATCATTACAATGTATCTTATCGCTAAAGTTTATTATAATTTTATATTCATTCGCATAGCAACTATCATCACAATGTCTCTCACTACAGAGATCGGAGAGTCTGCGGTGTCTCTGGGCCAGCGGTGCGCGCGGGACACGCAGTGCAGGGCCGCAGACCCGCACACTTGGTGCCACAACGGCGTGTGTGACTGCGTCGTCACCACAGCCAAGTGCTCGGCCACTGCCACCGGCTGCCATCCCGACACATTCCAGGTAAGTTGAAGTTTCTACATGTGTGAACTAGAGACACACATAGGCCTATAAAGAGAGTGTGACTGCCACCGGCTGCCATCCCGACACATTCCAGGTGATGAGGCCAGAAATGATCTGTAGCAAAATATCTTTAATTCTTCGTATTGAATCTTTTGCTATTGATATCATCCAGGTGCTGGAATTAATTTTTTATTCCTTACTCTGTCGACGTGCCGAAATTCTCCATGTTGTGAAATAAATCTCCTAGTCTTGATAACTTCCAGGATATGGAAAAAGGGATTTTTTACTTGAATTTAGAAGACAGATTTAGTATACCTACTCAGAAGACTTATTCCATGGATCCTGTTCCATTCCCAAATTTTTTTGGTTTCGACACATTCTAGTTTATGTTCACCTCGACCATGTCCAGTTCAAGGAATGTTGCGCAGTATGCAAGTCATGAAAACTATATTCGTTATTCAGAATAAAATCAATAAAATCACTGCCTTATTCAATTACTCGATGCCTATATGCTATTTTTCGAGTGGCTAACTTCTGAGTTTTCCAATTTTACTTACTGCTCTTGAATTTATTCATATATGAATCTAACTTTTATGGAACCATTTATTACTTTTTTTTACTAAATACAGGTAATAAATGAAATTTTTTAAATTATTTTTTAATAGAAGTAATAAATCAGATGTAAATCTAGCCTCCGTTGTTCCGACTCAGTGCGTCTCAAGCGGTCAGTGCATCAGCGCGCATTTCGTATGCGACGGCGCGCCGCAGTGCGACGATCACTCCGACGAGGCGCAGTGTCACGGGGGGCGCTGCTCCCAGCACTCCTTCAGGTGCCCAAGCGGACGCTGCATTTCCAGGGGCTTCCTTTGTGACGGCATCAAGCACTGTGAAGATGGGGCTGATGAACAGCCTTGCAGAGATGGTTAGATTGCATCAGTTATTGATGAAAATTAATGTTACAAATTACTCAAACCCTGTGCTGATGGCGATAAGTTACCAGTTATAAACAGCTTTATGGAGCAAAGGAGTTTCTATAATATTGAAACTCTATGTTAAATGTCGAAATTTAATTTGTAATATGTGAGCTATTTAACCTTCAAACTCCAGTTTTCGTTTTTATCATTGACTGTTACTTTTTCCCAATATACCTGTTATATGTATGACAGGGGGGATGAATCAATGTTAAATAAAGCTAAAATTTATGAAAAACTCTGTCCATCAGACTGTCCTCCGTCAACGTTCAAGTGTGGCGACGGCCGCTGCTTGCCAGGCTACGTCTTCTGCAACGCCAAGCCGTCCTGTGGCGACGCCAGCGACGAGGAGCACGCCGCCTGCATCCTGGGGGCGCCGCGCCTGCAGTATTGCCCCTTCAGGTGCGTCACTTCTTAAAATACAGGGTGTTCCTTGTAGTAAATGGTTTCTATTGATTAATAATAAGTCATTAAAAATAATTTAATGATAATTAATCATTTTTTGGCTGATAGCTGCCTGGCGCACTAATGAAATTGGAAGTTGTAATCATAATCAAGGTTCCCTTTTTAAAAACACCGGCAGTCTCTAAATGTTGGAATTGAAGTAATGGTCACTTCTTCGGTAGATTTTTCGACTATGGATTTGTTACTCTAAAACTACGGATTTGTTACTCTAGATTTGTTACTCTTAGTTACTTTCTGCGTCGTTTGGAAAAGTCATGGAAATTTCACTTTCGGCGGAGATTTTCTCGCAGGCTCACCAGTTAAAAGAACAGGTGTAACGATTTAACGGCAGATGCCATCAGCCTCACCTGCCGTGCTCATTAACCACTTCTACTCGTGCAGGTGTAACAACGGCAGGTGCCATCTGCCTCAGCTGCCTTACTCATTAACCACTTCCACTCGTCCAGGTGTAATAACGGCAGATGCCATCAGCCTCACCTGGCTTGCTCGTTAGCCACTTCTACTCTTGCAGGTGTAACAACTTCAGATGCCAGCAACCTCACCTGCCTTTCTCATTAACCACTTCTACTCGTGCAGGTGTAACAACGGCAGATGTCGATCAGTGTCCGTCTTATGCTCAGGCACGGACGGTTGTGGTGACAATAGCGATGAAGAAAAGTGTGAAGTTTGCTGTGAGTTTTAACTAAAATTATACAAATGGGTTTTTAATATTTATTAATTAAAATGATTGAATCAGTCAGATATGGCCTGGAAGGCACCCTTAACAATTTGTTGAACCAATAATTTTGATACTTTTGAATTTAAAACTATGTGTAATTTTATATGTAAATTTTCGAGTGACAGAAAATAATATTGAATTTATTGGCGGCAGGACAAATTTGAGTCTACCTATCTATGATGTCAATTTTTTTTATTTGTGTTTGATTAATGTTTAATATTCCAGCGTGCCCTGCAGTGTGACTGAAATGAAGACGATTAGAAGCAAACGCAATTATCAGAAATCAACAGGAACGAAAAAGTTCGCTAGTTTCATCGCGTATCTTCTATTACCTTCCATCCATTTCGAAGTTGTAACAAATTTTACTTCTAAAGTTACAAATTAGTATTGTGTAATGGGCGAATGAAGACTTTAATTATTATTTATATAAAAAATTAGGGTTTAATTTAGCTTTTAAGTTTCTAGGATTTTTGGGCCAGAAATTCAATATTGACAATGAAAGAAAATATAAAAGTGGCGGTTCACTTTTCAAATTATAAGTGAAGTCATCATCAAGCGGACATTTAAATAATGATGCCATAATTATGAGGTGCATAATTTGTCTTCAGCTTGTTTACCCAATTTGTGGGACGTGAGTAATTATTGCTGATGCCATTTATTTATTCCAAAAATATCTTTGCAGTTTGAATTCAACATTTATCTCTCCTATGAAACATTTCGCCTGATATTATTCGCAGTGATTTCTACTGTTTATTTTCTCTGAAGCGTTTATTCTGAAGTTCAAATTGTTCTTCCAAAGTGTCTGTGTAATTTATTTGTTATAGTTTGGTAAATTTATATCATTTTTGCAAGGTTGTTTGTTGTAGTGCAAACTTTCTACAACTTGGCTAAGTGAATTAATTCTTTCACATAACATTTGCAGCAGAAATTACAAGTAATCTGAAAAATTGTAACAGGAAACTGAAATGATTCCGTGGCGTTCACTTCGACACTTGATGGCATTAATCAGTAGGATGTATATTGATGATGTATAAAATATGTAGGTTAGCTCGGAGTTTCATAAGAAAAGACAGCTTTCAAATCTTGCAGAAATATTATAGTTTCAACTGGGGTGTGGAAAATGAACCCAGCCCGCCTGATGACGTCAACATTACAAAATAACCAACGACGATCTTCGTATAGAATCTGTAAACTAAATAGTATAAACAAACATGCTATTGTTGATATGCAACGAAAACATTTGGATACGACAACAGTCCGAATCGCCTCCAAATTTCATTCAGGTCAACTTTTTTCACCGCTGTTCATGTTCACATACCTTTGAAAAAACATTCAGACAGTTTAAAATTGCTGAATATTTGCGTCAAAGCATTTATATTTTATTTTCCGTCCTTAAGCTGAATTAAAAAAACCGTCGTGAATGGATCATGCGTACCTATTAGAAGAGAAGAAAGGCTAGAAATTATAAGCTAAAAATTATTTCAATGCAAGATTTTTCTATCGTTTGAAGTGTTTTTTCCCTAGGGTTTAACAATTCGAGGTTTTTTTACTCAGTACTTTTCCACGTTGTACTTTTATTTCTACTTACAACAATTAAGTATGATCCCAATTGTACATACTTAAGCCAGTTATCTGTATGCCAGAGGATTTTCCTGTGTAGTTTACAATTGTATCAATAACGTGTTCTTGCTGTGAGTTATAATGAATTTTTGATAATAAAAACATCAAGATAAGTGAAAAATTTTATTTATGCAACTGAATAAGCATAAGTTCTTGTCATTATTTCTTAAGTACACGAGCGAACATCAACAAATCCTTTGATTGCATAGGTGATAAAAATAGTAAAGCTTAACACTTACACTTGGCAACATTCAAACATTTCACGGGAAGGCAATAAAGCACAGGCTAGTTATACGAAGCATAGGCACTATAAAAGGCAGTAGAAACAATAAATTTACAGTTACACTGAGAAACTGTAATATTACATTACATGTAATAAAATCGTGACTTTGCTATAGAGAATTTATTACTTGCGACAACGAAGACTTGTCACGAGCTTTATATTTTCGAAAGCATGCGTTTTAACGTTGAATTTGTAATATTGAAAAGCAATTAGGATGTCCAAAGTGGGGATGTTATGAATTAAACCTTAATTTAGACAATAACATCATTGTCATCAATACATGGATCGTCCGAAAAAAATATATTTCAAAACATGTCATTCAAGATCGTAACGATACAAGCTGCCACTCCTGCTGCCATTCGTTCTTGTCCCTCCGCGGTAGTGGTAGAAAACAAATGAAACAAACATTTTTCCTGGTTAAAAGTAAACTAAGTTTCGCAAAATAGGCTAAAAATCTTGAGAGTACATGATATTTTTCATGTGGTTAAAAAACACGATGTACAGTATAAGGCAGGGTCATTACATGCGACTTGATTTGTTCGTTGAAAGTCAATTGTGTCTATCATAACATTGAAGTTTTAAACATAAAATGAGTTTTAAACATAAAATGAGTTTTAAACATAAAAATGAGTTTCAAACATATATGTGTAGTTTTAAATTCAAGTTCTTCGTCAATTTAACAACCGACGATTCAGATCGTCATAATTCAAAACTTTGGTTGTAGCAAGTAATCTTTTCGGTATAAAATATTATTTTTTAAATCGTCCATTGCCTGAATGCGAAAAAATGAAACGCAGCAGCGAATAAAATTTTCTCTACTCTTTGCTTTATGAAGAGATAAAGAATAGCTTGTGAGTAATCCGTTGGATTGTGACAGGTGGATTTTAAGTAGAACATTAAACTGAGTAATCACGCTGAAAAATAAATCGTTAAGCAGACTATCTACAGTTGGTCTTTGAGGAGCTGAACAATCAAGCAATCAGGTTAGGTACGAGATTGGTTACTTGTTGTCACTTATAACTGGATGGCATGTAACTATATATGATTACATTTTATCATGGTTAATAAGTACATAAATCCATTTTCAGTAGTATTGCGACACTAGCATTAGAATATGGCACATAAACGTACACTATTATAGCTTTAAGAGGCATCTTCTATGGAGTTTTGAAAGACTGTTGCTAATTTATTTGGCAACAAATAATTTCTATTTAGTTGTTCTAGCAATGTAGCTAATATTTTCTTTCACTTAATTCTTTCCTCGCTTTAATCACAGGATAATTAAAAAAGCAGCCAACAACCACACACGAAAAGCACTTACGATAACATTTTCATTCCATTATCAGAGCAGGAAACGAAATGTGTCTGAAGAATTTTTTTCCTATAGTGATTTCGTAGACCGTTTCAAACGGAGGTATCAAACAACACAAAATTATTTTTCTATAAAATTTGGTGGATAGACTCGGCACAGCATGACAAGTACATAAACAAACAATTTCTGTTCTAAGGAGACAGAAGACAACGTAAACCTTCACGTAAAAATATCCAGCTAAGTCAAGTTGTTCCGTCAAAGTTTTTGGTTTTTCTGTTTCCTCTCTTCCCTCGGGTCCCTGATGTACTCTCTGCAACAAACAATCGGAATATTATGAATAGTATAGATAAAAATTGGCATTATTTATATTACACTACATAGATAAAAATGAAACAAAAAAATATTTCCTCGGCTTGACGATGCAATGCTGGAGCCGAGAGCCTGATATTTCATGCAATTTGCACAGCATTTTGAAGTATACGTTAAAAGCACCAACGATATGTTCCAAATTACATACATGCTCCAAAAAAATGTATTTTATGAATGAAAGACTTGATTCCTTATTTGTACTTTATTCAAATATTATTGGGTGTGAAAATTGAGAAGAGTGAGTGAAAATTTTTTAGTGGTTTCATTTCCTCAACGAGGGACATATCTATTTTTCCAAAAGGTTTCCAATCCCACAATGATCGGATTCATATCAATTATGCGTGTTTTGAAAAAAGTAATTAAATCCACATCGTTAAGGTAATACATGTAATAAATAGAGCACAGGAAGGAGAAACAATGAAATGATGAAATATATAATAAAAAATGAAAAAGAATAAAAGAGTGATGAGAAGAAATAATGAAAGGGTATGCAAAAACAAAGGAATGCTATCGTGTTGGCAGCATAATTCATCATTCGATAACAATTTACTCCTCTAACGGCGAGTTAAAAAATCACTGGTTTTCGCACGGTTGAATTCGGGAAAAATCCAGTTCGGTGCCTCAACTCGAAAAACAAAGTTTGTCAGTCAAGGAATTTCGGCTTCTTTAGCAAAACTATTGATTGGGATTTAGCATAGGCTGTAACAAGACCAGGTTTCATTTTCGAGAGCATTTTTTAATTTAAACACTGAATGAATTTTTAGGTGAATAAGTTTTGGGACAAGTTTAGGGTGCGTCGTGCTTGAGTTAATTAGCAGCAGTAAAATCTACACGTCGGTGGTCAACGCCGATACAATGTATATAACATAAATTTCGACGTTACAGTAGGAATACTTTAGGTGACACTAAATTCAAATCGATTCAAATAAGCTCAATAATAGAAAAATATTACGGACCATGGAGTTGAATCTATTTTCTACTGAATTGTTCTAATCGCCGTTTCTTCCATTTATTGATTCCGTCAGCATAGTTGGATTGCTTTTCAATAATTTGTAAAGAATATTTTTACAGAACTTCGCATCGGTCTTACCTTGTGCTACGACTCGAGGAGAGGCGTCCCGTAATAGCGTGAAAAGATTAAAGACATCAGATTTGTTATTTGTCGCCCCAATTAATTGATTAAAATTTCAATGGAAATCCAAGTACTAAACGCGAGTTAAGCGAAATGTTTTGTATGAATAAATAATGTTTGCTCTAGTTATATATAACTATTCTACTTAGAATTCTACTTAGAACAACAATAAAGAGAATTAACATCTATAACAAAATCTATGAACATTCTGTTTGAACAAAAACAAATGAGCAACGGTCTGAGAAGTCATGACCTGTGAGCTAATAAATTACGGCGCCTAATTGAGTAACGAATTGGCAAATAGAAAATGAGTAAGAATGAAAAGCATGTGTGACAAATTCATACCAGGTATAAAAAATGAAGCGAAGTACCAAATTTTTAAATTGAGTGCAGAAATCCAAAGGTATGAAAAATACCAGAGCTCAACGAAATGCTTGTCATTTTCAGAATCAGGCAAGACATATAATGTATTGCGATGCTAAAAACTTCCTACATTACGCAGCAGTCTTTTAATTCGTTTTGTTATTAAAGCAGTCTTTTAATTCATTTTATTCGTTTTGAGTATGCAAATATACCAATCGATGCCTTTTGACTAAATTCACAAAATTCACTGCTTTTTCAGCTCTTGAAGCACCCCATAATTTAGATCGTTCTCCCAAGGAATTCATTGACTGCCATTTAATTTTAATTATTGTCCATAACATTTCCAATTGCTCATGCTATTCTGAGGTGATTTTAATGGATTGGTCATCCTCATATCGAGATAAAACGATAGCAGGATTGTTTTTACTCCGCATTTTCTTCCGTTTTCGTCGAGGATCATCAGATTGGCACCCATAAACGTTAGATTGATTAGAAGAGCAACTTGGACTTCGTTTTCTTCTAAAGCATAACGAAGTTTTGCGTCCAACCCAACTACTTTTACGCTGAAAACATTTCTCAGGAACAAAATCACTACTGGAGTAGTGACTTCTGTTAAGTTTTGGGACTACATCGGTACTCAGTTCCTTTACATCAACATCAACATTTCTAGTTCCACGGTGTCGGAAACATTTACCCAAGCCGTGAGGCTTAGAAGAACTTTCGCTTATGTTACCACGAGTAACGTCTGTATTTTCTTTCCCCAAACCTAACCTTCTCCAATTCTGATTCCGATTGTCGTATTCTTTGCGCATCGAAAATTCAACAAAATTGCATCTACTTTCATCAACAAAATTTTCGATTTTTTCATTTTTCATACCGCACCTCGTATAACGATGATCATCTTCATTTGAACGATTTCGATTTATTCTAACTCTTTTCAAATAATTGTTATGCATGGGGAAATTCAATCTACGAAGAGTCCTGCTCTCTGTTGAAGAACCGTATTTAAAAGTAGGGATCCACGCTGAATTTTTAACACGCTTTTTCCTAGAATTGCTTTGCTCATCGCAGGATCGCGTATCTTTATTGCTACTGACTTGATGTCTGGGATACCGTGATACTTGCATCATCCACCGTGCTTGCATACCATGCAATAAAGACTGTCCACTATTGAGCGGTTGCATGCAAAAGAAATTGAGTGGAATGTTAGGAAAATACATGCATTATTGCGACAATTAATATAAATTCTAAGGATTACCAATCCATACCTACACGAAATAACCAAGATTTTTATTAAACATGCATAAAAATTAACACACTCTTCGATTTGGAAGTATTCATAAAATAACCTCAAAGTCAACCTCAATAAACTAAATTAAAAAATTTTACATATCAATACATAGTGCAGCAAAAGTGTTTTAATCCATTCTCAATCATTGAAGGCAGCATGCGCAATAAAAAAATAAAAAAATAAATTAAAAAAATTTACATATCAATACATTGTGCAGCAAAAGTGTTTTGATCCAATAAAAATCATTGAAGACATCATGCGCAAAAATAAAAAAGTTTTCAAAAAGTAACAAAAATACTAGCATCGATGATTTAACTCACAAAAAATCCAAAAAGTAACAGGAAAAGGTAACTCACAAGTCCATGTCGTTGACGGTAGAGGCCGGGCACTGCAGCTCTGTCCTGACATGGCACGGCTTGTGGCACTTGAGCCCGCAGTCCCGGCACTCGTAGCCCTGCTTGCCCAGACGACGGTTGAAACTGCGCTCACACACCGCGCAGTTCAGCGAGCTGTGGGGCAGTCAACAGTTCAGCGAGCTGTGGGGCAGAGAACAGTTCAGCGAGCTGTGGGGCAGTGAACAGTTCAGCGAGCTGTGGGGCAGTCAACAGTTCAGCGAGCTGTGGGGCAGTCAACAGTTCAGCGAACTGTGGGGCAGTCAACAGTTCAGCGAACTGTGGGGCAGTGAACAGTTCAGCGAACTGTGGGGCAGTCAACAGTTCAGCGAACTGTGGGGCAGTCAACAGTTCAGCGAGCTGTGGGGCAGAGAACAGTTCAGCGAACTGTGGGGCAGTCAACAGTTCAGCGAGCTGTGGGGCAGTTAACAGTTCAGCGAGCTGTGGGGCAGTGAACAGTTCAGCGAGCTATGGGGCAGTCAACAGTTCAGCGAGCTGTGGGGCAGTCAACAGTTCAGCGAGCGAACACAACTGAAGTTGCTTTCTGCGATTAATTAAGGTAAGCGATGTGTGATTATTGCCTTCATCACTGTTCGCGTATGCATAAATACACAGCTAAATAATACAGGACACAACATTTTTTCATGCAAAGTGGGCCATTAAAATATAAAAGGACGGAACGCTAACTTGCCGTTTCACCGTTAGATAAATTTTATTGTTAAAGATGCATTCAATCTTATGTAGATTAAACGTAATTTGTAAATATCTAAAGGTAACTTCAAGATGATAATTAAGACGCTTACCTGGAGATGTGTTTCGCGACGAAGGTGTGGGCGCAGAAGACGTGTAGTTTGGTGCCTCTTTTACGCCACCTATTGCGCTGCTGTAGCGATACTGGTACCAAGTAGTGCCTACGGGATCATCAAATTATGACAATACATTGCATAAATAATAGAATAGAATAGAATAGAATAGAATAGAATAGAATAGAATAGAATAGAAGTGTCGGCACTGAAGAAATAGGCCCATGGCCTGTTGCCGATTCTTGAATTTTTCGTGACTTGATTCACAAGGGATCCGGCCTTTGGAACCCGATCTTTCCATAACTGACGATTGATTGACATAGTTGCTGGACTTATTGCCTGGTCCGTAATTTGCTAGGCATTTTAAGACTGAACATATGCTCCTGCATAGCTTCGTCTGGACTTATTGCCTGGTCCATAATTTGCTAGGCATTTTAAGACTGAACATATGCTCCTGCATAGCTTCGTCTACTCTGTTCTTGAAGGCGTGCCTGTACATTTTATTGTTCAAATACCGACGACTCAAAACCAAAATCCTCAGTGGTTACCTATGTTGGTGCAGTCATTACCTACAACATTTATTTCCACATGAAATTGTAATTACAAAATTATTGACCTCAGTACGCCATTCTCGAGCGCCTCAATGATAAGCATGGAGGCCTCGTTGACGTAGGTGCGTGTAGAAGAGCTGCTCAAGCCTGAGGTCTCGCTCAGCGAGGACCGGGCCGACCCTGTGTCGCTTCTCAGCTCCGCGGGCTCACGGCTGCCGCGCTTAGGCACTGACAACAAACCTGCAGAAACAACCCATCACATTTATAACCGTCATCCAACTATAGAAGATAAAAATGGAATAGCATCACGCATCCACCTGCAGAAACAACACATCACATTTTCAATCGTCCTTCAACCATAGAAGATAAAAATGGAATAGAATCATCCACCTGCAGAAACAACATCACATTTATAACCGTCCTTAAAATATAGAAAATAAAAATGGAATAAAATCATCCATAAGTCACAATCTTCTAAACGAATCCTCTCAAGTAAATAAGATACAAAACAAAGTGCTCTTGGAGTCATCGTGTATTCGTTAATTCCAATAATATGGTGATTGTACAACATAAAAACTCGAGAAATCATTGTTGTATAAATAAAAATTAGGTACATTGTCACATTGTGGGTATTATATGAAGTATTTTAATATTAAATTAGTCATATACATAAAAACTTGGCATTGCGAGTCAATGAAGATGGTAACGGATCATAAATCTGCATAAATAAAAAATGTGACCGCAAATATATACCTACATACAATCACAGGTATCAATCAGACAGAAATATTTATCGTAAAAATACTAGGTATAGCAACAGCCAAAGGGAACAATTTATTCCGAAAAATTAAGAAAACAGGGCGAGGACAGATAAATCTCCTTATGTATGAGATGACAATGGTAGTAACGAAAACAGACGCGAGTAGGAAGAGTAAAGCAGAACTTTAAGGCAGCTGTTCTCCTTTCAAACGGCCGGCTATCAGTGGTAGTAATTTTGGACTACAGTTTTGATCTCCCTATAAGATGATCTATAGTCCATTACCCATGGACTATAGATAGATTACCCATTTTCAAACTCACCGGATTTAACTACGGAATTACGTTTTATGAGGGCTACCTCAAATGAGTGATTGAAGGGGCTAAGGTCCACTGAATTGAAAGCTCCGTAGAGTTACGTAGAACTTCATAACCAGAATATGGCAATGAATTGACAAAGAGGAAGATTACTTGATTGATGTGTTAATACGGAACATTTAAAACTATTATTAAAAATATCCCAAGTTTTACTCGTACGAATCAGAATAAAGTTTGGCTGAAAATTTTTTCGTTACTTTCAATTAAACTACAAAATAAATGATACTTCCTCGCCCACACTGCGTAATATTCTCGATGTAAAATTATTAAGAGAGGCTCCCATCGATTAGTTACTGCAGGCTGTGCACGTAAAACAATCAAACTCAAATATTAGTGATGTTGCAATACATTCAATGAAATAAATAATACATTCGTGATGGTCTCATTAAAAACTGAAAATTAATCCACCGAATGTCAGGTAAAACACAGCGCGGGACTTAGGTTTTCTTAACATACCATACACGGAGATCTAAACGAAATAAATGAGCGATGAATATGCGTGCATTTTGATTAAAAGTTGAAGAGTGAATAAGATAATAAAACTGACATCATTCACTAAAAGAGTTTGCTACACTATCTTCATTGTATCTTAATTTAAAAAATTGACTTGAAATTAATTTTACGAATATCATGCAGCAGAACGAATGCTACAAAGTGCACTTTCACGAAACACTCATTCCTCACCAGAGAAATTTGGTCCACGATGCAGATAGGCCACACAGAAGATTGTAAAATTAAGTATTTTGGTTAGCACATGTGCATGTAAATCTGTTAGGTAAATCATTGAGAAAAAATTTTTATCTTTCATCAAGTTTATCAACTCACAGAGTGCATGCATGCGAGTAAACACGTCCGCTGAGTCTAAGAACGTTCCTATATTCGAATAGATTACTCATTTATTCATTTAGAAGAGTTAAGTATAAATTCTGTAATGATTCATATTATGAATCAACAAGTTCAGATTTACATATCATGAATCACTAAGATTCTACATATTTTATTGGAAACGTATTTTACGATTGAACAGAACCCAGAGCTGAAATTTCTAAAATTTAGGTTGAAATGAGCTCACATGCAGGTTTAGATTTTCGAAATAGAAAGAACTTCTAACGGCAAGAATCTCATAAACTATTTGGAATCGCATGAATCTATTATCAGGTATTTTATTCATAATAAAACAATAGTAATAGAAATGTTGCCGGAAGATAGCATCAGTAAATTAAAAAAAAGACGCATAAATATGTGAATGGTTGTTTTCAAAGTAATGCTGGAATTTTAATTGTCCTAAATAGAATGTCCAACGTAAATATAATCTAGGAGTTTTCACTATATTTCATATTACTGAGTAAATTAGGAGTGGTTTTTTAACATTAACCTAACCTGCTATCAGTCTCTAAATAATTTTTTTCCGAGGTTTTTTTTCACACTATATAATTTCAATGATGTAGTTTGACTTCACCGTTCTATCGATACCAATTTTATTTCTTACTTTGATTATACATAATTTCCTGTATACCGGTATTGCAAATATGAGTAGAAGATTGCCTATCTGCAAAAGTCCAGTACAGTCTCACCTCGTGAGACTGTACCGAGTCCAATTCCGAGGTAGGTTCGAAGTGCAATTAAATAAATTATTATGAAGCACAAAAGAATAAAATGAGAGAACCAACCTTGTCGGTGCAGTAGATACAAGTAGTGGGAAGGACCTGAGCAACACAACACAAACGTTACACAGCAACTCTAGTTATTCATTAGCAGAACATTGCTACAGGAAAGTGACATAGTTAATAACTCAGGGTGCATAGATAATGATCATCACCAGAGACCATGATCACCATTCAGAGACCATGATCATGACCAGAGACCATGATCACCATACAGAGGCCACGATCACCATACAGAGACCATGATCATCATACAGAGACCATGATCACCATACAGAGACCATGATCATCATACAGAGACCATGATTATCAGCCGAGTAATAATTTAGTGGCCCGGGAGCAGAGCGGAATAAGATGAATTATGAATATCAGGAACAATATCCTTAATAATGAATATTATGACCAGTATTCATACTGATGATTGTCAGAAACATTGTTAACGTGGATGAATGTCAAGACAAATATTCATAATTAAGACTATCAAGACAGATAATCACGATAATGAATATCGGGTTTGATGGTTTTGATCCTGACGTAAGTTTGCAGATCAACATCGTGGTGTTGCTAAATTTTAATCAGTAAAGATAACAGTTAACTTTAAGCGAAGAAGACCCAAGAAATGATCCGATATAATATAAATATTCCACTGATTATATTTTTGCGGCCGCTTAATTTTGTATATTTATATAATTTTGTATTAGTCACATAGATTATTCGTTTAAAGCGAACATGAGAGAATCTTTCTCTATCAGAACACAAGTTACTCAGAGCGTATCAGGGAAAATAACACTTCAATCATTTTTTCAGATAAAGACTGAAGGTTTTCTGAGGTGAAAAAATTCTAATAAAATGAAACAATTTGTCGAATTGTATCTTCACACACATTTCAAAATCGCACCCATGCATTTAAATGAAATATAGATATATAAAGTGTACAGTTTGTATGCAAGAAGTAATTTAGGTGAATGAAAAGAGACTTCAAACTCTTTAAAACTATTTCAAATTGATTGTGTTTCCTATCAACCACAGAAAAAAAATGCAATTAGTGGTAATTGATAAGAGCTTGTATCGCCATCTATTGAAAAATAATGGTTCTTAAACCCTAAAAAGTTTATGAAAATTCCATGAAAGACGTCACAATTCATTCAAAATTTATAAATAACATTAATTCCAATTACGGCCACAGGTAAGGACTCACTTGTGGAGTGATGTTCGGAGCTCGACTGAGGAGAAGAGTTCTGAGTTGGGAGGCTTTTTCTTTTTTCCTCCTTAGGTTCTAAGACGACACGCGCATAACAAACATACCATCAATAACATGACAAATATAACGTCTATTATAACCAACACGAAGAAAATTAAGTCAACACGCAAGTTGAAAAAATTCGTTAATAAATACGGAGGACACGAGAGTTGTAGGAAACGTGTCCTTAATTAAGAGGTATGTAATATACAATATATTACCACATTCAAAACTACAAATCAACGTAATCAATATACACCAAAACGATTATTATACCACAAAGCACAGATTATATCACACTCTACCACGTGTAGAGTAAAATGATTAGATTTTACAATCAATGAAACAATAATCACACATTAATCACAAATAACCTCCCCGAAGGCTGTTAGGCATTCTCTTAATTAGGTAATAACAGAACAAAACTTACTTCGAAATGTGATTACGATCAACAATACTGAGATACAAGCACTGAGAGAGAAGGGTTATGAATAAATACGTACTCACAATTTTACGGAAAACTCAATTACTACAATGATGGATTTGGTCTACCAAACTAAGTCAGACATCTTCGAATAACTACGATAATGACCAATCCAATAGTTGTTAATGGCATGCAGACGACGACTAATACGTGCAAATATTAGACATTTTGACAAAAGAGATAATTGCGGTTAAGTTCCTTATTTGGTCACTTGGTTACTACCCAGATCAGACTTGCGTTACATAATTACGACCTAGTAAAGAGTTGCACCACTTGGTTACGATCTAGTATGGACTTACGCCACTCAGTTACAAACTAGTTACGAGTTGCACTATTTATTCACGTCATTTTTCCTCGCATGCGTTCCTGAGGCTCACCCGTGGGCCTGAGTTTGGCTGAGCGCTCCATGCTGACGGAGCGTCCCACGGTCGCTGTGCGGGGCGCGTCGTTGGGGGGAGACCGCCCTCTGCACGGGGTAAATTATTCTATATAGTAAAATTTAATATTTTTAAGAAGAATAAGTATTGTAATGTCTGATATTAATAAATAAATGACACGTGAGCAAGTTCGAATAACTCACGATAATCTACGATGGTTTCCTTGTATTGCATTCAGATCATGTGCCAGCAACTGGAAACTATCCCACACTCATACTTGTGATTTTAACCTAGTTTTTCAAACAAAAATCGCAACAACAAATGTGTAAGGAATTTATTCTGTTTGCATGTACACGACAAGTGTTAACACTGCTATTCACGAGAACCACCAAAACAGCATTTTTGTTGCATTTTACCTCTTCGCCCGCTGGGACGAAGGTTCCATACTCTGAGACCGGACCTTGGAGCGACTAAACCTTTTCTTCAGTGTGCCAAAAAACGATTCCTTCTTGGGCTTGTTTCTGCTGCGCCCTCGCCCATCATCTGCTCAAGAAATGCCATTGGCATCTGTTGTAGTGCCATATTGACCTTTCCTAAATTAACGTAAACCGTAAGTAAGTTTCAGACTAGTATTTCAACCCTTCAACTATTAAAAGTAACCGTTGATAGCAGGTACGGTATCATGCATATAGCATCTTCGATGATTCTAAATAAATCCATTAACAAAACCAAATAACGATTGTGTTGAATTTTTTTAAGTGAATTGTTCGTATCACGTAACTAAATGGAAACCTGCAGCCCGAATTCGTTTCGGATCGCATGTTAAAGTAGAAATGGGAGTTAGTGGTTCCATGAAAAAAAAACACTCAATTTACCTCCAATTCGAATATCTTCTAATGATCTCAATATAAATATTTATGACCAGTAAAAAAATGTCACATTCACGGACAATTTGACAAAGGAAATAAATCATCAACGATAATGAGATTGATCATAGGAAAATCTTGTCATTAGAATCACTGGTCATAAAATCCAAATTCGCTTCATCACGTGCCTTCTAATTCTATGTTTTCGTCGCCAGTGTCGGCCGAGTGACCGTAGGGCGACTCTCTGGCAGCCGCTGCAGTAGAGGCGGCCGACGAAGTCTCCACCACGGACGAGGCTTTGGTGGGTGGCAGTGACGAGGAACCGGTGGTGGGGAAAGGATACTGAAGTGTGTTGACGACGTAGTTGTCGTCTGAATCGGTGCCTTCTTCAGGCTCGTCTAACATCGGCTCTTCGTCAAACTAAAGCAGATACATGCAAATTTATTGTGGCAAGATATGCGAAACTATATAAAATCATGCGGTTTCCATACAGAGAATAGAAGTGCAAGCAGGAAAGAAAAGTGTCTATTTGTTTGATAACGTTCCGATATTTACCAACACCTGATCGATTTACGAATTAAAGATTTTTTTCTGTTGTTTCGTTCAATTGCCGAGTTTGCTTAGCTTTCGGATCATAATAAGCAAAAGACAAGAAGCAGAGAGAGCAAGTTTATAAAGCCGCAAACCCTTCAGTGTAATCATGCACCAGACTCTAAGTACCGATCCGTAGCAAGGACAAAATATTCAAATTTTTAACGATCGTTTAAAAAAATCAAAGACACAGAAATTTAATACAATATACGCCTTAACATCAAGAGAGATCTAAATATCAAGAAAAATGATAATTGTTTAATGAAAGTGATGTGGAACCTTGTTCAATTAATCTAACGATTTTAAATGGAGGATAATGGGAGATGGGTACCTGGGAGTAGGAATCTTCTCGCTCTGAATACTCCCCTCCGGGCAAGCGAGATACCTGGGGTATGGTTGGGGTTGATCGTGTCTTAGTTGCATGTACTAATTTATATATCGATGTCCGCAAGATGTGGAATAAATTGAAGTTTTCTTCTCATCTAAAATATACTCAATTGCAAACGCAATACAACATATTACCTCTATAAGCAACAATTGAACTACCAATTATGCAGAGCTTCTACCAAATTTTTCACATAGCAAGCTGGCAGTTCCAAACAACCTGCATGTCTAGATAAATAATCAACTACAAGTTATTTAATTTCCTATTAAATTAAGTAATATTGTCGAATGAAACAATGCAAAGCGAATGTATATAGCATCGTCAGCTGGGTCACATGGATTCATTTCAGAGGAGTCAAATATATTCTCTTATATTAAATATTCATATTCATTCAAATGGCAAAAGTATCTGTCGCAATCAA
Organism: Hyalella azteca; assembly: GCF_000764305.2. NCBI lineage: Eukaryota > Metazoa > Arthropoda > Malacostraca > Amphipoda > Hyalellidae > Hyalella > Hyalella azteca. Next base: position 551,152 of record NW_025947728.1, read on the forward strand.
TCCTTTCTTCAGCGAAGAACGCGAATGATTTTTTTTTTAATATTTGTGACCTCTAAATGGCCTGTGTAAATTCCAAGAAATTAAACAGCTTGAAATAAATCGCATATCGAGAACTGAACTCGGCAACATTCTATAGTACCATGATATGAAAATGAAATGTGAGTAGAAACAAAGACACCTCAAACATTATATCGGCTGTTTGAGGTGATACAAGTACACAATAAATTGCATTGAAGATTAACAGTTATGGTGGCCAACGAGATATATACCCTGGATGCCACTTTACATTTCATTATTTATATGGTTCTTCATTCTTATTAATTTTTAAAAGTACAGTGTACATTGATTAAGAAAAGATAATGTCTGAATAGGAAGTAGAGTTCGCAGCTGATAAATGAAACCAACTTCAAAAGTTGGCACATATTATTAGTACTTATTCAATCGACAACAGAAAAAGTTTCAGCAATTGTGCACTTGTTGATGGGAAGTACATTTGGAATCTCTGAAGCAATTGCAAAATAAGAAAGAAATAAATTTATCTAGATACAGGCGAAATATGAAGATACTCAAGCAGCAGAAGCGACAGCGATATTGCAGTAAAGCGACTTACCTGTATTAATTTCTTTGCTGGTTCCTGAAAGCATGTGGAGGATAAACATCAAAAATGTGAAGTAAACGCGCAAAAAAAAAAACTGCACGATGAATGATGTGTGATGCCAACAACGAACGTTGAATTAGGCGTATAAACTGTTGCTCGGTGAAAAAGAGTGTCGTAATAACGAGGTTCTCACAGCTATTTTATTTATGGGAGAGAGATTTTCTCCGTTAATGATGCACGGCATTATCAATCGTTAATTCCATGATCCATCGTACGCGTGGAAATTGTGATTTCATCCAATTAAAATTAGGTATTTTTGACAGCCTCCCAAATCCTTATCACCTGTTTGAGGCTACTCGTTATCCTGCTCCTGATTGTTCATATTCATTGATTTCAATTTCGATAACCTAACCGCAGCTCGAAGAGGAATAACACCAACTAAAGCATACAAAGTTGTTGTATGAGTGCAAATAGCCAAGAGTTATCTCGTCGCAATAGATGAATACGAGAATAATTTCTTTATTGTGAAATGCTATTTTTTTAATGAAGCAGACTTTTTGGCCCATAGTGATTTAATTAATATTTGGGACATATTAATACTTTCCGGTAGCCACACGATTCCTTCTTAGATTAAAACCGAAATCCGATTGTCAGGTTCTCATTAACATGTTAAACTTCACGATCATAGTGATTATTCCCGAGAATGACTCGTCTAACCTTTTTCGAGGCGTGTATGATGACTGTAGACTTTGCGTTGGCCGTGACAGGCTGTGTGGCAGCCGTGGAGGTCTGCTCCAGCCCTCGCAACGCTGAGGCCGTCACGCTGTCGTGGCCGTTAACCATCGTCTCTGAGGATCGAACTTGAATATAAATACAAACAAATCTATTGTATAAACCCAAAAATTATTCAATACCTAACTCGGGAATTAAAAATATAGATTAAAGTCATTTTAAATTGACTTTTTATGGTCATTGCATACAAGGGAGAATTTTCCTGCGAATAATGCTGAACGAACAAATAAATACTGGACTAGACATAACCCAGAATCTTCAGTTTTTCGATTCATTTCTTAATAAGCGAAATAAAAGCTTGGCTCATCACGCTATATATACATGAAGATATTCGTAGTGTGGTCTACTTCTCGAAAGAAATCCAACAATGTTTACAAAGAAGGAAATAAGTGCAGCAAAAAAGCAACGTACACTATATATACAACACAAGATAGCGATTGGAACAGATTTTGCCGCCACCAAAATGTACGCAAAAAAATTACTTGTACTTGCAGATATTTCTGAGTAGAATCCAAAAAAAAGTCAATACGTTCTCTCCAGTGTTGAACGTAAAATAGCTAGAAGACTAGACAGTACGGGTGCGAACATACGAGTAGTTTGGACGGAAGCAATTTTCATTGTTCCAACAATATAATTATAGCCTTGATGAAAGAAGCATCTTATTTGATTTGAGTACCAATAGGGAGATTGTTTAGTCTTGCATTGCAAATATATTGTTTTCTTGGGAAGATTTTCATGTTATTCCCTTCTTTTGGAAAACGCGCTCACATTTCTCAACAATGCGAATAGATTCACGATTCAAGCAGGAATGTCCTCTGTCAATAACTTATTCAACATATTAATACGTATTCGCTAATAAAATTGCTACTTCAACCACATACGCTAGTTTTAGCAACGCATGGACAGATATACTTCCACATTCAAGTTACAGCTCAAGGTAACCCTTATCATCATCCTGCATGTATAAGCAATAATAATTTATCCAAGAAAATAATATGTAATTCTCAATTACAGCATCGGTCACAAGCAAGGGTTCCTACAACTGCAGTACTTCTACATTCAAGTTACAGCCAACGGTCACCCTGATCATCGGCCATGTACGTAGGAGCGTTAATAGCTTATTCAATAAAATAATATGTAATTATCCATAAAATAATCGGCCACAAGCAAGGGTTCCAGCAACGGGAGTACTACATTCAAGTTACAGCGCACGGTCACCCTGATCATCGGACTGCATGTATGAGCGATAATGATTTATCCAACAGAATAATATGTAATTCTCAATTACAGCATTGGTAACAAGCAAGGGTTCCAGCAACGGCAGTACTTCTACATTCCAGTTACAGCGCACGGTCACCCTGATCATGAGTCTGTACGTAGGAGCGGCAGCGCTTGAACGTCCTCGGCGTCACGGACTTGAGGAACTGCCAAGCCTCTTCACGCACACAAATGTTAGAGTTTTTGGTCCCAAGTAAATAACCGTGATTGATACAAGCAGTAAGTCAATGCATAAAGGCGAAAATATCAGTAACGATCAATTTAATTTAGACTCTTTTCAAGATATCTCTAAATTATACTAACATAATTTTATTTCACATGTTTACATGAGCAAGGTAATGTAACAAAGGCAACAATTTTTTAAAGAGTGGAGTATCAGAATAATCAATCCTTGAAGCAAATTCCATTTAAGAAAAAGTCACTATATAAATAAGATAAGACAAGTTGAATAAGAGTAAAAAGCTACAGGGATGCTCACCAGTGGCGAGAGGCAGTTTAGTGTAGGTGGTGGTTGTGGTCTTGACGCGTTCCCCTTGTGGACTGATGCTCTGCTGGACTTTACTGCAGCGCACGGTCAGGTCTGGCAAGTCTCCGCCGTCCAAAAAAAGGAACTGCAATAATGTAAATTTTGTATTGTGAAGATCTATTATATTGACTTGAAAACGTAGAATATTCATCAAAATTTTGCTAGGTAGTGATTTGCAGGCAAGTTAAAACATAAACGCAGATGTCATGAATACCGGTGTGAAAGCATAAATTAAGGACTGCGGTGCCCTTAGTATAGCGCTAACGCGCCCATCGCACCTACATATATATTGGAGGCGCCGCTATTTGCACCACGGCGCTAATTTTCGCACCACGCCGGCAATATTTGCATTACGACGCCAAATTTTACACTAGTGTTCAATAGTGTTCAGTAATGGACCAACAAGACGACGATACTCGCACTAAAAAGCCAATATTCGGTCCAAGGCATTAATATCTACACAAATTTGCCAATATTGACACCCTTCCCTAGTAAAATTTAGAGGCGTGTGCGACCCGGCATTAGGGCCGCCTAGGAATCAGGCAGCACATAAATCAGCTTCTCTATGTCCGCTTCGGCTCAGGGTTCGCAGGGCAGCCTCTAGGCAACTGGCTAGCTCGGTATGATTCGGTTCGGCCAACCCTTGTGATTGCAACAGATTTTGCCGCCACCAAAATGTACTAATTTTGGTGTCTGATATTAATAATTGACACATGAGCAAGTCCGAATAACTCATGATAAGATTCTCTTCGTGGTGGCCAAGCAGACACAGAATAATTTGGGGCGAGTGTAAAGACTATTCCGTCGAAACCTAGGCGGACCCCGAATTTTGTTAGGGTTGTTTGTACCAAGACGGCAATATTGGCACCTAAAACCCAATATTCATATCATTGTTCGCGCCAAGACGCCAAAATTCGCGCCAAAGACCCAATATTCGCACCAAGGCGCCAATATTCGCTACCATAAAGCAAATATTTGCACCCATGTGCCAATATTCGCTACCAAGGAATGTGTTTAGATCACTCACCTCGACAGTGAGGGTGCCGGAGACAGCGTCGTCCTCGTAGGGCCTGGCCTGTAGGGGGATGATCTGGCGCTGCGAGGGCGTAGCTACGAGCTCCTCGATGCCCACGATGCCCAGACCGAGGAAGCTGTTGTCGCACTCGTCGTACAGCTCGAACAGAAGCTCCAGCGTCATGTCACTTAGCTCACTGTAGGTATAATAAATATTGGACAAGACATAAACCAAAACCTTCAGTTTATAGATTCATTTCTAATTAGGCGAAATGAAAGCTTGGCTCATCACGCTATAATACACATGAAGATATTCGTAGTGTGGTCTAGTTCTCGAAAGAAACCAACAATGTTTACAAAGAAGGAAATAAGTGCAGCAAAGTACTTTAAACACATTCTCCCAGTGTTTTTGATGAGCTTAACATCAAAATGGGTGCAAAGGTCTAAATAATTCACGATATCAAATATTTTGAAAACTCCGAAAGTTTGTCGGTTTGAAAGTGGGAAAAGTTTTTAAGCTAGTCTGTTGGTAAAATGATTGAAAACTTACTGGAATTTTTGGATCAGAGAACTGAATTATAATTGATAAATAGCCGTTACATTTTATACTAACCCACAAGGTCTTAATTTCATTATCAGAACATGCATCATAAATCTAATATAATTTGAATGTTCATTAATGCCAAGAACAGCCTATGCAAAACTGCTCCGGCCAAGGCGACTTCAAATACTAGAAGTGCTAGAGAGTATGCCAAGCTCATGGCTATATTCCTGAAACAATTAAATACGTCTTATAACTCACAACAAAAATTGCTCATCCCAAAAAGGCGAGTCCGTTTCTTTGATGGTCGCGGTCGTGAATTTCTGATTAGGCTCGTCCATTTCCACAATCACGTAAGCGTTCACTGAGCCTGTTTGGTATAAATTAGAATAACTGATTTACTAATAAAATAGACAATCTCAAAAATTAATCAGTATCATCTGTAATCAGCGTTTTCAACTCCAACGATCGCAACTATTCAACTGCATTTGAAAAACTGTGTTGAAATGTATCACATATGTTAGATAATGATAAACTGTGTTAGGTATAATTGTAGAACTGAACAGAAAAGAGAAAGTAACTAGACATTAAGAAAGCATTATATAGCAAGTAAAAGCGAAGTAAAAACAATGTAAAGCTCACTTTTGTTGCAGCCGACACCAGTGGCTTTAACGATCTTGACGAGCAGTCGTTTGCCGTTGAGGGCGCTGAGCCCCAGCGGCTGGGGTGCTGTGGTGAAGCTTGGAACCTGATTAAGCAAGGAATATTTTACCAACAATTTAATACAGGAAGGCTATATACGCAAGTTATGCAGCGACTTAAGGAGACTAATAGTAAGTTGAATGGAAAGAATGTAAGGTCAATGTAATTCATTCAATTTTACAAAATTAATATAACGAGAAGAGTGGGAGAAACAAAATTTGCTAAGCTACTTTATCAGTGATATTGAACCGATGAGTTTTATATTACTCCAGCAGAGCAATTCACATGTGTTCGTCAATGTTTCAACTTCAAATGAGGCGAAATGTAATCGAGTTGAAAATTTTACCATGTAAAATGAATATAACAATCATGTTTAATGTGAAAAAAACATACATATTCAAACACTTTAAAAAGCTCAATGCAAGAAAGAAACATTAAAGCAAAAAATAAAAGCGTCCATAAAAATTGAGTGAAATGCAAACACGATTTAAGTAAAAATATCACCATGAACATTCACACTAAACAAACCATTATTAGCTTGTGAGACATGACAAAAAAACAAAACAATTTCGGTTATAATTCAAGAACTCCATAACGAAATGAAGTGACACGCGGCAGTGTAAAATGAACAATCATGCAAGTTAAAATATTTAGGATAATATAAAAATTTGTGAGTTCATTATATAGTGGATTTTTCTCCACAAATTCGTATTTACAAAATGTTGCTCTAGAGAATATAATAGCCAAGAAATGTTGACACTATAATCATTTCAGTCTTTGTTGCAGTACCATGCACAAATTGGATATTATCGTGAGCATTTGTATAATATTGTTTCAGTAATTGTGTTAACGAACAAAGGGCCTTAGAGGCGCTGTTAAAAATCAACATATGACTGAGAAATTCTGGATTGAAGTGAAGGAGAGAAATACGCAGGATAAAAATTAACCATCAACTAAAAATGAATAAAAATTCACCATCATTGATTTTAAACGTATTCGCATACACTTAGGAAGTTATCTATGTCCACTACTTTTTAAATTTACGAAAACGCGCACTTTCCCCATCACTTAAACCAATTCTCATTCAAAACGAGTCAATCCGGGAAATTTCCACTCAAATTCAAACAAAGCAAAAGCAGTCCTAAATAATTAGGATCGAACATTGTAGTGTACACATGTTTGTGTGGACGTGCGTGAGATAATCATCAAAGTGTTTAAAAGGCCCGTGACATCCCACACAATATGAACATATACAATTAATTCACAGGACAAAAGCGCCGACGTCAATACAAGTTGCACCCGAAATACGATTTCCACTCTTCAACTTTCGTAATGCTGCGTAAAGATGAACAACAGCGCTGCCATCAGTGGCAGAAGAATCGCAACACTGCCACAGGAATCGTTCCCAGCAACACGAGAGAAGAGTATCAGTATAGACGTCAGTGTTGACTCTCTCACCACATCACCGAGCAGAGAAGAAGTTAGAGACACACTGCTCGAGACGTCTGAATCGCAGCCTTTCACCCGTTGTGGTGTCGGTTCCAAATAATCGTGATTTTCAGTGACTTCAATTGTCTGTAAATTATCCAAACGTGTACTTTTGACCCATTCCTCAACCCGGAACTGAGCATTGAAAGAACAAAGCGTAGGCAACTCTGAAGCCTCCAGACTACGGGGTACGATTTCTGACGCCTTGGTAAGATTACTCGTATTCTTGTTGGAAGAGAGTCTTGAATTACTTTGAATTATAGGAGCCTCCAGGTCTTCCTGTCTTTCTTTCATGTCATGGTTCACGTCATAAGTTAATAATGATTCGTCTATCCCCCCGGCATTTTCAGCAGTAGCAATAAACGTTTCCGGCTTTGGAGAGTTGTCAATTTCAGTCGGCCTCTTATTTCCCAATAGTTCGTCAGACAGAGACTGATGTAGCAAGTCTTCTCCTTCCTTATCGACACTACAGCCACTGGATGCCCCATGATAATCCACAACCTCTTCTGCGCGTCGGCGAAGAGGCACATCATCGCCTGAGTACTGAAAAATATTTCTCGTGACGCCATTGGAAGTTCTAATGCCATAGATGGCTCCTCCAGATAACATCTCATTGGAACTGCTATGTAGACTCTGAAGAGAAGTACGGAGCTCCACGCGGCTGGAAGAAGAATTATTCTTCGACGGGAAAATCATGGAATGAAAAGGTTTTTCTTTAGTGTGCACCACCGTAGGCAACTGCAGGGTGCTCTGCGTGAAACTTCCACCAACAAGTATGTTATTCAAACTGGCACTTTTCTGCCAAGTAGAATCCTTTCCATCTGCTGTCTCCACCCTACCATGAGACAATCTGGTTCCCAGCTGTAACTCAGGTACGCTGAGCTTCAATTGGCTTGTCTTGTTACATGTAGCAGAACGATCACTGGACGACGTATCGTCATCCATGTTACTGCAGGAACTCTCGTCGTCAGATGCGTAACCAGAAATCCCGCCTCTATCAGAATTGGATCCAGGACTGGGTGCACGATCGACAAAAATTTGATGGTCAGGAAATTTTGCGGAAGCGTAACTATTATCGTGCTGACATGCAGCTCTTGCACAATTGATATTAGAAGATGTGGTTGCGGTTCCATCAGAGGGTAAATTATTTTCTAAGGGAATGAATGACAAACCTGAATTGTCAACAATTTCGATCGGAGTTTTAGGTCCAATACCAGTTCCGAGCTCAGAAGCAAGATTTTCAAGCGAAGAATTCAATGAACTCGTAATAGCTGGACCGGATTTATACGAAGCACGATGTGAAATTTCACCCTTGTCATTTTCACCAGATTTGCCGGCTCCAGTGGCGGAATGCGGCAAATTGACAGAAGCCCGTTGCTCTTTTTCCATATTATTACCATACCTTTCGACACCAGACGAGTAACCAGCGATCCCGGAATGCTCATCATCGGACGGATTCACAGTATCCGGAGAAATTATCGGTTCCATGGAAGGAACAGGCAGAACTTCAGGAGTGTCAAAATGAGAACAAGGGGTGCCGTTCACATCTGCAGAAAAATTTTTAGTTTTAGTAGGACTGCTTGGGCGTACGCAAGAGTCAATAACCTCACAGTCACTTTCGGGTTCTTTAGTACAACTCATATCGAGAAGATTCTCAAGCGATGAACTTAAATCAACCTTGGCCGTAACGTTATTGCCTGAGCCAGCTTCAGAGCTGTAAGTTAAATTATCGTGTTGGCTTCCAAGCGATGAGCTCAAATTCTGTTCCCGTACACCAGCATTTGAAATTTTATGTTCGTTTGCTGTTTTAGCTTCCGAGCTTACGCAATCGAGAAGGTTTTCAACGGCTGTGCTCAATCTCTGGCAATCTTTCCGATCTAACGTATTTTTACCGTTTTCAAATGTTACATTGCTTGAATTAATATCATCAAGAAGATTTTCCATTGATGTGGCGCAACTCCTTTCAGCCGTTTTAGTTTTCGTTCTTCGATCAATCATTTCATCACTGGAATTTATGTCTTCAAGTAAATTTTCCAGGGATGTGGTTAAACTCTCACCAGATTTTTTATGTTTCGTTCTTCTACCATCGTCAATTAATTCATCACTGGGATTTATGTCATCGAGAAGATTCTCCAAAGATGTGGTAAGACTTTTTCCAGATTTTGCGTCTTTTGCACTTCGATGGCCATCAAGTGTTTCATCGCTGGAACTAATGTCATCGAGAATATTTTCCAGTGATGTCGTGAGGCTCTTTCCAGAATTTGCATCAAGCGTGTTTTGAACATCGTCCAGTCTTTCATCATTCGAATTTATGTCGTCGAGAAGATTTTCAAGCGATGTCGTGAGGCTCTTTCCAAATTTTGCATCATGCATATTTTGAACATCGTCGCGTGCTTCATCACTCGAATTTATGTCGTCGAGAAGATTTTCAAGTGATGTGGTAAGGCTCTTTCCAGATTTTGCATCAAGCGTGTTTTGAACATCGTCGAGTGTTTCATCACTGGAATCAATGTCGTCAAGGATATTTTCCAGTGATGTAGTTATGCTCTTTCGAGATTTAGCCTCATTAGCATTTTGAAGACCGTCGAGTGTCTCATCACTAGAAATCGTGTCATCAAGAAGATTTTCCAGTGATGTTGTGAGACTCTGTCCAGGTTTTTTCTCCTGTCTGTTTTGAACATCGTCGAGTGTCTCATCACTGGAAATCGTGTCATCAAGAAGATTTTCCAGTGATGTTGTGAGACTCTGTCCAGGTTTTTCATCTTGTTTGTTTTGAACGTCGTCGTGAGTCTCATAACTGGAAATCGTGTCGTCAAGAATATTTTCCAGTGATGTTGTAAGACTCTGTCCAAATTTTTTATCTTGTTTGTTTTGAACATCGTCGTAAGTTTCATAACTGGAGTTCATGTCATCAAGAAGATTTTCCAGTGATGTTGTAAGACTCTGTCCAGATTTTTTATCTTGTTTGTTTTGAACATCGTCGTGAGTTTCATCACTGGAGTTCATGTCATCAAGAATATTTTCCAGTGATGTTGTAAGACTCTGTCCAAATTTTTTATCTTGTTTGTTTTGAACATCGTCGTGAGTTTCATCACTGGAGTTCATGTCATCAAGATTTTCCAGTGATGTTGTGAGACACATTCCAGATTTTGCATCATATGTGTTTTGAACATCGTCGAGCGTTTTATCATTGGAATTTATGTCATCATGGAGATTTTCCAGCAATGTGGGAAAACTTTCTCTATATTTTATATTTTGCGAGCTTCGATCTTCGTCAAGCGTTTCATCACTATAACTCCAGTCATTACGTACATCAGCCATTGGTGCTCCTAAACTCGCAGCAGGAGTTTTTTTCGGAAGTATTGCAAGTTTTTCTCCGCTTTCTAAACTAGACTTCGAGTCATCAAATTTGTTTCCAAATGATTGGTTGAAACCTGACACGAGTGTAGTTGCCTGAAATGTACTTCCTCCAGATCCTTCATGCCCGTCGTAAATATTTTCCAACGACTTCATTAAATGAGGTTCAGCAGGCTCAGCCGGAACAGCTATCGTAGAAACGGCCTCTTGTTTGATTAAACAACGATCATCAAATGCACTTTCATAAGGTGTAAAGGTATCGTCATTTTCACCTGCAACCATAGAATTGTCCACATCACTCGATGTCAAGACTGACCTTGGTTCTTTCATCCGAATCAGATCATCATTTTCAATGGGAAACTTCACATTTTCGGTCAGTATACTCTCGCCATGTTCCAATCCAGAGGTTTTTGAGCAGTAGTGGTTTTCAGCGGCATTGAGAGTGAACGATTCAGACCGAACACCAGATTTAAGAGGTGGCGACTCAGCATCTAGCCACGCAGGGGGCACGATGCAGTCCCGCCAACTCAAAGGTGTCGTACTAGTGCGATTTTTAATGATTTTATCCACTGTAAGGCTTCTACTCTCATCGTCACAAATTTTTGATGAGGGTTTCTGTTCGTCTTCAAATGCAATGTTATCTTTTTTCCCGGTGAAAACATCCGTTATCGACAAGATTTTCCGAGATGTGTTTAAACTCGAGGAAACTCCAACAGAATTTTTCGTGTTGCTGTTCGAAGGGAAGAAATTACATAGTTCGACAGCACGAAAAGCCTCTTCGCTAGGCCGATTCCCTTTTTCGTTGTCCAATGCATCATGGAAAGCGGGCCTGATTTCTACTGAACGTTCTTTATCTTTGGAATATTGGAGACTTGTAGATTCATGTAGGCTTTTTTCATTAATTGTATGATTTGTAATTACATTTATCTCATGAGATGGAACCAAATCTGACTGAAATTCACCCAAACTATAAGTAGGAAGGTTCATTTCTACTTTCGGAATTAGATTGCCAATCAAAACTTCGCTTTCAATTTGGGTGGGCGAAATAATCGAGCTTTCTTCTTCTTGTAGTGCATCGCTCGAAACAGCCTCTTCGGCAGCGAATAAATCTTCTAGACACTCAAAACTGGAGTCTATGCACGAAATTTCAGTACGTGTGGAAAAAGAAGGAGAACTTTTGCTCGCGTCGGAAAATAAAGCTGAGAATTTTTTATGTGAATTACTTTCAGAATCTGAATTAGAGTGAGTATTCCTCTGCTGCTTGCAAATAATAATTTCTTCGTTATCCTTGGAAACATCTCTACGATTTTGTTCTTTGAGTTCGACAGATTCTATCTCATCGGACACGGAAGAATCCACAACAGGAAGCATTTCAAAACACGAAACTTCTTCAGAGTCAACCGTAGAATCCTCTGATTCAGAATTTGAGAGAGGGGTTGGAGGAAGAGATTTGGAGGGTGAAAATAAGACATCTTTCCCCCTAAATAAGGCTTCTGAATCATCAAGAACAAGTTTGAGCGCGAAGGAAGAAGTTCGTTTAGGGACAGGTGGAACGTACTCAGTCATAACAGCTTTTTGTGTCTCTTCAGAATGACAGGGAACAGGAGGAGGTTTGTAGGACGGCGGCTCATCGTCCACTTCAAGGTAAACCATTTTGGGCAATTGTGTCTTATCTTTCAAGACATTATCAGTCACGTAAATGTTTGGGCTTTCAATCTCGTCAACCATTGTCTCTGTTACTGTCGATCTTTCTGGAGGTTGAAGGATTTGTGAGCTTACGAGTATTGAAGCGATTCCATCACTAGAAACTTTTTCCTCGGCAAGTGTTCCAAGACCTTGATGGGCAAAAAATTGCTTTACTGGATCTGCGGGGACATCACTGGTTAAGCGTAAAGCTTCCTCGTGTTCGAGAACGAAATCACCCCCAACACTTTTACTTTCTTGTGTTTCATCAGGGGACGGGTTAACCGAACCCGGCAATAAATTTACAATGTTTGAAGTCACTCCTTCATTCATATCATCAATGGCTGAATGACTTGGTGCTTCGTATTTTGTCTGTGCCGATCGTAGAACATCAATAAAAGGATTTGTGTTCAGCAAAGAGATTGCGGGCAATGAATAATCATCAACACCAGAGAATTCCCACTGAAGCTGATCACGCATGTGACTAGTTTTGGTGTCAAGATCCAAACGACGAGAGTTGGGAAAATTTGGTAATGAAGCATTTTCAAAATCTTTGCAATCATTCGATTGAGGTTGGAGATGCGCACGAGAGGAAACAGGGGTTTCAAGGTTATCAAAATTCGACAAAAAAGGATTGGAGGAGAATGATTGCAAGCGGTCGGTCGGGACTGGCGGAATATGCGACTCTTCTCGAACCCAAATCTCCGGGAAAATTTTAAAATTGTCATCAGAGTCCAAAGATAGATCTCCTAAGTCCGTCGAAGTGAATGTCGGGCAATTCGAGTCGCCTTGAAAGGAACGTTGATGCAGAGTGCAAGAGTCAGCCATTAAAAACTTTGTAGAAATTACGGTAGCTTCTGTTGTTGTTTTCGCTATTTCAGGCGGACCGAAATCGTCCATATTTACTTCGAGATTTTTATCAACAGTGGAATCGTCTACAAACGAAGGTTCCGAGTCTGTCATCAAGTTTGATGTGATGTCTGATTGTGTAGTTTTATTATTCAGTCTGTCGTTCGGATTCGATTCTGAGGCATCATTCATTGGTGTACCAGAATCTTCACTTGCACTGCGAGACGAGCTTCGGCTCGCTTTAGACTCTTCATCGCTGGAAGAAGATTCCATGCTGTCTTCATGCGATACAAACTTTCCAGTCAGCAGTTTGAGGTCGTGAGAAGAAGAACCTGAGCCAATGCTGCCATTTCTAGTTAACGTAGCATCTACCAATCGCGGCAATGAATGACTTCTTTGCGTACGCAGGGTCGGTGTTGTCAAGTCGTCAAACAAAGAGGGGATATCAGGTACTGACGATGAAGTGGCTGCCGTGTATAGTTGGGATTGCAAAAATTGTTTCATGTTCTGGTTAAGCGAGTACGGTTTTAATTCGGGCAACTTAACTAAATTAAAGCAAGTCGCGTTGAGTGGATCACCAACAGCTTTGCTATTTACAAGTTCAGTGAGGCTAGGCGTGTAAGGGTCACTCTCGACTTTCGATACAAATCCAATTACAACTTTGGTGGCACATGCAGGACTTACAAAATTGCTTTTTGGGTGGTGTGGCAGCCCCATAGCTCCTAATGGTGTTGCTGCAGAATGAGGAACAACTTCTACGTTTTTGGGCAGAGGATCTAAGACCGGCTTACTTGAAACTTCGCTGATCTTTGTAACTAACTCCCTTACTTCAATGGCTGAGTGATGATCTTTTTTCGAAACAGGTTTTCGAACGGGGTGACCTTCAAGATAATCATCAAAGTCTTCATCTTCATCGTATTCGCTATCATAGGGAATGTGGTCAAAAGAAGACCGTCTGGAATCAACTCTGGGTTCTTCTGAAAAGTTTGGAAATAGGCCAACCGGGTCAGAGTGCGTTTTCTCCTCGACTTTAGCTAGAGTGGCAGCCGTCACTCGCTCCAAAAAGTTTGGAGGAATATAATCGTTCTGACCCATTGTAATTTCTTTTCTGATTTCGCAGTAACTGACACCACAGTTTGTGGGATCAGATGTACCACTAGAGAACGGGAAATTTGGTTCGAAGGAAGTCACATCTTTAGCAATTAGTCGCTCTTCTCTATGAGTCAAAATTGGACTAGCATTCTGGGTTAATAGACTATGCAAAGACGGAACCTCAGGATATCCTAAATCTTTCGGTAAAAAGCTACTCTCGCCGAGACTAACACTTGGTATGTCCCGAAGCTTAACCGGTGGTGCGATTTTCGGCTTAAGGACGGGTGGGTGCGTCTGGTGCTCACGTACCATCGAATCGTAGCCCACCGGTACCACTGTGTCGGGTAGTTCCCTGCCTCGCTTGAAACGCGGAAAACTCGCGTCTGTCGATAAATCCACTTCCAGGTCCATACTTCTGATCGCGCTGCTCAAGACCTCCTTGATGACTTCTTGCAGCTCCTTTTCGCCAAGTCCTTTCTCGTTGTTGCGGATACCTTCCAGCTCAATATTCACCTGCAAACAATCACAGCTTTAAACTCAACATCGTTAAAAGTTTGGACAAGTGATCACAAAAGATAAAAAGAGAGGAATGACGCGTCTTAAAAGAGGCGAAAATGAATAATGAAAAACGATAGATACATAAATTTTGCACATGCAAATCACATACTCATCCTTCTATACACCTGCAGAACATCGTACACGTAAATGATTCCTTGATTCATGTTACAAATCACACGTACCTTAAGAGAACGCGCCGTAAGATATTATTTTATGACAAGTTATGATGAGCAACTTCCTAATTTTATTGAGCCCCGTTAATACTAAATCGACAGGGTAATCTGTTAATCTGCAGATGGACGTCAAGCAAGCGCACCTCAGGCCAGCCATCAAACTTGATGACAGTTTTACAGGCGTGGGGCAGGATAGCGGCGTTGAGGCGGCCTCTCATTGGCTGGACTGCGGCGGCGTACTCGCTCTCGGTGGTCACGTCGCGGTGGGTGCGTGTCGTCTGAACGCGCAGGAACAAGCTCGTCTCGCAGTCGCACGTCACGCTCTGCTCGATTACGCACAGACAGAAAAAGGTTGTAAAAGGTACAGTTTCTGGTTAAGCTAGTAAGGTTCAACTATAATAACTTTAAATTAAATAAAATCGCACTGCGTTCGGGAAGTTTCGGACATCCAAGCAGTAGTTGATAATAGGAAAAAATAATTTCCATGTTTAGAGAGTCCTTGCATAGACCAGGCACGCAGTCTTTTATGTCAGATCACCAATACAAATGCTAACAATTAACTAGCTGCGGAGCATGAGAGGATTCTCGCTGATTTCCATTTAGCGGCTGTTTGGCTTCGCTGAAAAACACACGAGAAAATATACCATACGCTTCAATCAAGCGTCTGGCAGGCCAATGTCAACAAACAACATGAAGATAAATACAGCGGAGTTTGATATCGGGCGCCGTCTGCTTCATACATCAACATTCAACACACGAGACCTATACACGCCTGCCAATACAACGCTTGGCAGCAACTGCATGTGTAGTTTGGCAAGAAGTACTGCTTGGGAAGAGTAGAATATGGCTGCTCAAGACGACTACGGAAGGAAATAGATGAAAAAATATCAGACATTAAATGATAAAATAGTAGAAT
Source organism: Hyalella azteca (assembly GCF_000764305.2). Taxonomy (NCBI): domain Eukaryota; kingdom Metazoa; phylum Arthropoda; class Malacostraca; order Amphipoda; family Hyalellidae; genus Hyalella; species Hyalella azteca. Next base: position 566,719 of record NW_025947728.1, read on the forward strand.
GGGGTTACAGAGAAAACTACCTATAGGAGTAAATCGCTGAATGAAGCCCAGCCTAAGATGAGGCTTCATGGAAGAATAGGGATCAAATTATTTGTTAATGTTTCGATGTGTGATTGTATCCATACCTGAGTTTCTTTCAATGAAAATCTTTCAATAAAAATGAAAAAAAAATCATTCACTTTCAATGAAATTCTTTCAAGGAAAATCCAGTATTTTATACGTAATCTTTGACGGCAAACTAGATATTTTCAAACATAAAGTGATTTAATATTTTCTGAGTAAGGGTCAATAACCCTTCAGGGAGTCCCATGAAATTAAACGTTAAGCTATATCTTCAAGCTTAATCAGTATCCAGCTTAGTAACTCTTCATACAGTAATTTGAACGTTAATTAAGCTTTACTAGCTAATAGGTTAGTCCTATACTCTGCAATAACACCCGAACTTGTGCCAGGAATTGTAATTATGTCGTACAGCAAGCTCACATTCATGAATATTATATCGAGACGAGATTAATTTCTCGTTCTATGTTGAGAGCAGCGATGCTGTCTGCGGCAAAATAGCTGCCGCAATCAGTTCATACAAATGTAAAATTATAGAAAAACTAAATTATTTAATACAGTTTGAAATAATTGAAAATATTACTCATAATTTAGTACATTTTAAGGAATATGCTCAGATTATTATTTATCAGGTAATTGACTGGCAGCTCTGTTACATTCTTGAGAGTTAAAAGTTTTCTACTAGACACCGAAACAAGCATATAACCTCAATAAGTACTTGCGCAAACCAATACAGGCTTTGGCATCTACATAATCTTACATGAAATTAAACTATTACATTTGATATTTTACGAAAATTACAAGAACTCTAGAAATTTTCTACAAAAATATAGTTGATGCTCTACAAAAATTATAGTTGATGCTCTACATAAATTACAGTTGATGCTCCACATAAATTACAGTTGATGCTCAACAAAAAATAAAATTTGATAATAAATAGCAATTGACATATATTCTACGGAACGTGATTTATGGCGCGACCGACCATGGAGTCGTCAGCCGCGCAGTCGACAACGATGTTCCGCAGCACCGGGGACGGGGTGGCCGGCAGCAACTCCACCACCTCGATAAGCACCCCAGTCTGTAGGTGACCAACAAAACGTACTAATAAGGTTATTAAATGGTATAATAATATAACGGTAAATGTGCACGATTACGCTAATTAAGTTTAATCTTGAATAAATCAATTAATTAATTAATTGTAATGAGTAATTTTACAAGGGGAGAGTAGTGACGAGTCCTTCTGTGGTACGGAGCGACAATGTGAAAGGGATATACGCACGGTAAATAGTGGTAGATGGTATTGAAACTGTCGCCACTAGGAGCCATGTGTCCAGGCACCTCTGATGAGGATGGCACTTCACAGAATGATATCTGATGCCTCGCTAATGATATATCAAATGGGAAAATTTATAACTTGAAATCATATTTTTTTGAAAGAAATAAGTGAGGATTAATTTGTGGATTGTGGAAAAAACTACTGCAAGCAACTGAAAACGCCATTCAAGATCAAAAACTCGATTCCTGAAAACTTGCAGTGTAACGTAATTAACGATCTCGTGTCGACGATTATCAATTATGTTCACAATGTATTCAACGTGTAATAATCAATCCAACATACAGTGGGGGGAAATAAATATTCGTACACTTGAAAAATCGTATTTTAATGTATGTAAGTACACAAACTTAACAGGAAAAGTGATTTAAATTATGTATAGAGACGCATAGTATTCAAAAATACTATCAAAAGAAATTAAATCTCAATGCAACAAAAAACAATGCAACATCTGTCTCTTATACACATAAAANGCGTCTCTATACACAATTTAAATCACTTTTCCTGTTAAGTTTGTGTACTTACATACATTAAAATACGATTTTTCAAGTGTACGAATATTTATTTCCCCCACTGTATATCATAATGAAAAAAAAATCGTCAATGCGTCACATTAATTGCTTTTGAAAATGTGTCTACAACAAAAAAAATCCAGGGGCCTATTAAACGCTCCAAGCCAGAAATTTTTAACTATAAGGCCGAAAAAACGTGACTTAACGCTTTCTTGCATAGTGGCTAACTGGCTATGGAGAGCATTTTTGTTTTCCTTCCTCAAGCTCATTCTAGAGTCCTATAAGTAGACTAGTAAGTACTAAGTATCTTGAATACAAGGCTACCAGCTTTATCTTACATGGGAAATTGAACAAAATATTGCGTCAGAAAAAAAATGATTATTAAAAAAAATCTCAATTGGCACTATGCTTTCTTGAGATAGCAGGAGTATAAATTATCGAAAGGTCGTCGACCTGCAAGTAACCACACGACCTGTCACGGCATCCCGCGATTCTCACTCGCTACACACACGACCTGCCACGGCATCCCGCGACACTCACTCGCTACACACACGACCTGACACACGGCCTGTCACGGCATCCCGCGATTCTCACTCGCTACACACACGGCCTGTCACGGCATCCCGCGATTCTCACTCGCTACACACACGGCCTGCCACGGCATCCCGCGATTCTCACTCGCTACACACACGGCCTGCCACGGCATCCCGCGATACTCACTCGCTACACACACGGCCTGTCACGGCATCCCGCGATTCTCACTCGCTACACACACGGCCTGTCACGGCATCCCGCGATTCTCACTCGCTACACACACGACCTGTCACGGCATCCCGTGATTCTCACTCGCTACACACACGACCTGTCACGGCTTCACGCGATCGTAACTCGATCGGTGTTGCAATAAACAAAAACGATAGCACGACCGAAGTATATCGCGGCCGAGCACACTTCAGAACGTGAGCGAGTTTTTCAACAGCCGAGCATTAGTCCTGAGCAATCAGAAACAAGCGAACAGCAACAAGATGCTGAGAAGGCAAAAGTGTATCCGGAGTTTAAAAAAGAATTACGTTTAATCAAATCAAAACCTGATCAATACAGCACAAATGAAGTTAAGTACCAACTTGAAAATAGGGGTAAAAACCTACATAAAGTTTAGAAGCTGGCATTCGATCAGGCTCTGGAAGCTCTAAACAAATTCAACCATTGAACGTATTGTCAGTGAGAATAATAAAAAAAATTAAGAATAGTCCATATAAGCAAAAGTGCGGGTAACATCATAAAAATTTTACGCTGCGATCGTCAATGCACGTATACGCTTCATGAGAAATTAGACAGTTCTCCTGGTCGGTTTAAATATCAGATGAGTATTTCAACTGAATAATTCTGTACGTGTAATAGAATTACATATAACTATTCGGTATTATTATTACGTAGCGGAATGTTTAGAGATCAGTTTTTATTTTCCTACATATTCCATATACTGCCTGATCTCTGTATTTTCCCCAAAATGGTACTAAGAAACCGTGCTAAAGACAGTCAATTGCTTGGATTCTATTCTAGTGGCGGTAAATAGTTATTATTTAGGGAAACATGCCAGGCAGCGTCAATGGTAGCACGAGGGCCCTGTCTCTTTGCAATAGGAGGCGAAACTTAGGAAACATAGGCAGCCGTTTACACGTCAATCAATTGTGAAGTGTAGCTCATGACATCATGGAAGTCACCTATAAATATGCCTGACGACATAATTCTGGGGACTTTAGTAAAATCAACAAAATCCAATGTGAAATTTATTCATGAAATCAACAAGAAACATATTTGTACAGCAAATAACTATGAGTTATTAACATTCATAATGTTTATTATTATGCTATGTATGCTGCACTGAGTACATTTCTAGTCCGGTAACCAAGGGAGGGTTTACTCCTCCTATAAAGGTTTGATGTTTACAGACATTTGAAAAGGAAGAAATTTCTGCAAATAAAAAGTGAAACAAAATGAGACGAATAGTTCACTGTAACATTGTGGCGCGTTTCTATACCGGAATGTGTTCAAATTTTTAATATAGTGGAAGACGAAACAAAATAAAATGAAAGAAGAAGAATCACATGGAAGTGAGAAACGAGCTGTGACTCAGCGAACGCCCACGAGCTGCAGAACAACATATATCAAGGTGAACATAGTCTATATAGGTATATATAAATGCACCTCTTTATAGGAATTACGTTAATTTCAGCAGTTAGCTGTCGATAAAACCTTTCATGGATGTTGAAACAAAACTATTTTGATTACCGTAATTAATCATGAATATAAACGTCAGGGCTCAAATTTTTCATATATATCTGTAATACATTGCGTATAAGCATTGCCAACGAATTTAAGAACCGAGAAATTAACAGAAAAATTCATTATAGTTTCATATAATTTTGTCAATGAAAATGGTGTAAATTTACTTATGATTTTCTTTGGTTTTAAATTCTTACTCAATTTGCGACTTAATAAAATAAATTATAGAAATACTTGGTGAAATGTTTACAATTGTTTCAGTACTGTTAACCTTTTGGGGCTATGACATTATTGCTTATAATTTCTGTGTTATTAGTTACCAATTTACCGTCATCAAAATATTTGATTACTTGATTTTATTCTTCAATGTTCAAAATAAATACAAACAACAAAACAAAAATTGAAAAATAAATTTCACTGAAGGCCATCGTGAGGCGAGCAAGTTATGAATGTTTTAAGACTCAAGTTTTATGGGACAACTTGTACAAATTCGTACAGAATAACTCAATCATGCGGCATAATCCTACACCACTAACCTATGCTGCGCATTACATCCCATGCAGTCATGCTTAGCAACAACTGAATTATGTGCTGCAAATTAAGCATAAGATATTAGTATGGATATAAAGTGCACTGCCCTGGGCACCTTTAAATGAACGACTGCTTTGATAAGCAGGCATTGCGCGTTCAATGAGAGTCAACATCAGATTAAAGGACATCGTTTGTTGCTTAGTTTATTATTTTTTTAGAATCTAGAATCAAAAATAAACGCTACGTTATTAATACATCAGCTGTGAACTGATCTAGGCAAGCATCAACAGTTGAATATACAGCAATGACCATCGTGTAGCGTATTATTTAGAAAAAAGTATCAGTTCACCTATAAATTCGAGAAACTTGTAGTTAACTAAATTATTATTGGTTACAGAAATAACTAGGAAGACATTCAAAGACAGCAGTTTAGAGTTTGAGCAAATATTTGAGTGTGTAGGAACAACACGTGACCTAACCAAGGGAACATTCTTACACAATCCAAATTCGACCAGAACATTTTTCAGGAAGTCTTCATTTGTGAAGGGAAATATGTCAGCATTCCTATAAGTAGCTCAAGACAACAAAAAAAGCCACAAGCATCACAGCGTGGCTTCGGCAGTACTTGCACGGCTTCCTGTCTTGTTCTGTACGATATAATTACTAAAAAATTAAGACTTCGCTATTTTATTTAATTCTCAATATACTGTGACATGAAATAGAAAATCGAGTAGAAAAGATTTATGGCGAAATTAATAAAATAGATAATATTCAACTCGCAATAATTTTTGGTACTCGTAACATTTAACCCTTTACCGCCTGACATGAGTAACCGGAGCAATATTGTCACAAGCCTACTTCCCAAAAAGGATACGTTCTAGTGAGCGCAAAATGACTTGCACTGATGGTTGCCGCCACGTACGACAACTTTGAAATGTTCTCTGTTGCGTACAAACGTCCTCAGGTTGCTAAAAACAATAGTTTACGTATAATTTAAGTTGAAAGTTATGTTCCCCAGAGAGTGACGTACGGCGGCAGAGGGTTAAATCAGCGCTAACAGCTCTTCAGTGCCCCGCTACTTTAACAGCGCGAATAGCCTTTGATTGGAATCTAGTCATGACATGGGAGTTTTTGAGGAGTCGAACACGCTACTCACAAGTGGTAGCACGCCACTCGCAAGTGGTAGCACGCCACTCGCAAGTGGGCACACGCCACTCGCAAGTGGGCGCACGCCACTCGCAAGTGGGAGCACGCAACGCACGAGTGGGGGCTCGCACAATTAAAGGAACTCGTCCCTAGAAGAAAACTAGTGAAAATTTTGTAGCTTTCACTAGTTTACCAACGTATAAGGTAGTGAATTTATTCAGAGACAGGCGAAATATCGGCTACTGTTGACTAGCAGGAAATACTGCCATGAACTGATACCGACGTGCTGAACTACCACCGTCTACTGCAGTTCACCACAGCACCACTACTGCAGTTCACCACAGCACCACTACTGCAGTTCACCACAGCACCACTACTGCAGTTCACCACAGCACCACTACTGCAGTGCACCACAGCACCACTGCTGCAGTGCACCACAGCACCACTGCTGCAGTGCACCACAGCACCACTACTGCAGTGCACCACAGCACCACTGCTGCAGCATCACAGACAAGCAGCAGAGATCAATACAGAGACGCTGAAGGCCTCTGCTCAGCTGTGCTTGCATCGAAAGCTAGATAACTTAATATGTTTTACTTTCATCTACACTTCTTTCAGCTCAGATATGATAAATTGTAATATCATTATAGAAACGGAGCAATCGTTCGTACGCCTGAGCAGTCAAGCTGCGTACATGTACTGGCAAAGGAATTTCTATTCGAAAATATAAGTAGGGTGGATACAAGTATTTGATGTCTTACATAATTGCCTTGGACATGCCGGCAGTTTAATTGCCATCATGCAACAATGTGTATTAAAAACCTTCAAACGCCACCAATATAAGGCATTGTGCAGCGAAAAGAAACGACGAACAGGAGGCCTCTACGAAGTCTCATCCGCTTTCAAGTCCATTTAAGTAATACAACTCTTCAGTTACCGTTTAACAACATTAAATAAAACAACTTTAGCATGCTAAGATTCCTTCAATTCGGTAATATTGATTACCGATATAGCAAAAGAATAAACTATGAAACGTCAACAGAGAATCAAATAGTGATTAATAATCCATGAATCCATGAATGATTTACAAGAATAACGTTACGGTAGCGTTTAACGATAGGCCAATGAGAAAATACGCACACAATTTAAATTGGTTGATGGTTATTGTCAATTGCCAGTTTTATTTTACCATTTCGGAGCATTTTCAGTATATCATTCAAGTGAAAAGGTTCAGAAATCCCCATGTTTCTTGTTGGCATCCATTCTCTACAACAACGCACATCATAATGCAGGGATAAATGTTTACTTCATATGCACAAGGAAATTATTGAAACAAAGCAACCGTATCTAATAATTTCCAGTCACAATCCAGTCAGAAATCGTTAACTAATTCAACGAATAAATACTGAAATTGTAAATAAACAACTGGATTCATAGTCATCAGAAATAAAGTGGTCATTAAATAGAGCACAAAGTGAGCCGTTTTAGAGCACTACAGTTGACGTGACCGCCTGGCTTAATGTTTATTTTCAACACCAGCAACATGCGACGCGGGTGGGGGAGTAAATGGAAGGTACAAAGTGACTCACAATTTAGAGCTGAAAACTCGCAAGGAATAATAGGAAACAATTTGACAAACGTAAGGAATTGTTAGATTTATTTGGTATGGGACGAAGATGAGACGATGCAGGTAACAATAGGTTATAGGTATATTCTCATTTCAATATTCAGACGGGTTCTGTCGACAGCGTAGAAACAAATAACAAATTTTCATATCTAATTAATGAATGGAATTATCTTGTCTGAGAGGCAATTGCATACGTTTTTAAGAGCAGTCACTATATTCGATGTGATTCTAAAAAAACAAGGAACGAATACCTGAGATTGAAAGTGAACTTTACTCGTGTGCTGTACGAGATTCTTACCTAACCATCGAAAGAACAGGGTTGGTTTGAGCATAGAAAATGATTACGTACATCTTGGTCGCTCTTTCGTATATAATATATATGCGTCTAACACGATTAAATTTTCGTACAAAATTACTGGTATCAAATGACTTTGCATCGAACCAGGAAGGATGAAAAAATTGAGCACAGAAACCCCTTCAATAACAATGAAACAAGCACAGATTTAATTTATAGCTTAAATTCTTGAAGAAAAGCACGGTGCCCAATCGCAAGGTAAAGAAATTCATCAGTCGGAAAAGTAAAATTTTGTCAGCAGGAAATGTAACGAAAAATAAATATAAACTTGTATAGCAATACGGTCAAACGTTAACCCTATGAAACATTACCCTCAGGCTAACTTGACAGGCTAACTTGTAAATAAAATTGAAATACGGAAAATTCACAAAAAAATGATCAAATTTTAAATAGAACATGGCATCATAAATTTGTTAATATTTTCAAATTATGCCGAATTTGCAAGTGTCACTCTACTTACACGCAGGCCACCTCACATGTGGAGTGACGATCAGGGAGTCTGCTAACGATTTTTAAGGTCCTAAAACATGCTCAACTGAATCAAGCAAGCCGTACCAAATCTGACCTTGAGCCGTTAAGAACACATCAGCATTACTCTCCCACAGTTAATAAATTTCGTTCGTAAATAGGCAGGTAAACCTAGTTTGGTAAACCTTCGTTTACCTAGGCAGGTAAACTTACGTTTGGTGATTTTTGCCGAACTAACTGCAACTTTCGTTCCTTGCGTAAATGAAACCAACACTTACCGTATGATATAAAACTTGCATCAGTTGAGGTTAACTTCACATCGAACAATCTTATCATGCGGAAAAATAAACTAATATCAAAATCCTATAAATCTCAATTTTGGCGAGACTTATAACTAGAAGAAAATAATTCTGATATCGTGAAATTAACACTCCAGTTGAATGAAATTCAATAACGTGAAATGAAATAGTACACCAATTTTTCGAGGAATTCGTACGTCGCAGTTCAGAACTTCAGTTATTTACTTCCTCTCACGGATACGTCCGATATCAGGAGCTGATAAGATAAACCTACACGACGCAGCTCCCTGATATCTTATCGCAGTCATAAACCACTCCGTCGACGAAGCCTCGATCATAATCTAAGCGATCTAAAATGATCTTCAAGAAACAATTTTTAGAATCGATACTTACTGAGCTACTGTTAGACATCAGCACCACACCGATGAACTTTTAAAATTCATCAAAGACTTCCCTGGATACTCTCGAAAATATAATAATCATTTCTGAAAATATAGTTCTTTCGAAGTAATACTTCTTGAAAAAGTACCAAAATATGTTAACAACTGCTTAAAATATCAATATGGATGTCAGGAAAACAGTACGCCGTGAAAAGAATTACTTAATTACAAAATATTAGGGAATAAGACGTCGCGTTAGGTGAAAAAATGCATTGTAATCTCTTCAACAAGTCTCATGTAGTCATGTTTATAAGAAAATGTTTTTGATTAGTGACCAAGCATTTAGTTTGAAATTGCAATGTCTACACTTCTTCTGGTACCATTGATTTAAAGCAGGGATTTTAGATTTTCATTTGCCACATTTACATCTAGTAGTGCAAATAGGCTCAAGCCTTATTCAAACTACGACAATGACGGAATTCCACTGAAAGATTACCATCTGAGGTACCGTATCATATTCATGAACTCGAACACCATTACGAAGCTAGAGTTCGTGTTGGGCAAAGGTAGGAAGCTATTTAGTTAGAGCGAACACCAGAGAAACTAGTGCTAAATAAAATGACTTTCACTATACCTAATAAGGTATTATTGCAGATTAACTACATCCAAAAAAAAGGGTGTTTTTTTTTAATTATATGTTTTTTGGGGTGTAGATTACGAATCTGAAATCCATTTTTGGCGGTCGGCATCGGAAAACCGATTTTTTTCCGACCCAAAAATCGCAGAAAAAAATCGGTTTTCCGATGCCGACCGCCAAAAATGGATTTCAGATTCGTAATCTACACCCCAAAAAACATATAATTAAAAAAAAAAACACCCTTTTTTTTGGATGTAGTTAATCTGCAATAATACCCCTAATAATATGACTGAAATCATAGAAATTGACTTCAAAACATAGGGTTTTATCATCTGCGACTTAATTTAACCCTCAATTTTCTCAATGAAATGAACAAAAAATAATAGGTTCGTTCTTGCTATCGTTAATTACACTAATAATCGTCAATCAATTGAATTCATAAGCAACTGACTTTGCCAAAAATTGTCAATACAAACTCGATATTATTAAAAAACTAATATAAATTTTCCGTGTCTTAGCACACGTGTTGAAAGCATGCAAATGGACCCTACAACTCAAAACAGTTGCAATGCTTACGAACCTCAAGCGCAGTCCGTGCGGTCATGTCATTGAGCAGCGATAGGTAGGGTCCAGCTATGGCCGAATGAGGTCCTCTATAAAGCCAAGCCATGACTGTGTTTATCCAGCGTACAGCATCGGCGTCCTGACCAGCAGCTGCTCCAGCTGAACCAGCAGGTAATGCTGATACAGCAGGTACAATAGTGGGCACCCTACGTTCTTCCTGCTGCTGTTGTTGCTGAGGACTAGTTTCTGTTCTTACTTCGTCAGTAGAAGAAACAGCTGCCGCTTTAGTTACGTCATCGATATAAACCTCATCTTCGTCACCGCGCAAAAATTTATCGTACAAAAGCTTGAGAAGACCTAATATAAGAATGGCCGAGAAGAGCCAGCCTAGAAGCAACGTGTTGAGGGTGTCCATTGTGTCGGATGAACCACCGCCCCGCAACCACCATGTCCAATGTTCTACTGAGCTAGCTAGCATTTCTGGCATCCACCACAGTATGTCCAAAAATACACTCCAGACTGTGTCGCCCCGCGGCTCGACACTTTCCTCGTCTGTAGCCATAGCCAAGAATATCACCGCTCACACGCTTAACTGAAGTCCCGTCAATCGTCACACAGCGTGAGAGTCATCTCTGGAAATGATTTCGAGCGCCGTGCCATGACATGTACCGTTCACTAGCACGAACAATCCTTCACTGAGCCTGAGCGCCCGGCAGTGCTAACGACTGTTGAAGTCAAGGCCACGCTTGCCTTACCGCGCTTTCTGTGACCTTGAGAAAACAGATCAGCTGATGAGCAGGCAAGCCGTTGCCATGGCGATATTAGTTGAAAACTCCTGATTGTGAGCATAGAAATTGTATTATGAAATCATATCGTCACAAATTGCCAGTACTTGACCAGAAGTATCATTAAATCAGTTTCTTTATAAATCAGCGGGAATTAAATATCAAGCTTCCGAAGAAACGGTAAGCAAGTTGGACTTGGAGCATCAAATTCATTTGAATACATTCATTCAGAGTAATAATATCACCTTCCGGACAATTTGCAAAACCTAAGTTTATTCCAGCAAAAACAAGGAGCGAAACGTGATTCTTAATTTGAAAAATTATTATTTGTATATTTTATATTTTCAGCACGCCCTGATATACCATAGTGGAATTGGAACTTAGGTGTTATAATGCTGAAAAAAATAATATGATGGCAATTGGCAAAGTGACGATGATTCATGACCCAGCAACAAAATTTGTATTTATAATGGCAAACTCATACATACAAATTATGATTAATTTTTTATCAAAATTCATTATATTGTAATATCAAAATGTTTTCCTACATATTATTTAAATCAAATATTCAGCAATAAGTTTACAATTGCAGCTTCTTTGTTATAGCGACATTTGTAGCTAGACAATATAGGAGTTTAACCTATATATTCTCGTTTTCTTATAAAATTTTCTCTTGGTGTCAAGAGGACAGACTTTTTCAAAATGTTATGCAGCAAATTTGCCTGACTCGCGTCTCGCGACAGGTCTCACGGCTAATTTCCAAGTTCAATGACCAAAGAATATCTCTCAAACTAATGAACGTAGCCCGGTCTAACGTCTAAACTTGATGGCCATCATAGTACGGTAGTAACGGTACCGATTTTTACTCTAAAAAATTTTATTTAAGATTCCAATTACATGTTTAAAACATTGCTTTGCCTGCAGTTTCAACCTGTTATCCATTATATCCGTTTTTTTCATTTCTGCTTATTATTCTTATTAGCCTTTACGAAATCCGTTCAGTATTTGACAATCTATTCATCCGGAAAATTTACGGCCTTGCTTCCACAGTATTGCTCCCATTAGCTTTCATACATATATGCCTGCACGCAATATTTATTTTAATCTCTGCTGAACACAATACTTCTTCATAATAACCACAATGGAAATGAATTGTGTAATTTGCTTCATGGCTGGGTTCAAAACTTAAAAATCATGATCGCATTTCTCATGCTCACGTTCAATGACATTAAAGATTTTTTGAGGTTTAATGAAATCCAATCGAGGAAAAAAATGGTAAACAAAATCCATTGATTTGGGTTCATGAAACTCATCAGGCTTTAAATTAATAAATATATAACGTGTACAAACTTTTTTGAGAGTATTATAAAAAAATTCGCATTAACATTATCTTTAGAGCTATTTTCTCAAAGATTTGATATAACATAACATAACATAGTGATGTCGGCTCTGAAGTGTAGGCCTGATGTGGCCTGTCGCCGATTCTTTTCCATTTCGTGCCTTGTTCATAGATCTAAACTCGTGTCATTTGACCGGATCTTTTCATGACTGGCGATAGTTTGAAGAAGCTACTAGACTTCCACCGGGTTCGATAAGGAGC